>NC_142368.1:2448000-2777500 GCF_059441175.1 Urocampus carinirostris
ACATAAATATGAATAAAAACAGACAAGAATATTACATTTAAACCTTAAATCACTTATACAGTATTTATTATTTTGCTCTAAATAAAAATAGCTTGTTAAATTATACAATTTAGAACTTAACTTAAACAACTTAACGTTAAAATAACATTCGAATTCCTTTGCTCCTATGTCAATGTATATATTTAAAAAAAACTTAAAAATCCCAAAAGATTTTGCTCTCCTGAATATATCTCCTGTCAAAAGTAAAAATATGAAAATGATACAAAACCTGGAAATATATATAAAACATGTCTCATCTCGTCTCATTAGCCGTACCGTTTATCCTCATTAGGGTCGCGGGGGGGCTGGAGCCCATCCCAGCCATCTCCGGGCAGTGGGCAGGGGAGACCCTGAACTGGTTGCCGGCCAATCGCAGGACACACTGGGGCAGACAAGTCACTCGCTCATTCACACCTAGGGACAATTTGGACCGGCCAATTCACCTAAAATGTATGTTTTTGGAACGTGGGAGGAAACCGGAGTGCCCGGAGGAAACCCACGCAAGCACGGGGCGAACATACAAACTCCGCACAGGAAGTCTGGAGCTGGATTTGAACCCACGTGGGAGGTTCCCATGACATGAGCTGTGCCGCACAAGCGCTAACCACCGCCCCGCCGTGCTGCCCACATAAAACATGTATTTTTCAGAAATAACAATTCTAATCATTTAGTTTTCTTTGCTCTTATGACTCTGATTTGATCATTTGCTCTGATCGCAGCCGGACACTGTGTAGTTCTTTGCAGTATTGTGTTTTCAGCGCGGCGAAAAGGGTATAGTATATATATAGTATATAGCACTATGAAAAGAGAATAATGCCAGAGCCCGTGTCCCAAAATCAACAAACATACCACTTTAAACTTGTCTCTTTCTTGCAATTACTCAAGTTCGGTTAAACTCATTTTGACCCTTTTTTTCATACATATTGGTTTCAACACCAGATGCAAGCATTTATTTTGTAAAAACGTCACAACATTCTGAGAACAGGGAGCCTGATGTGCTTACATTTGGCGCAGACGGAGTAGGGCGAGAGATGGGAGGGAGTGCTTGCACTTTTTGCATAACTCCACCCATCTTTCCCACTCACCCAATCAAATAACTTTAAGTTCTCTTCCGGTGTTATGGCGTATTTACAGTTTGTTCCGGGGGTTTCATTATAAGGTATCTGAACACTAAACACAGATTATATAGTGAGCTTTTATATAGAGGATTCTTTAGCGTTATACAGCCAAAACTAGTTGGTTTTTTTTGTGTGGTACCTTGACTGTAAATCGTAGTGAAAACGTGCCCTATATATTCTGAAAAGTAATGCTTCGAAACCTAGTTTTGGTTTGGCTTTGCGTGTATCTGAACAGGATTGATGGTTCAAGTTTTGGACGAGATGGAGAACGGGCCATTAATAACAATAATGTAAAATGGTCTTGCGGGTTGGATATAATCACACGGCGGGCCGGACATGGCCCGCGGGCCGGGAGTTTGATACATGCAGTCTAATCTATGATTTTAAAAGGGATTTTTTTGTGCGTATGTGTGATCAGATCCATTATCTTGGCTGACAAATTTGGCTAATTTTGAACTGATCAATAAAAAATTTGGTTAAGTCCTCGCAGTACAGTAGACCGCAGGTTAAACATGAATCCAATCCGAGGTAGGGATTGCAAAGTGAAATATAGCGGGAGATAGAAACCTATAGTCACACATAGCTGATGAAAACATTAACATGACAACGTAGTATCTAGTAAGTTATACCTATGTATGATAAACGTATACATATATGATTACCGTAAATTCCGGACTATAGAGCGCACCTGATTATAAGCCGCACCCACCACATTTTAAGAGGAAAACCGATTTTATACTTACACAAGCCGCGCCCGTATATAAGCCGCATGCGGCCACATTAAAAAATGTAACGCAAACACAAAATTAACCCCAACCCGACTTTAAGTCCCGCGATTGAAACTAAATGTGGGGGGTTTTTAAGGGTTATTGTTATCTATCTATCTTCGTTATTCATTATCCATTATCCGTTATCGGTCAGTTCATAATACGCTACAAAGCCTAGGAGCCGGGACACTTACTCTCAGCCAAAAGGCCAAGCTAAGGTCCTAGCCCTAAAGCCTTGCTAAATAGTACACAATTCCTTCATTAAAGTACACAGTCCAAAAATCACAGCCGGCAAAATGAACGGAAAATGATACCGGTACTTAAGGTTTGATGCAGACCTGCAGAGTCCAGGTCCCGTTGAAAGTAATCCAAGAAAAAAGTGTATATTTCCAAAGGTAAGGGTGGAAAAAATATATATCCACTATTGTCCGCCGCGTCCACAAACAGGTCTGTCTGTTCCTCACCTTTACCGGTCCCCACTTCCCGTCACCCCGCGTTTGTTCCGCCCCTCCTTTTTCATTCACCCGTGCGAAACATATCAGAATAAGTGTCTAAAATAAATACAAATAAATACATTACAAATATATACAGTTGCAAATACATATTATACATGGATTACACATATTTACAAAGAAAGACGGTACACCGAGAGAGTTTTCAAAGCTTTAATAATAATAATATAACTTTCATCCCAAACGGTGCCTGTGACGGGGCAGTTAATGGTAGCAACACGCTAGCAACACGCTCACAACACAGTAAACGGGTCTGGTAAAAAATCATACCGTACTTGTAAAAATCACGGTAAACTGTCCTCATCTTCCTCCTTAGAACTTAAACATCAAAGTCGTCTTCCTCAGTGTCGTAAAGTAACCTTGTCATATAGACCTTTTGTACTCGAGCGCCGCTGGCGGCCGTTAGAAAAATTGCATAAATTGGCCGCATCACTGAATAACCCGCAGGGTTGAAAGTTTGGGAAAAAAGTAGCGGCTTATAGTCCGGAATTTACGGTAAATACATTTCAACTGAATCTACATTCTAAGTACACTTTAGATTATACTGTCCTGTGTCCAACCTACCGTTTTTAAGCTTTAAGTTTAAAAAAAAAAATGTGTTTTATTATTTTGTAGAAGTAAACAGCATTTTAGAGAAATTTCAGTCTGGTTTTAGGAGCAACCACATTACAAAGACTGTCCTTTTAAGAATTTTCAATAAAATCAGGTATAATATGGATTTTAATAAATACACAGTTCTGGTGCTACTGGATCTCAGTGCTGCCTTTTGACACAATAGATTTGATTAAACTGACTTTGAAACCTGGTGGGTATCTTTGGTACTGTTTTAAACTGGTTTTGCTCTTATCTCACAGACCGACATATCTTTGTAAGTATGGATGCATGTTTCTCCAGAACCCATAAAATTACGTGTGGGGTTTATTAACCTTTGGGCTGGTACGTTGGAGTTTGTGGGTAGATGCAAAGGAGATGAGGAGAGGGCGGATTCAAATCAATACTGATTTTAAAACTTCCACTTGTGAGGGTTCTCAGCCCTTAGAAGTCTTATTTGCTTTAACCGCCTCCTTATTTTAAACAATAGTCCTTAACTAGTTACCTCCTTGGAACTTGGGAACGATAGAGATTTACATGACCTCTTCGTATTTCCTGCTTCAATTTCACGTTTATCATGTTTATGCATTTCCATTTAGCAAGCTTTGGAATCATAGCCGAATCAGTTCAGTACAAAAAATACAGTATTGTATTGTGGACTTGCTCAAGCATAAGAGATTATGGACTGAATGAAGAGCCAGTAGGGCATTATGGGAAGTATTTTGCCAATAGCATCTCTGGTTTCCAACTATGCTGTGATGCAAACCAATAGCAGAGAATCATCTTAGACACATAACACATCAATGCACGGACACCGCCATGTTTAAACTTTACAGTGGAACCTCGGTTTTCAAACGACTCTCAGTTCGAACATATCGGAGTCCGAACAAAAAATTCGAGAAATTCTTGCTTTGTTGTTCGAACAAACATCGGAGTTCGAACGCCCGGGTGGATGTTTCACATCACATTTTTTTACTCCTTTTAATTTTCTCAGGTGCAATTGCACCTCCAATACACTAGGGGACGTCCGAGATTAAACAAATGTGTAGCAAATGGGCCGAGTAACAGAATTTCACCACACCGATGAAGCTGCAGCAACCAGAGTCATCATGACTTTAATGACAATGTCATGAACCACTTCCGAAAAGTACTAAAAAGAAGGCAGAAGCAAGTGTCATTGGATAGATGTTTTAAGAGAAAAGAACATCCTGTAGCCAGTCATCCGTAGCAAAGAGATTTGAACGTGTGAGCACCCCTCAGACAGAAGAGCTCCCGAAGTTTTTATGGAAGGGGACTCTCCTTCCAAACAATCATTTTCCTTCCTCCTCCATCCCTCTCACCATCTATCTACGCCTTCTGCTGACCACCACAAAGGTAAAAAATCCTATTCATAATTATTTTCTCTATCCTTTTCTTTATTTTTACACGTTCATGTTAGCGTAATCTTTTGTATGGAAGATTACGCTAACGCGAACGTACGATGAGCCTGGGTTACATTTACTGTAAATTCTGGACTATAGAGCACACCGCACCCGACACTTTTTGGGCGTTTTGCCAGTTTTGTACTTACTCAAGCCGCACCCATGTATAAGGCGCGTGTGCCCGCATTAAAACTCCTGACGCAATCACGAGTTTAACCCAGACCATCCTGAAAGTTCCACGATTGTGGGGGGGTTTTGGGGTTTTTAAGGGTTATTGATCTATCTTCGTTATTCATTGTCCATTATCCGTTATCGGTCAGTTCATAATACGCTACAAAGCCTAGGAGCCGGGACACTTACTCTCAGCCAAAAGGCCAAGCTAAGGTCCTAGCCCTAAAGCCTTGTTGCGATCATTGCGAATGCACCGTTCCCGGAGGTACTGCAATACCGGGCCGATGCGTCCTTCATTAAAGTCCACAGTCCATCGTACCTCCACCAAGCACTTCAACTTCAGACAAACCTAGAATCTCAGTCGGCATCACGAATGGGAAGTGATACCCGTAATTAGCGTATGATGCAGACTTGTAAAGTCTGGGTCCCGTTGAAAGTAATCCAAGGAAACAAAATGTATATTTCCAAAGTTAAGGGTGGGAAAAATATATATCCACTATTGTCCGCTGCGACAACAGACATATTTACCGGTAACTCAGCTTTACTCCTATTCCCATCAGCCCGCGTTTGATCCGCCCCTTCTTTTTCATTCGTCTGTAGAGCACATAACAGAATAAATCTCTAAAACAAATACATTACAAAAATATACCGTTGCAAATACATATTATACATGGTTACACATATTGACGAAGAAAGACGGTACACCGAGAGAGTTTTCAAAGCTTTAATAATAATAATTTCATCCCAAACTGTGCCTTTGAAAGGTACCAACACGCTAGGATCACGCTCGCAACGTATCAAACGTACCTGTTAAAAAAAAAAGCTTCCCTCAATTGTGAAATTCACGGTAGATCGTTCTAAACTCCCTCCTCATAACTATCGCCATCAAGGGCGTCTTCCTCAATATCGAAACGTAACTTAACTTTACAATGTTTGCTTAAACGTAGAGGTTGCAGTCTTTCTTGGCGCACATAATCTACTGGTCTTAATCTTACATGTTATACTCCAGCACCCCTGGTGGCCGTTAGAAAAATTCCATAAATTGGCCGCTTCACTGAATAAGCCGCAGGGCTGAACATTTGGGTAAAAAGTAGCGGCTTATAGTCCGGAATTTACGGTATCTTATTTGTGTCTTAAAGGTAAACATTGAGGGTGTTGGAACGGATTAAAACGATTTACATTATTTGTAATGGGAAAAATGATTTCGGTGTTCGAACAAGGGTTCTGGAACAGATTATGGTCGAGAACCGAGGTTCCACTGTATCTGTTCTCAGGCACGCGTAACAATTTGTTGTCTATGTCATTTAGAGGGGGAAATGCTGTAAAGAGGGGCTGAACAAACATCAGGGACGCTGTATCCCGGGGCTCTACTGTATTGAACTTTGGATTTCACCGGTTGGCACGGCAACCTTAGCAACAACGCGTAAGGTATTTTCATCCGGCTATAATTGATGGCGCTTGAACTGAGCCGTGATTGTAAACCTTGCCTTGACTCACCCCTGATTGGGTAACTTTTGATCCGGGGCCAAAAACAAGTCACCTTAAAACGGAAGAGGAACGCTCCGGCTAATGTTTGCTTACCTGTCACGTCTGGAATGATTTAATACAAGACTCGAGTCTGTCCCGATTCTTAGAGAAAGATTTTCCCTGATATCTATGAGATTTGAGGGTAAGATTTCAACGCCGTAGACTGGACAGGTGAAGCAACCCCCACTCCCCTCATCCATCGCGCTGGTTTTGTATGTCTAAAGTAAACTCATTGTTCGGGTTGGAATCTGCTATGTCCACACGCTGCCTCTTTAAGCAGGGTGAGGCGAGCGAAGAAAGACCAAATGTCGGAGTATTGACTCACCGGCAGGGCGCCTTATCACGGTGTGAACCCGCACAGATGACGAATGGCTCTATGGAGCCGCAGATAAGGCTGCAGGTAAACGGAAGGGTCACGGATACGGAGGGGAGCGAGACCCCCTTACCAGCGCAATCTAGAAACCACGTGGTTTATGCAGAAGTCATACCTGCTAGACTCATCCTGGCGACACTTTAGCGCACGGGTGTCAAACGGGCGGCCCGCGGGCCAGGTCAGGCCCGCTTAGGGATCGAATCCGGCCCGCGAGACGACACTCGGAGAAGCGCAAGAGAAAAAACAAGCTGCAGGTTGAAATATGTCAACTTGATGTTGCCAAAGCCAGGTGCCTCTCACAAAGACACTGTACTTGTATTTATTTCTCTCTCTCTTTCTCTCTTTCTTTTCCACCCCTTTTCTCCCACTCTGTCTCTGTCTCTTTCACTCTCTGTGTCTCTCTTTTTCTCTTCCTTTTTTGCTCTTTGTCTCTTTCTCTCTGTGGGTCTTTTAACCTCTTTTGCTCTAACTTCCTTTTTTCCTTTTCTATCTTTTCTCTTTCTCTCTTCATACACTTTGCGCTTTCTTTTATCTTTTCTCTCCTTATGTCCCTCTCTCTCTCTCTTTCTCTCCTTCTCTCTCTCTCTCTCTCTCTCTCCCATACCTTAAGTACCGGTATTATTTTCGGCGAGACAACACTCAGAGAAGCGCAAGAGAAAAACAAGCTGCAGGTTGAAATATGTCAACTTGATGTTGCCAAAGCCAGGTGCCTCTCACAAAGCCCCTTGTATTTATTTCTCTCTCTCTCTTTCTTTTCCACCCCTTTTCTCCCACTCTCTGTCTCTGTCTCTTTCACCCCCTCGTGTCTCTCTTTTTCTCTTCCTTTGTTGCTCTTTCTCTCTTTCTCTCTCTGTGTCTTTTTAACTTCTTTTGCTCTAACTTCCTTTTCTCTCTTTTCTCTTTCTCTCTTCCAACCCTTCGCGCTTTCTTTTCTCTTTTCTCTCCTTTTGTCTTTCTATTTCTCTTTGGATTTCTTTCTTCCTCTCCCTTTCCCTTTCCCCTCTCTCACGACGTTTTATCTCTTTTGTTTCTCACGCTCTCTCCCTCTCTCTCTTTTTCTTTCATTGTCCCGCCCTCTCTCCTTTTCCCTCCCTCTTTCTCTTATTTCTTTATCTTGTTTTCTTTCTCTTAAATCTACTAGTCCGGCCCCCGACAGAATGTTTGTTCTATCGTGTGGCCCCCGAGTTCAAATGAGTTTGACACCCCTGCTTTTTTAGGGCCTGTTGACCTCGTACAAGAAACACATCCAGTGATCTCTCAAAGATTTGTACTGGCCCGCCGCCTCTATCAGAAAATTGTTAATATGTGGCCTGCCAGTTATGTTGACCGCAGTATAAAACACATTTCTACAAAACAAAATTCCACAGTTCACCAGTTGGTGGCAGTAACCCTTTGGCCACCGTCGCCTTTTTAGACATGGCGAATGTAAATAAAAAAAGGAAAGTTGACTGTGAGGGCCACCGTTTCCAGGACACGTGGGAATTGGAGTATTTTTTTCACGGAAATCCGAAACCGCGCTCTAAGAATTAAAACCGTTAATGTGCATTGGAGCTCGGATCAAGAGAAATCAAAACTTTTAGCGAGCGTCAAGCAAAGTGAAACGCCACCAGTAAGTCCAATATACACCAGTTAGACTGTTACTATTTCTGTGGACACGCGTTGTTTTTTGTCACTTAAGCCGTTCAATACCGCTGCCTTTGTAACGGCTATTTTAGTTGAGGATTGCGGTCCGCAAATGTTTAGACCAGGCACGGTCACATGACTGTACGTCCGCGGTGCGGTGACTTGTGGGTATTGTAGTTATTCTATTCTTGTGGGTAGTTAGGATAGGGAATGTTGCTTAAAAATATATATCATTTCATTATTTTATTGTTTATTTAGTACCTGAAAAGAAAGTATATTATGTGTATTATATTGTAGCCTCTAACCTACCTATCTGAATGACTGAATGCTGTTGGTTGATCCGATAAAGAAAATTAAACCCACAGCGAGAGTTGTTTTGCAATATAGATTTGAAAAACAAAGGGAATAGATTGGTGATGTCTCCTCCATCTTGATTAGGTGGTACTTATATAATATTCAGTCCGCGAGGTAAACATCAAGTCACAGTACAGACGCTGCCCTACTTACAAACGGACGATCGTTTATAAGTTGAATTTCTTCGTACGTTGCTTCAGTGCTAGATTTTGAATGTTTAAGGTTTATATAAGTATGTTTAAAGCTTGTATAAGTAACTTGTATTGTTTTTTATTAAAAAATAAACATTTAATCAAAAAATATATGCTCTATAAAAAATAAAGTAAAGTTTAACTTACTTTTGGAAGATGGGCTTCAAGAGTTGGGCGCCTTCCTCCTCCCTAGTAAAAAGTGGAAGAAAAAAGCAGTTCAACCATTTTCTCAACCGCATCAAGCTTTCTTATTCCACTTTGATTACAAGAGAAAAGGCTCGCCTCTTCTTTACACTTTACACCAAGGATATTGAATAGATGCACGAGATATTAAAGAATAAAAATGTCAAAGTTCTGGAGATACAGTATAGAATGTTTACACACGAATTTGGAAGAGGAAGCGTAATTCTTCTTCGGGGTGCATGCTGGGTGAGCTCTCACAGCGCCACACACTGGTAGTGGCGGAAAGAAGCACAACAGTACTGTCCTGTACTCGGTAAAAGGTGCGCACAATACAAACTCTAACTTACAGCAATGTCTGGATATTTTTCGACATCCCGAACAAAAATGTTCATATCTGCCGTTTTTTGTAAGTCGAATGGTTGTAAGTAGGGGAGCGTCTTTAGTCAAAACGCAAAATGAGGAGTTTGCGGGACGCAAAAAAACAAACACCGCGACTCAAATGGAAATACTACAAAGGCGAGCTATGAGGTCGCGACACTCATCGCCAAGCATTGCAAAACTTTCACGGAGGGAGAATTGAATAAAGACTGTGTCATAAAAGTGGTCAGGAAAATTCGGTTGGCCCTCAGTCATGTTTAGCTTACCAAATTTGGCCCGCTTTCTTAAAGGTGTGTGTTTAGGGCAGAAAACACAGGAAAAAATATTAACACACAGATGTACACGTGTAGGCAATGGCACAGACCATCATTTCTGGCGGGATTTGCGTTCCAAAAAGACCCCGTGATAGACAAAATCCATTAAGTCCAAAGCTCTAGTTTTTTTTAAATTATGATATGATTAAATACTCTATTATCCAAACCAAAGAGCTAACAGATACTATGAATCAACTGTCGTTTGATAGCAAATAACCAAATACACATTTTCTTTGAATAGCTATATCCATCCATCCATTATCTGCACCGCTTATCATCAGTAGGGTCGCGGGGGTGCTGGAGCCCATCTCAGCTATCTTCAGGCATGGGGCAGGGGAAACGAAATCAAGCAATGTTGCTTTTGATTGAACTTCAAAAGCTAGTCCAATACATTTCCAGAGTCAGGACTCGATCAATATTGCATTTGTTTTTCAACATTGTCCAAGAATCACTAAAATGAATAAAAATTTGAAAATTCTATCTACTCTATCTATTCTATCCATTCTGAAATATGATATCTAATATTTGTCTGTTCTGCATTTAAAAAATATAATAAAATAAAAGTCGTTTATTGGTGACGCCCTTAATCACAATGGTTAGGTTTAGGGTTAGGGTTAGTCTCGAAGGGCTGCACAGATCACAGACTATTACAGACTACAGACTATTATTTGACACACCCCCTGATCTAAAACCTACATGAGGGCAAGGAAAAACTCGAAACCTCAAGTCAAGTTTATTTGTGACGCCCCTAATCACAAGGAGTCTCAAAGGCCTGCACAGACCACAGACTATTACAGACCACAGACTATTATTAGACACCATCCACTGATCTAAAACCTACATGAGGGCAAGGAAAGACTCAAAAACCTCAAGTCAAGTTTATTTGTGACGCCCCTACTCACAAGGAGTCTCAAAGAGCTGCACAGACCACAGACTATTACAGACTACAGACTATTATTTGACACCATCCCCTGATCTAAAACCTACATGAGGGCAAGGAAAGACTCAAAAACCTCAAGTCGAGTCAGGTTTATTTGTGACAATGAGTCTCAAAGGGCTGCACAGACCACAGACTATTACAGACTATTATGTTTTCACACCATCCCCTGATCTAAAACCTACACGAGGGCAAGGAAAAACTCAAAAACCTTAACATGAGAAAACTCTCGTCAACTTGACCCTTGTTCTCACTGATTTCCTCTATTCCTTTATCATTAATGTTTGGTATCCCAATAATTATCGGTAAAATGAGGCAATAAAAAGCACTGAATCGCAATTATCAACACACGTTCGATTTTTCATTTAAAAACCTCAACAAAAATTACTTAAATTTCATTTAAATATGGAGTCGTTCTAGCACCAAGGTATCACATTTTAGTGTCAAGTCACGCTTATTGGTGATGCCCTTCATCACAAAATGTCTCATAGGACTGCACAGGTTACAATCACACCGTCCCCTGATGTTAAAGCAACAAGCGGGCAAGGAAAAACTCAAAAACCTTGAGTAGGGGCCTCACAAGTGGTAATCTCCTTTCCAGGATTTAGCATTGGGTAACAATAAACAAAACATAATGACTGTTAATAAAAAAAAAACATAAGTAAGAGTTAAAAAATTGACCAAAAAGTACATGACAGCAAGGACGCCTCCAGCCTGTTAAGATGACCCCTAAAAAACTTTGGATGCCACAGTTGTGTCCATCCATATGTAGTGTAAGTCTATGCTTTTAGCTAGCACATTTTCCCACTTTAGACACAACAATGGAGCCCACTTTTCTAGAAAAAAAGCACAATACTTGGGTGAGATTGGGGAGTAACAAGACCCAAACAAACCTTGTCATAATTGTAATCAGAATACTCTGAAATGGCATGTATCCAGGGGCATTCATTTGCCTCCAGACATGGAAACGATTCATTCGGATTGCCCCAGAAAATTCAAAAATTTCCTTTCCAATCTGATTACTACCGGCATGTAAGCGTAGTCAGTGTGTTAGAGAAGAAATGCACTGAAACGCAGGAGCGTGTACATTAGGGGTGTCGAAAAAGCAGCCCGCAGGCCTGAGACAACGCTCAGAGAAGCGCAAGAGAAAAACAAGCTACAGGTTGAAATATGTCCACTTGATGTTGCCAAAGCCAGGTTCCCTTTTACAAATGCTGTACTTGTATTTTTTTCTCTCTCTCTTTCTCTCTCTCTCTCTCTCTCTCTCTCTCTCTCTCTCTTCCCCTCCTTTTCACTCTTTGTTTCTCTTTCATTGTTCCTCTTAGTCTCTTTCTCTGTGTCTTTTTACCTTGTTATGCTCTCTCTTCCCTTTTTCTTTTTCTCTCTTTTCTCTCTTTCTTGCTTTCCCCTTTTCTCTCCTTCTCTTTTCTTTCCTTCTCTCTTTGAATTTCTCTTTGGCTTTTGTTCTTACTCTCACTTACTTTCCCTCTCTCTCAATAGTTCTCTTTTTATCTCTTTGGTTTCTCTCTCTCTCTCTCTCTCTCTCTCTCTTTCTCCCATTTTCTGTCTGTCTCTATTATTGTTTCTGTGTCTTTCTACCTTGTTTTGCCCTCTCCCTCTTTCTCTCTCTCTCTCCCTCTCTCTCTTTTACTGTATGTCTCCTTCATTTCTCCTTTTTGTCTCTTTCTCTCCGTGTCTTTTTACCATATTTTGCTCTCTCTTGCCTTCTTTTTTTCCCTCTCTTTTCTCTCTCTCTCTCTTTCTTGCTTTCCCCTTTTCTCTCCTTATCTCTTCTTTCCTTCTCTCTTTCTATTTCTCTTTGGATTTTTGTTCTTACTCTCTCTTACTTTCTCCCTATCTCACTAGTTCTCTTTTTATCTCTTTGGTTTCTCTCTCTTTCTCCCATTTTCAGTCTGTCTCTTTCATTGTGTCTTTCTACCTTGTTTTGCTCTCTCTCTCACATTCTTCTCTTTCCCCCCCTCTCTCTCTCTCTCCCTATCTCACTGACACTCTTCTCTTTCCCCTTCCCTCTCTCTCTCTCTCTCTCTCTCACACACACACATGTCTCTTTCACTCTCTCTATCTCTCTCTCTTTCTCCCAATTTCTGTCTGTCTCTTTCATTGTGTCATTCTGTGTCTATCTACCGTGTTTTGCTCACTCTCTCTCCTTCTCTCTCACACACTCTTATCTCTCCCCTCTCTCTCTCACACACACTCTTCTCTTTCCCCCCTCTCTCTCCCTCACACTCTTCTCTTTCCCCTTCTCTCTCTCTCTCTCTCCCTCTTACACACTCTTCTCTCTCTCTCTCCCATTTCTGTCTGTCTCTTTCATTGTGTCTTTCTACCTTGTCTTGCTCTCTCTCTCTCTCTCTCTCTCTCTCTCTCTCTCTCTCTCTCTCTCTCTCTCTCTCTCTCTCTCTCTCACACACACACACACTCTTCTCTTTCCCCCTTCTCTCTCTCTTTCTCTCTTTCTCAGTCTCTCTCTCTCTCTCTCTCCCTCTCATCTACCAGTCCGGCCCCCGGACTGAATGTTTGTTCTATCGTGTGCCACCCCCCCAAGTTAAAATGAGTTTGACACCCCTGGTGTACAGGGTCTGCCGCACATGGGGTTCAAGGGGCCACTGGGTGCAGGGCAGTAAGGTGTTAGATTACAGGAGCGCCGGCATCCAAAGCGCCTCTCGCTCCTATCTTTATTTAACCGCTGATTAGGCGCAACCTTTGAAGGCCTCTTTAATTGCCTCCGAGATGGAGCTTTTAAAAAGGGGGAGGCTTTTTCCTCACCTCTTTTTATTGATTTCCCCTCTCGCGACACCCATAAAAACGCCCACACTCTCGTTCTCGGACGCCTTCTGTTTTGGCGTCGTTGGCCACCTTTCCCTCCCCCAAATCCCGTCGCTGGACTCTGGGGAGATAGACCCGGTGTTGAGGGTCCCAGAAGCTGAATCGAGTTTTTTTTTGGGTGCGTTCAAAGTCATTATGCTAGCTTGACGGATAAGAATATCGGAGTCCGGGGGTCTCAAACAGGCAGCTCAGGGGGCAATTCGGCAACCCCAGGGTAATAGTTTGAAAACCCCCGCCTTCAGATAAAAGTTAAAGGAACAGTATGTTGCTGTATTATGTCTACGATTCCTAAAAGCACAACGGAAGAAGGCAAGATACGGGGATCCAAAGTGACCAAAACGCACCATATTACTTTAGAAAAAAAAAGAAATGAGAAAAGAAATGTAAAAAATAAAGGGAAAAAATGACCAGAGAAAGAGAAAAAGGAAAAGAGACAAATGCAAAAAAGAAAAAAAAGAAAACGCGCCTATCTGCTTTTATCTTACTCTTAACAACGCTGTTTGGGATGCGCGACACATCAGGATGCAGGAATGGTGGGATGAATGAGATACTTATTACATGCTTATCATTGTTTCTTTGTGCGTGTGGCATGAAAATGGTGAAAGTAAGAGAAGGCCTGGACATTTTCCTTGCACTTTTTTCCGCAAAGTCAAGCACGAAATTCTAAATTCGTTTGTCCTAACCTGGCGATTGATTTCGTGCAGGCGATAATCGATAGCTCGTTCCACGTATTCCTCCCTGTTGGAGAACGTGAGTGGGATGCTATTCCCTCCCGGTATTAGGTTTTTTTTACCTAAATGGAAACTTGGAAGTTTAGAAACAATTTAATTAATTCAATGAATAAGAAATATTCACCCAGTTACACCAGAACGCTAAATGAAAGCACATTAAACCATGTATTTTTACTGTTGCGATACTTTACGAAAAACCCACAGATCAAACTATATAAAGAAAGAACAATTTGATTAGGGGAACGGTAAAGGTGGGCGGCTCTCTGCCCACAGCAAGCCACTCCCCTTCTCTCTCTTGCTCTCTGCAGTTTGCGCCAAAGGTAAATGCGACAATATCCTTATCATTTGCAGTATTTGTTGACATTTTTACAAAAAACTTTGCTTGCACCTTGTTTTGAAACCATTATTTAGGACAAGAATGACAGTCAAAATGAGCTTCAACACTCTTAAATAACTGAAGGCGGGAGACAAATTTTAAGTGGTATATTTGTACTGATATAGGACATGGATGTGGTAATATGGCTCTGGAATTGTTATCGGAACAGTGAAAGATTTGTGCTGAAGAATTGTTTTTTGTCAGGAGAGCCGGTTTGGCAGTTTTGTTGAATTTTGTCTTGAAATTAGGTGATATTATTATTTTTTTTGCTTTTATGGCTCTGGGTTAAGGGAGAAGTATAAAAAACCCTATTGAATGGGTGGGCCGCCAGGCTTATGAAAATCAATCGATATATTTAAAACTGCCAGTCATTATTTGACACGAATCAGCTTATTTCTCTCTTTCGCTTCTCTCAGCATTGTCTCACGGGCCACATGAATTGAGGCCCGCTGGCAGTGAGCTTCACACATGTGCATAAAGTGGGGATTACAACTTGTGAGGTCCCTTCTCAGGGTTTCTTTTTTTCCTCGTCCTGAGGTTTTTAGTTTTTCCTTGCCCGCATGTTGGTTTCAGATCAGGGGATGTTGTCATTGTAACCAGTGTATTCCCTTTTTGTGATTAAGGGCATCACAAATACATGGGACATGACTTGACTTGGCATGAACTTTAAAATAAAAGCATTCGAGGACCTTTTAATGGTGTTTTATCTGGAATTTTTCTCATTTTTGAAAAGGACATCGAGTAGAGAAAACATTTGACCCCCAGACTTATAAACGTGCACCTTGACGTGTGAAAAGGGCTAGCATGACAGCGACGGCCATTACGTGCCAGCTGTTCAGAACCTAGAATACGTAATTGCACCATTGGCAGGATTCCACATGAGCCCCCGTCGTGGTGCAACCAACCGTACCCCCCCGACCCTGACCACGGGCACCTCGCCAAGGCCTCCCTCACGCTACGCCCCTGACCTATCCCCACTACTAGCAAGTGGCACCCCAAAACCAATCCAGGGTCCACCCCCTTACCACCAGCTCTCTGTTCCACATTCCAGCGGGGGCAGCGGCTAAATCTAATCCCATAATAAGACGCTCAGCTGTCCGGGAAGAGAAAGGGAACTTTCCTCTGGTAAATTCTACACTTCCTTTTTTCCCCGACGCCTTCTTTTCAGGGCAAAGTGGAGGCAAGATGACACTCGGGCCCCCCCCCCAACCTGGCTGGTCGCTTTTGTCTTTTTACGACCTCGATTTATCCTTTCTTCTCACTGTTTTATGTTTTTTTTTCGTCAATGGTATAAGATTGCCTCTGTGTTGGGTCCTGGAGGGGGTGGCGCTGCTTAAGGGCCATTTTGCATTCTTGTTTAGGTTCCAAACAAGACAGATGTAAGCAATTTTACACGTTAGCTCATCGACTGCTATACCCGTCTTTGTTGTGGATGCCAAAGCAACATTTGCAAAGAAGGAGAGATTTGAGAGCAAATTATGTCGTTTGAGGTTACCGAAGATCTTCCTTTGAATGAGAAAAGTCTTCTGTTTTAGGTGTGAAGGACGTTCCACAAGTAAAGGGACCCTGTGTAATACTTCCTTTTAGTGGTACAAAAAATTTCATTCATTTAAAAAAAAAAAAAAACATTCAAGTCCGATGGCATGGTGGCGCGGCACAGTTCTGAGGTCATGGGTTCAAATCCAGCAACCAGCCTTGCTGTGCGGAGTTTGCATGTTCTCCCCGTGCTTGCGTGGGTTTCCTCCCACATTACAAAAACATGCATGTCCTGTTAATCGGCCGGTCCAAATTGTCCCTAGGTGGGAATGAGCAAGTGAATTGTCTGTCTCTGTGTGCCCTGCGACTGGCAGGCAACCAGTTCAGGGTGTCCCCTGCCCACTGCCCGAATAAGTTAGGATGGTCTCTGGCACGCCAGTGGCCCTACTGAGGATAAGAAGTGCAGATAATGGATGGATGGAATGGTCAAGTCAAGTCATGTTTATTTGTGACGGCCTTAATCGCAAGGAGTCTCAAAGGGCTGCACAGACCACAGATTATTGCAAATTGCAGACTATTATTACACCATCCCCTGATCTAAAACCTACATGAGGGCAGGGAAAACTAGGCAAAAATATCTGAAGTATCATACCAATGTTATTTTTTTTAATTAAAAATCCTAGGTTGAGGTCGCCGCCATTTTTGTCTCCCAGTTTGCTGCTACACTGTGATCTGTGGCAGTTTTTTGTTTCCATTAGACAATGCAGTGCCATTTATTGGTCAAACCTTATACCACAATTCAAAATTTAAAACAAGAATAACGCCATTAATAGGACAAATAGTGCATATCGTTTTCAGCATACTTCTTGTGGTAAGTGGTTACAAAACCAACCCATTTTGCAGTAACAGTGGCCACAACAAATATTGTCTGCACTCTAGTGAATGTTTTACGATTGCAAACTCAAAGTTAAAAAGAATAATACCGCAATTTACGGGAAAAAATACTGCATATGGTTTTATATTAACTCTTGAGGAAGGAGGTTACAAAACCGATATATTTTGCAGTTACAGTGGCCACAACCACTATCACTGGCCCTCTAGTGGACATTTTACAATTAGCAACTGTAAATTAAAAGAAAAAACAATGCTGAAATGTTAATAATATATGAAAAAAGTATGGAATACAGTTTTAAATGTATCTCTTGAGGATGGAGGTTACAAAACCAAGGGATTTTGCAGTTACTGTGGCCACAACAAATACTGGGTGCATTGTAGTGAACGTTTTACAATGATAAACTTAAAATTAAAAGGAAAAATAACGCAATTTACCCCCAAAAAAATATTGCTTATGGTTTTATATGTAACTCTTAAGGAAGGAGGTTACAAAATCAATATACTTTGCAGTAACAGTGGCTATCACCAGTATCATCGGCTGTCTAATGGACGTTTTGCAATTAACAATTGTAAATAAAAAGAAATACCGATGCTGAAATGCTAATATTCTATGGAAAGAAATATTGCATACAGTTTTAAATGTATCTCTTGATTACGAAGGTTACAAAACCAGCAGATTTTGCAGTTACTGTGTCTACATCAAATATTGGCTGTAATCTACTAACGATAAACTCAAAATCAAAAAGAATAAGAACGGAATTTACAGGGAAAAAAATACTGCATGTGTTTTTTTTATGTAGCTATTAAGGAAGGAGGTTACAAAACCAATATATTTCGCAGTAACAGTGGCTATAACCAGTATCATCGGCCATCTATTGGACAATTTTCAATCAACAATTGTAATTAAAATTACCGTATTTTCCGCACTATAGGGCGCACCGGGTTATAGGGCGCACCCCCCAAAAATAGTTTTTGGTCCTATATCTTCCATAGATAAGGCGCACCGGATTATAAGGCGCTACAATGGGAACGTGGAAAAAACAGTCCGATGATTCAGTCCAACTGATTACCCCCTTAACATTCCCAAAGCTTGCAAAGAAGCAAATACGTGTCGTAGACACGTGCGAATGCGGTGTCCGTACGATGTCACTTAAATGCGTCATTTCAAATATCATTCGGAAGGTTCAAGTCTTGGGATTCAAGAAATGCCAAACATTTCTATGTTTCTATTTTCTTTTTCACTCGCAACTTTACTGTGCATATGACAATAAACACTTGGAATTGAATTGAATTCACTCAACTCATCACAGCAACATCAAGATAGTTCTAAAACAAGATACCGGGAAAACATAAAGCCGCATAACTCACCTAAGTTCTCACGTTCAATAATGATACGCAATCATGGTCTTCTTACAACCGTTAGTGAAGTAAATCCAGGAGAGTAAATTATTTGCAAATACAGACTGATAAAACATGTTTCTCTATGGTGTACTTTAGCAAGCTTGCTAAGCTTGCTACGCCATTGCTAAACTCGGCCAATTGCAAGATTTGTTTTGGTCATCTAGCCTATTGGAGGCTCTGAATAATTTCAGCCAATAGCGATCGATTTAATTGATGATTGACACATCTTTTTCGGCCAATTGCAGGGTTTGGTTTGGCCATCTATCCAATCCGAGGCTCCGAATAACTTCAGCCAGTAGTGATCGATTCAAATGATGATTGACACATTGGTTAGCCAATGAAACGCCGGTATATAAATCCCAGCATACACCGCGGACTTGCTACGCCATTGTTAAACTCGGCCAATTGGAGGGTTTGTTTTGGGCATCTAGCCAATCCGAGGCTCCGAATAACTTCAGCCAATAGTGATCGATTCAAATGATGATTGACACATTGGTTAGCCAATGAAACGCCGGGATATAAATCCCAGCATACACCGCGGACTTGCTACGCCATTGTTAAACTCGGCCGATTGGAGGGTTTGTTTTGGGCATCTAGCCAATCCGAGGCTCCGAATAACTTCAGCCAATAGTGATCGATTCAAATGATGATTGACACATTGGTTAGCCAATGAAACGCCGGTATATAAATCCCAGCATACACTGCGGACTTGCTACGCCATTGTTAAACTCGGCCGATTGGAGGGTTTGTTTTGGCTCCGAATAACTTCAGCCAATAGTGATCGATTCAAATGATGATTGACATATTGGTTAGCCAATGAAACGCCGGTATATAAATCCCAGCATACACCGCGGACTTGCTACACCATTGTTAAACTCGGCCAATTGGAGGGCTTGTTTTGGGCATCTAGCCAATCCGAGGCTCCGAATAACTTCAGCCAATAGTGATCGATTCAAATGATAATTGACACATTGGTTAGCCAATGAAACGCCGGTATATAAATCCTAGCATACACCGCGGACGACTTCGCGCTCGGGGGAGAATCTAGTCGGCGGCTGTTGAGTAAGTTGCGAGACCTTGCGAATTTAATATTGAGCCATATATAAGGCGCACTGTGTTATAAGGCGCATGGTCAGCTTTTGAAAAAAATTAAGACTTTTAGGTGCGCCTTATAGTGCGGAAAATACGGTACATAACAATGCTGAAATGCTAATATTCTACGGACAAAATATATTGCATACAGTTTTAAATGTACAAAACTCAATTCCAATGAAGTTGGGAAAGTGTGTTAATTGCAAATAAAAATTGATCCAAGTAAATTGCAAATTCTTTTCAACCCATATTTAAATGAATGCACAGCAAAGACAACATATTTATTGTCTTCACTCATAAACTTTATTGTTTTGGGAGAAAATCATCAACTCTGTAATTTGATGACAGCAACACGTGCCAAAATAGTTGGGACAGGTGTCAATAACTACTCAGAAAGTGGATGAATGGAAATCAACCAACTATTTGCAGGTGAACAGATGAATTAGCAACAGGTGAGAGTTGTTACTGGGTATAAAAAAGGGAGACCCGAACAAGCTAAGTCATTCACATGCAAGGATGGGGCGAGGTTCACCTCTTTGTGAACAACTGCGTGAGCAAATTGTTGAACAGTTTAAAAACAACATTCCTCAAAGTACAATTGCAAGGAATTTAGGGATATCATCATCTACAGTCCATAATATTGTGAAAAGGTTCAGGGAATCTGGAGAAATCACTGTGCGTAAACGGCATGGCCGTAAACCATTATTGAATGCCCGTGACCTCCGAGCACTCAAGCGGTACTGCATTAAGAACCGACATCAATGTGTAAAGGACATCACCACATGGGCTCAGGAACACTTTGGAAAACCACTGTCAGTCAATACAGTTCGACGCTATATCCGTAAGTGTGGGTTAAAACTTTATGTTGCAAAGCGTAAGCCATTCATCAACAACATCCAGAAACGCCGCAGGGTTCTCTGGGCCCGAGCCCATCTAAAATGGACTGATACAAAGTGGAAAAGTGTTCTGTGGTCTGATGAGTCAGTTTTCCAAATTGTGTTTGGAAATTGTGGACGTCGTGTCCTCCGGTCCAAAGAAGAACAGAACCACCCAGACTGTTATGCACGCAAAGTGCAAAAGCCAGCATCTGTGATGGTATGGGGGTGCATGAGTGGCCAAGGAATGGGTAACCTGCACATCTGTGAAGGCACCATTAATGCAGAAAAGTACATTCAGGTTTTGGAACAAAGTATGTTGCCATCCAAACAGAATCTTTACCATGGGCGCCCTTGCTTCTTCCAGCAGGATAATGCCAAGCCACACACTGCACGTCTCACGACAGCGTGGCTTCGTAGTAAGAGGGTGCGGGTGCTTGACTGGCCTGCCTGCAGTCCTGACCTGTCTCCCATTGAAAATGTGTGGCGCATTATAAAGCGCAGAATAAGACAAAGGAGACCCCGGACTGTTGAACAGCTGAAGCTGTACATAAAGCAAGAATGGGAAAGGATTCCACTATCAACGATTCAACAACTAGTCTCCTCACTTCCTAAACGTTTATTGAGTGTTATTAAAAGGAAAGGTGATGTAACACAATGGTGAAGAAGCCCCTTTCCCAACTACTTTGGCACTTGTTGCAATTATAAAATTCTAAGTTTATCATTATTTGCTTATGGAAATAAAGTTTATGAGTTTGAACATGGATAATCTTGTCTTTGTGGTGTATTCATTTAAATATGGGTTAGAAAAGGTTTGCAAGTCATTCTATTCTAATTTTACTGACATTTTAAACTTTTTCCCAACTTCAATGGAATTGACTTTTGTATCTCTTGATTATGAAGGTTACAAAACCAACAGATTTTGAAGTTACTATGGCCACAACAAATATTGGCTGCATTCTAGTAATGATAAACTCAAAATCAAAAAGAATAAGAACGGAATTTACAGGCAAAAAAAAACTGCGTATTGTTTTATATGTAACTAATAAGGAAGGAGGTTACGCAACCAATATATTTAGCAGTAACAGTGGCTATAACCAATATCAGTCCTCTAGTGGATGTTTTACAATTAACAACTCAAATTTAAAAAAGAATAACAATGATAAAAATTCCAATGCAAATGATTGAAACAAAACAACACTGCAAACGGTTTTAAATATATTTCTCAGGGAACAAGGTTACAAAAACGACAGATTTTTCTTCTTTCTACGCAGTTAGCAGTACTTGTGTAAGCAAGTTTCTGTTTTACAAGTGTTTGCGCCACAAGGTGGAAATCTCTCAACTCGGGTTATCAGCCTGGGAAACTATAACCCAGCTAAGATAAAGACAAAAGGGGCACAGAAAGAGGAGAACGAGGGTTAACCATAAACTATATTGTGTCATTACGTTCCATAAGTACTTCCGTAATGCTTTTTTGGGATTAGGAAAAATCAACACGCTAAGCTACTCTTTAATAATTAATAACGCATTGATGCAATGATTGTTAGGGCGGGGGGGTGTTAGCGGATGAACGCTTCTGATCAACGGTGCGGGAAAAACCAAAACAACAGATGGAGGGTGTATGAGTTTAACCCAGATTCCACCTCCGTAATCCCGTCTTCGCTGCGAGGAGGTCCTCGGTCGAAACCGGGTTCCGAACCGACATTTCGTTGCGCCTCGACTCGAGTACGCCGAGGAGGGAAAAATGTCGGGCGGTCAAATGGCGCGACGGAGCAGTTGGCGTGCGGGTGGGGGGAGTACCCAGACCGTCAGCTGTCAGGCTTTAAAGAGGGCGAGGGTAGTGGGGGGCTGGGGTGCCCTGGGGGTGGGGGTGGCATCCCTCAGCTGATACACCAAAAGGCGGCGGGGGCAGGGGGGATAGACTCAGCTGATGCTAGCAACAGGGATGCGGGATGAATCAGTCCCCCCCGGCATAACATCATTCGCCGTAATTTGACCTAAGAAATCAGGTCAATGGGATGACCTAACCGGTTGGCATCCTGATGAACTAACATCTTAATAGTCACAACAGCTAGTAGCCATTTTTAATGAAATTCTCAATCCTGAACAGGTCCGACGTGTTATCGTGAAAAATATCTGTATTTCATTTCCTCCGTGTGTTTTACTCTTTTGCCCTTCATTCCCAAGTCACCCCACCCCCACCATGACACCGACATGATGAGGCATCCCCTTGCCAATCCGAACCTTTCTAGGTCGGGTCATAGGTCGAGTTAGATGCCTTGTAAATTAGTTGATTACAAATCTCTAATTACACCCTTCTAATCTTTGTCAGGGGGTGACGGTCCCCAGTTCAGGGGGGTGTGCCCCAAGCCTGAGAATAATCAGATGAAGATGGAGCGTGAAATAAAACGAAGATAGTCTGATTCGTTAGAGTCGTCGGAAGGTTGTATACCGAGCTTTTCCCACAATTCCAAAGGCTTTTTGGTTTTCAAAATGTTAATTTACAATTTGGGTTGTGATGTGGCTGCAGTTGGTGGAATGGAGTGCGAGGTATTGCACAGAGTGAATCAAGGAAGCATGGTTTGGGTGCTTTGAAGAGAGTGATGAGTAACAAGAGTATGAGTATGGATGTTAAGAGGGGACTGTATGAGAGTGTGATTGTGCCGACTGTGTTGTATGGTGCAAAGACTTGGAGCCAGATTTGAGAAGGAAATTAAATGTTTTTGGGAAGAAGTGTTTGAGGAGTATGTTAGGAGTGACATAGATTGAGAAATGAAATTGTGAGAGACAGAACTGGCGTAGTAGTGGGACAGAGCAAGCGTGTGGATAAGAGAGTACTCTGTTGGTTTGGACACATGGAGAGGATGGATGAGGAGCGAATGTTGAAGAGGATCTACAGAGCAGAAGGAAATGGAAGGAGACAAAGAGGAAGGCCACGATTGACGTGGATGGATGGTGTTATGAGTGCACTGCAGGAGAAAGGTCTAAATGTAGTGGAGGCTAGAGCTCTTGTTGGTGATAGGAATGGGGGGGGAGGTGGTTTAAAAGGATAGTGGGGTGTTTAGACGCGTTCCAAGGGATGGGCAGGGCACCTGTATGATGCGGCAGGGATAAACCAGTAAAAGCTGTCGGGTTCTGCTGTTGAACAAAAGAGTGCGTTGTGTCACCATGACCCAAGTGACATGGCCGCTTTCTTGTGTCCCATTTCATCTGGAGGGACAAAAGCATGACCAACTTAGGTGCCGAGGTGCCTAACTTGTTTGGGTGTTTGGGCAATTGGGTTGGCCATGGTCCAAAAAATTTTGTGTGTGTTTGCTATTCTTTTTTCCCTTTTATTTTCTGTGTTATTGTATGTGTTTTTCTTGCTGTCGGTCACACCTCTTGAGAGATATGACCAAGGTAGATAGAAAGATAGATAGATAGTTTACAATTAGTTATATAAGAAGCCAGCTGCTATCGACTACTCCCCATCGGTTGCTATTACAGCGGACCTGGCGTTTATCCTCCGAAAGTGTCATTGACGGCTGGTTAGGGCTTTTGTCGATTTTATTTATATTTTTACCTGAAATCAATACTGCTTCAGTGCTGACGCTGTAGAACGTTCAAGGCAGACAAGAATCAATGAGTCTGTTAATGGGATCAGAACCCCACCGGTTGCCATAAAACCTCCAAGGTTATGACTCTCACAAGGAGGCGCGGAGGGTTATTTGTCACAAACTACAGATCTTTTTTTCCCAGGAGTTGTGTGTTTTTTCATAGCATTATTGCCCTGCTTCCATAGAACATAGATCATTCCAACGTATTTTAGACTCCTAGCAGACTCAAGTAGTCAGGAAATCTGAAGAGGTGAAAGATAAAGACTTCCTCACTGACAGACCCCAGTCAGTGCGGATTGGTCAGAACATCTCCGATGTCATCACCCTCAGCACGGGCTCCCCCCAAGGCTGTGTCTTGAGCCCCTTGCTGTTCACCCTGATGACACACGACTGCGTCCCTAGGTCAGCCACAAACCACATCGTGAAGTTTGCGGATGACACAACAGTGGTGGGCCTCATCAGGGACGACAACGACCTGGCCTACAGAGAGGAGGTGGAGCAGTTGGCGGGCTGGTGCAGGGACAACAGCCTGGTCCTGAATGTTGACAAAACTAAAGAGATCATTATCGACTTCAGGGAAAACCAGCCCAACCATGCCCCACTTCTCATCAACAACAAGGCTGTGGAGGTTGTCAGCAGCATCAAGTTCCTAGGGGTGCACATCACAAACAAACTCACCTGGTCCGTGAACACTGCATCACTGGTGAAGAGGGCACAGCAGCCCCTGTACTTCCTGCGGAGGATGAGGAGAGCCCACCTGCCCCCACCCTCCCTCATCACATTCTACAGGGGCACCATAGAGAGTATCTTGACCAGCTGTATCTCTGTGTGGTGTGGAGGCTGCAGCGCTTCCGACTGGGGTAGTGTGAGGAGGGTGACGAGGACAGCAGAGAAAATCATCTGGACTTCTCTCCCCTCCATTCAGGACATTGGCCAGAAGCGCTGCCTATCCCAAGCCAAGAACATTATCAGGGACCCCTCTCACCTCCATCATGGACTGTTCACTCTGCTAGCCTCTGGGAAGAGGTACTGCAGTGTGCGGTGCAGGACCACCAGGTTCCACAATAGTCTTGTCCCCCTGGCCATTAGACTGTTAAATGGTCAATCAAACACATAGTAAATCTAAACTGCTGCTAATCTGTACATCTGTTGGTTTTGTTTGACTTTTTTGCACTACTGGCTGTTCTTTATAGCTAGCCACCCCTTGCACATCTGTTCTCCTCTGCACTATTGTACTACAGTGTTATTGTTACTGTTTACCTGACTTGTTTACCTGACTGCCCATTTTGCACATCTGGTTAGCTGCTCCACTTGCACTCTTTGCACTTCTGTAAAATACTATACATAGCCATCATTATTTAGTATATTATTAGTACTCAATACTCCAACTCAATACAACATTTTATTTATATCTGTACATTCGAGGAAACTGTGCGGGTCAGATGTATCGACATTTTGTTCTGTATACACGTGTACTAGAATGACAATAAAGTAGATCTGAATCTTAATCTGAATCTGAATAGTAGGCACAAAAAGGGCACATTAAGGAGACAAGAATCGGGAGGCTCAGGTGGCAGGTCTGGCATGCATGCTTGTTCAATGTTTTAAAGTTTCTCTGAGATCGGTGTCTATCTTCAAAAATTAAACAAGAAATGAGATCGACATCAACAGAGGCAAAGTAATTATCACATACACAGGCTTTCAGCTCGGTGGCCATGTGGGTAGGGCGCCCGCTCCGAGACTGGTAGGTCGCTGGTTTAAGCCTCGGCCGAGTCATACTTACAACATTGGTACTCATTGCCTCCCTGCTTGGCGCTCGGCCTTAGGGGTTGGAATTGGGGGTTTGGTCACCTAATGACTCCCAACACAGCAGTTGGGTCTTAAATGGCGGCGCCCTGTTCGGCTGCGGCTACATCGGCTCGCTACATTTTGACTGTGCGGGTCAGATGTATCGACATTTCGTTCTGTGTGCATGGGCACAAGAATGACAATAAAAGTAAATTCTATTCTATTCTATTCTATTCTTCCATTGTTTAAATCAGGGGTGTCAAACTCATTTTAACTCGGGGGCCACACGATAGAACAAAAATTCTGTCGGGGGCTGGACCAGTAGATTAAAGAGAAAGAAAAAGAGATAAAGAAGTAAGAGAAAGAGGGAGGGAAGAGGAGCGAGGGCGGGACAAAGAGAGAAAAAGAGAGAGAGGGAGAGAGCGTGAGCAACAAAGGATAAAAAGTCGTGAGAGGGCGAAAAGAAAGGGAGAGGAAGAAAGAAATCAAGAGAAATAGAAAGACAGAAGGAGAAAAAAGAGAAAAGAAAGCGTGAAGGGTATGAAGACAGAAAGAGAAAAGAGAGAAAAGGAAAAAAGAAAGTTAGAGCAAACGAGGTTAAAAGACACAGAGAGAGAAAGAGACAAAGAGCAACAAAGGAACCAAAGGGCAACCAACCAATTCTGAGGCCTCGGTCGCACCGGGGCATGCGATTCCAAGACCCCCGGTAGCTGCCCCACCCCTCGTATAACCAGCCCCAGAGCCCACATCAACGCTGCTGGGACGGTCAGCCACCCCCAATCCTATAGATTTGTCCATTCCCACATATTTTAGCAGACTCAAGTAGTCAAGAAACCAAAATGCTGGAGACAGATCCAGCAATCTGATACTCCTAGACTCCATCCCCATCATTTCAGCATTCTGAAAAAGGGCACAAAAAACAAGATTCGAAGGGCTTAGGTCTTGGGTCTAGCATGCATGCCAGTCTGTGTTCCAAACTATCACAAAGATCTGCGTCTATTTTCAAAACCTTAACAAGACGGAGGCAGAGGGATAACCGTGTAAACCAGCCTCTATCGTCTAAATGAAATTCTGAAGCCATATCAAAAGGATGAAGAGCTGTCGCCTAGGACCTGACGGGGCAACTAAAGAATTCCAAGGCCTCTGTAGCACCAGGGCATGCCATTCCTACCTGGAGGCAAGGCCGCCGGGACGGCCAGCCACCCTTAGTCCAGTACTTTGGAACTCAGCTTGGCCGACCCACCAACAGAACGTTTAGATAGTCATTGAATCAGTGCAGCAAACAGAACTTGATGAAACCAAAAACTGACTTAGAAAGACAATCAGAAAGACCATAACAAAGGGGATTTCCCCGGCCATAACGGCGTTGAGCCGTGACTGAGCGCATGGGCAAAAGACCAGATGACTCACCAAAGGTCACGATCAAGAGGAAGATCCCCTGATGGCCATAAACTGTCCTTCATTAGAGGGACTTACTCGATTTGCGTCGAAACGTCGGTTCGTTATTGATTACTGTAATGCCTGTTTTATTGCGGTTAATAACAACCAGAATTCCCCGCTATATGTGAAAATCCACAAACGGATATCAGTTAGTTTCTGTCCTTGATTAACAATTCATAATCCAATATCTGTATCAATTTCAAAGCCTTGTTAACAACATATGCCCATTTAACCTTTTGGGTAACCAATTAAATAACAACTCAACTACAGCTGGTTAGCATTTTAAGAATCCACCTAAATTACAGTCAAACGAATCATCAATTAACTGACTGCTTCCAATTACTTACAGTGGATTATTTACTGCTGACCCGTCATGCGGGACAAAGAAAAAACTTCGTCTTTTTAGCCAGCAAAGAAATATAAAAAGCATGGTCAGCTTTATAGGACACTTGAAGGGAAAAGTGCTGTCACGTCAAAGCTACAATCTCATCTTCTTAATGGCGTTGCGAGCGTTGTTGCCAAAAACACAGAAGTTGAACGGAGTCATCTCAGAAAGAGCTCGTTACAGGAAAGCTGACTAAAAAAACCACACTAGAAGGCAATGTTCCCTGTCATTTTCCTTACGGGTCTGAGCGTTCACACAAAGTCGCTGAGCAACGCTTGAAACAACAGTGAGCAACCATAATCCCAAGTGTGGCAAGATAAATAATTATCAAACATGTCCAAAACTTGACATCAAGTTACATTTTGCTGAGTTTTCAGCAATGCAAAATGATTTTTCTCTTTTGAATGAATTGACTCATGTACGATTGCCTAAAAACGTCGTTTGTTCTTACAATTCTTTCACAAGATATCCATTTCTTTTTGTTTCCTGATATATTTTGTTGCATAATATTAACATTTTTGGGGGCTTATTGAGTCGGTTGCAAGATACAGAACTGTACTTAGTCACATTTTTGAGTGGAAGTACAATGTTGGCAACAAGATTCACTTGATACAATTGGAAATTATTTGAATGCAACACAAACTTTTTCTTCTTTTTTTCCGTGTTTTTTTTAATCTTTTTTTTTTTAATTCCTTTAAAAAAAGTCTCATTGTGTTTATTTTTTCCAAGCTGTTACTTTTTTCTTTTTGTTCTTCATTTACTTTTTTCCTACGTTTCTTTCTTTTCTTCTTTTCTCTTCCTTTTGTTTCTTTTTTTCCCAGCTTTTCACTACTTTTTCATTTTGGTATTTTATTCATTTTTGTTCTATTGACCCCTTCTTTTAAGTCATTTCATGCATAGTTTTAAATAATATTTGGTCATGTTGGGATTAAAGAAGCAAAAACAACCTGAAGAGCCGTTTAGGACCAGAAAGAGCCGGTTCCTTTTAGTGAGCCGAGCCGAAGAAGCCGGTTCTCGACAAACTCTACTAACTTTACTTTTCAACTTCGTTCGACATTGACTTCAAAATACCGCATTTAGGACACAACGTCAGGGGAACCCATGTATTTTTACCTTTATGCACTGTAACTTTGACTTAAGTCGCTTCTTAATTAGTAAATCTGAGCCCTCATTTTTGTGCGCTGGCTAGATTTTCTTGTGCGAGCAGTGCGCAATTGCGCACGCGCACAGCTTAGAGGGAACACTGCTTGAAGGCTACAATGACTCATTTTCTTAGCGGCTAACTGTTAGCCTGCCAGGCAAGATGGACGGACTGAATGAGTCTGGAAATATGAAAAGGGGAGTTCACGGGCAAAGCAAATGACTGTTATCCCTCGTTTCTTCACAGCCTGAGTGCATCATGGTTTGAAAAAAGTCCGCGATCCATTATCCTTGGTTAACACAAATTCAAGCCTCGCATGTGTACTGAATGCACAATCACAGGGTGCATTTTTGGAGGGTTAAGGACACCAAAGGGATGTAGTATCCCCTATCCCGTATTGTTGCGAACAGAGACTGTCAGAGCGCATGTTTTTCAGGTTTTGCCCGCCTGAAATCAACCACACCAGTGCTGTTGCAATCCATTATCCCCAATTCCATATTGCTGAGAGTGGGGACTGACGGAAGGCTTGTTTGTCCAGAGGCCTGCTGTTCTGGCCCGCCTAAAATAAAATAAATGGCATGGTTTTGGCCATAATCCATTATCCCCAGTAGACTATTACTGACATGAGGGGCCTGCAGAGGGCATTTTTATTTGGCCTTATTGTGGCCTGTATAAAATGAACTGCACTGTTTTAGCTGCGATTCAATATCCCCAGTCAACTATTGCTGAGAATGATCTTTCCAATTAAAATGATGCATTATCCCCTAGTCGACTGTATTACATGTTAAAAATGGGAGATTTTCACATATTTTTTGGTTTTGGTTCCCATAAACCGCGATAAATGAGTCAATACACCAGGGTTCTCAAGCTCAATTGAGTTGGGGGCCACTAAAGCTAGGGTCCAGGTGGGCCAAATGGGACTTTCCACAAAAAGCAGCGCTGATAAAAACATTCTGCTGTTCTTAAAGGGACACTGTTTTATATTTGTCCACTAGATGTTGCTGTACCGTGCAAGCAAAAAAAGAGTCCAAGAAAGACTACAAACTAAGGAGACTGAAAATGAGCAAAAAGCGCCATTTTCTTCCAATTTTTATCCAGCTTTTCTCAAAGAAAGACAAAAAGAAGGAAGTATGTTTTTTTTTAAAAAAGAGATAAAAAATAGGGAAGAAGAGGAAACCAAAGGATCACGAAAATGGAAAGGAAAAAGAAAAAAATGACATAAAAAAGAAAGGAATTCAAAAGAAAAAAGACAAAAACAATCTCTTTTATTTATTTATTTTTTCTCTCTTTGAACTCACCAGGTTTGTACGGGTGTGTCACGGTCGCCTTGGTGACCAGTCTGCCCCGCCCTCTGGGCAACAGCTGAAAGCAGTTCCACTAATTGTGGATCTGCTACTTAAGGCTGCATTGTGGGTTCTGCGGTTGCTGGTTCATTACTCATTATTCACAATCCCGGTCTGTTATGCCTTGTCCTGTTTTAGTCTGTTATGCCTTGTCCTGTTGAGTTCGTGCCGGAGGAACTCTGTATTGTTCTGTTTTGCCTCGGAGTATTGGGCGACTTTTATTTTATTAAATAAAACCTATGGATCGTCAACGCATTTGAGTTCTCCCTTCATGCCTCCTGCCTCCGTTCTGGTCCGGTCACCTTCCACGCCACCACGTCTCGTGACAGGGTGCCTGAAATCCTTGAAAATGCTTGAATTTTAATGGTGTGTTTTCAAGGTTTGAAACATGCTTGAATATTCGGTGAAGTGCTTGTAAATCCTTGATATTTCCGCATGTTAGGGTAGAGGTTTTGCGTTTTTCCTTGCTCTCATGTAGGTTTTAGATCAGGGGATGGTGTATTAGTAGTCCGTAGACCCTTTGAGACTTCTTGTGATTAAGAGCTATACAAATAAACATGACTTGACTTAACACATAATTAGTGGCTAGCTTGGCTAAAAAATTGGTTTGCGACATTTTATCATCAAGTTAAAGCATTTATTTCTTCATAAAACCTTGACCCTTTTTATGATGTGTTTCATTTTCATGTTCCTATTTACCGACCGATTGATAATGGTCGCTGTAACATATGTGGCCCCCAAGCTACACCTTTGACAATAGCTAATTTAAAATTCCGGCGTGGAAAACTCTGGACTCGAGGGGGCCGATGTCTGTTTTGTAGCGCCGGCAGCTGCGTAGGCGCCGTTTCCACGAACGTCACGACGTACATGAGCGTTTGATGGCCGACAAAGGAGGTTGCGGGTTCCCCGCCGTTGACTCAGCACTTCATCAAGTGGCCTCCAGCTGCCGACCAGAAGAGGAAGTTCTTCCGCACCGCCGGCGGATGTTGCGGATGCTGAGCTGCCCACATGCCTCGGCCATGTGTGAAGACCCGAATTTGGGTCCCCGGTGACATCACGGGAGCTTGACTGACGGCTGTTTTGTTTGTTTCCCCCCCTTTTAGACGGGAACCCGTTTCCTGTGCTCTCTTTGTTTTGGGGTGTATATTTTGAAATGGGAGGGGAGGTGTCCCCCATATTCCCCCTTCTTTTTCTAATGTGGTGTTTACGTTGTGTGAGTGCTTTGAGGGGGAAGCACAAAGCCACTGTGGGCAGATTATAAACTTGGAGCGAGTTTCAAACGGAGTGTATTTATAAACACAAAATTGTCCCACCCCACCCGACTCCTTTCACTGGCCGTTCACACCCCTCTGTACCCCCAGTGTTCTCGTTTGCCCGCGTCCCTGCGTCCTAGACGCAATATTTCTGCTGGGGACGCATAGTCTCAAATCAACGTGCGTCTTTTTTGACACCAAATTGTCATTATCATTTTTTAACAAAGATTTACCGCACTCCAAACTTTTCGTGAGGTGATCCGCCAATGTTGTTTTGGTCTCGCGGTTCGAGTTTTCGTCTGCACGCCGATCTCCAGTTCGGGTTGTGTGGTGAAAGTCCGTTTATTTTTAGAGAACCGGCTATTTCGGCACAACTCATTCAAGAGAGCCGGCTCTCAAACGGCTCACTTGCTTTGATGCATTATATTACGAATGATTATGTTGTATGAAGAAGTTAAGAAAAAAAGGAAGTATAAAAGGAGAAAATGAAAAAAGACAGGTTTGTGGTGATCCCTTTTAATCAGTATATTACCAACAATAATTTATTGCAGAAAATGAATTTATAATTTGAATAAGAAAATGTATTATTCTACTTAATTATATTTGCATTATTTTTTCCTTCTACAGTGAACGTCCAAGCGACTTAAGTTTTGAACTTTTTTTTTATAATAAACCTCATTTATGTCGAGCAACTCAGTGTCTCACAACAAAATGTTCATTAACAATATATATGATATAAGGAAACACATGTACAATATAACATCTCATCTCAACTCATTAGCTGCACCGCTTATCCTCAGTTGGGTCGCGGGGGTGCTGGAGCCCATCCCAGTAATCATCGGGCAGTGGGCAGGGGACACCCTGAACTGGTTGGCAGCCAATCGCAGGGCACACAGGGACAGACAACTCGCTCGCTCATTCACACCTAGGGACAATTTGGACCGGCCAATCCACCTGGAATGTGGGAGGAAACCGGAGTGCCCGGAAGAAACCCACGCAAGCACGGGGGAACATACAAACTCCGCATAGTAAGTCCGGTAGCTGGATTTGAACCCACACAGGAGGTTCCCAAGACCATACAACTGTGCCTCACACGCGCTAACCACTGCGCTACTGTGCTGCCACAATATAACATAACAAACTACATAAATAAACATGTTTGAAAAAAGAAAGATTTTTTTGTATTTTGTAAAGGAAAATACGACAGTTTGTAAGGGCATGGAGCACACTAAATTTTGGGGACCCAGAGATCTCTGTTGGGACCCATAGATTTTTGAGCATGCGAATCCCCGGGACCCATCACTTTTCACAGGTCAAATGAATACTGTACCCCCCTCCCTCAGAGTCTACCCTTCATTTCTATTACATTGGATCAGGGTTTGGCAGACTACAGCCCGCAAGCCTCAAAAGAAAATAATAAAATTTATAATGATGATATGTGAAAAATGGTACTACAGAGATTCCTCGTTATTTCTAATACGAAAAATGGTCCAGTCCAGTATATAAAGAACAAAGTCCCCACTACAGTTAAGGTGTCACACTTACAGACCGCGTTTTGGTTGTACTTCACTAAGGAATCCTTTATTTGGAAGCTCATTAAACAATTTAGTTTCATTGTTGAGACACTTTATGATGAAAACCCACAGAAAAACAGTAAACAGCCAGAAACGCCAGCCAAGCACACAGAGGAATTCGATTGGGTAAACTTCTATTGAACTACTATGATCCCCTGTAAGTAATCACCCGATGAAAGTATCTTCTGCTTTTACGTGCCCACACTTTCTTGTGTGAATATTTTGTGTTCAGATATAATCCAATTTTTTTTTTATACTTCTATCTTTTTTTTTGTCTTTTATCTTTACAGTCTAAATGTGTTACTGGAGTGCCATGTCCAATTTTGTTGTCACAATAGGTTCAACTCATTTTGTGACAAGGATAATAAAGGTATATTGTATTCTATTGTATTCTATTCACTCTGCCTAGCCTTGTTGACAGTATTTCGTGACATTTTTACAAAATAACTCTGCTTGCACCTCGTTCTGAAACAATTACTTACGAAAAAAATGAAGGTCAAAATGAGCCTCAACAATTTTAAATTATTACGGGTGGGAGACAGGTTTAAAGTGGTATATTTGTTGATATGGGACACAGGCTCTGGCATTCTTTTTTCTGAAATTTTATCAAGTCATATTACGTCTCCTAGTGAAATAAAATGTGCTGAAAAATTAGATTTTCTCTAGAGAGTGGGTTTGGCGGTTTTGCTAAAATTTCTCTTAAAATATATGTTATGGCTCTCTCTCTCTCTCTCTCTCTCCCCAAAAAAGTCAAAATACTTTGCTGTTACAGCTCTTTTGGTCAAAAAGGTCCCCGTCCCCTGGTATATTTTGTCATTGATAACAACGTATCCTGCATTGAGTTCCGATAGACAGCACACAGCAAATGATATCAAGGGGGCAGGTTAGGAAGGGCTCTGTGTGTTTGATGGGAATGATTCTGTGTGCGCGACTGTGATAGGTTGGTGTCAGCTGTAAGTCAAACAGCAAGATGGCCAAACAAGTGGCCACTAAACCAAAGCAAACTGCTCAGCATGGCGCAAGATAGCTTGAAGCAATCCATTACATTGAAAAGGAATTTTTTAATTAAATCATATTTTGAGGAAAGTCAAAAGAGCACAAATAAATGGTGATCACCAGGGGGGTGCCACATGGATTGTTATCAGGTTCGGGAAGGGACTGAGGCGGTCTCAGGAGAGAAGGCTGCATGTCCAGCTTACTGCTACGACTAGGTTAACAACTCTCAAACCACCCCAGCTGAGCCTGGATCTAGCAAACGCCAGATATATTACCCATGAAACAGATGGCCTGGAGGTACAACTCATGGAAAACTACTTTCTAACACAAAAAGGCAAAGCCCTCCAATATTGTTGTACTTTTTTATATTGAAGATTCTGTGTTCTGTGTTTTTATTTGTAGATCTATAGTTGTTATTTTGTCACAGCTGTATACTCTCACTCGGCAAGGACGTCATTTCAAGGTAAGTTTGACCCTTGGGGGGTACTTCTCGGATTTTCCCCTTTTTTGGGGCGGGTGTTCTGGTCCCCATTAACCTCGATAACCAAAGAATTACTGTCCAAATGAAAAATTAGAGATTTGGTGCTACTCTTGTCCCCAGTGTCCCCAACAATCATAAAGCTTAATTTTCTTTACTTGCTGTTTTTATCATCTATTTGTTTTATTTATCAAGCAATTATTCATATTTGATATATTCCACTAGCATTATAAACCCAAAGTTGTTTTTTTCATACAGCATACTAAATAAAACAAATAACAATAATAATACTGACACACAAGAGAAATAAAACAGAATAAATCATGATCATTTCGTGTGTAAAATGAGGTTCAACTAAAATCAACACAGAGCAGTTTCCACAAGTCTTATATGAACACTAAATGAGAAAACAATTAAAAATAAAGATACACATCAAAAATATACAATTATCATTTTCTAAGTTCAGGTTTGGTAAACAAATTAAAATCAAATCAACCTATTTGGTTGCTCATTATCAAATCTGGTTTATTTAGGGCCCAGGTGGTAAACCCATTGGTTATCTTCCTCAACTCATTTTGATGGTACGAACTTAGCAGTTATGCTAAAATTTAGCTATTTTTCAAAACCTTGAAACTGTAGAAATATAAAAATATAAAATAAATATACCTAAATGTGTTGAAAAATGTATTGAACTAGACAAAAAAGTTCTTGTTTGCATCCCTCCATGAGTTCGTAAAACCCCTTCCCCCAAACTCGTAGCATTTCCTGTTAGGCAAAGTGTAAATATTTGAGAGCAACGTTACGGAACAAATGTTATGTTTACTTACAGGGAGGAACATAAAGACAATAAAAAAATCCTGTTTCTGTACATCTTCTATTCTTACGAGTCTTCACATTGCGCTTCGAAAGCAATGTGTATACTAGCGTTAGCAGCTAGCAGTCACGTCCACCATGCTAGAATTAGTAGCTAAGGTCCGATAACATTGGCTGCTAAATTATTAAGCCTTTACTGCTAATTGAGACACGAGTGGCTAAAGCAAAGGGAGTCGCTAAAGAGGTGCTATTCCCTGATGCTTCTAGTGCAGGGATCTCCAAGATGGTGCCCGCGGGCACCCGGGTGGCCCCCTAAGGAAAGCTGAGGTGCCTGCGGACCTTCCGAAAATAGCTTACCAGTGCTTGGTCATTGTTTTCATGAGTAATATATTTTTCTTTAGTGTTTGACTGAGTCAATTCAACTCTATTAACCTGGTACTATCGTAGTAAAAACATAGTAATAACATAAATTGTTATTCAAGAAATACGAGCGCCAGCAGATCTACGTTTTGTCAGGCCTGGCGGCTCTTTTTTTGCTGTTACTTTTTTCTGCCTAAAATGAACTGCACTTGGTCGATATCAATCCCTTATTACTATGATTGGGAACGGGTAAAAGGCACTTTTGTGAAGTGGCATGCCGTTTTCGCCAATCTAAAATGAACTGCACTGTTTTGGACGCAAACTAACATCCTCAGTCGATTATTGCTGAGAGCAGAAGTTGGCCGAGCGCATTTTTGTCGGGCCTGGCCGTTTGTTTTCTGTTTTATCCATTTTAAAGTGAAATGGACTCATGTGACGCTGATTCATTATCCCCAATCTCATATTGATGCAAGCGGGGACCATCAGAGCTTAATTTTGTCTGGCCTGGTGGCTCTTTTTATGCTATTAATTTATTCAGTGTGGAATGAACTCAACTTGGGTGAACGTGATCTATTATCCCCAATCCCATGTAAATGTCTGCGGGAACTGGCAGAAGGCACTTATATGAGGAGACGTGCCGTTTTTGCCTACTTAAAATGATCAGCACCGTTTTGGACGCAAATTACTTTTCCATTTCAATATTGCTGCATGCACAGTGCATTTTTGTCAGGCCTGCTATTCTGTTCTGTCCATCAAAAAGTGAACTGCACACTTGCAGCTGCGATCCTTTATCGCCAAATGCATAGTGCTCCAAGGACTGGCAGAGCACACTTTTGTCAGGCATGGAGGCTCTTTTGTTTCCATTACTTTATATCGCCTAAAATGAACTGCACTCATGCGGCTGCGGTCCATTATCCAAAAACCGATATTGCTGCAGGCAGGCACTGGCAGAAGGCAGTTTTGTCGTGAGGTGTGCCGCTCAGCCCCACCTAAAATAAACTGAACAGTTCTAGCCTCAATTTTCCGCAGTCGATTATTGCTGAAGGCCAGGAATAAAAAAGTAAATTTGTGTCATGAGTGCCTTTGTTCTTTGCATTCATCTGTGTGACTGAGATCCATTATCCCCGGGAAGTACCGTATTTTGGAACAGTCGTTGAACAAGAAATGCTGAATATTTTCCGATATCAGACCAGAGAAACTTTTCACATTCCGGACACGGCATCGAGTGACTCCATATTTACATAAATCAGTAACGATAATGACTCATTTCCATTCATGTTGATTAGTGAAACCCAAGGACACGTCTGCTTATTTAAGGTCACGGGGACTCAGTGGGACGGGGTCAAGATCGGACCCCCCACCCCCGGCAACAGCTGCTGCCGTGCGCACTCTCTCGGATATCGGCGTAGAAAACGCCGCCCCGACAGGCTGTTAACACCCCGCGTGAAAAACAAAGACTGACCTCGGAAGCCGACTAACGGCGTTTCCGAACGGGTCGTGGGGGTCTTGGGGGTCAGTGAGGCCAAACTGGAAAACGCCTTTGAGTGTCTGGGGACGTTTATGACGTCTGGGTCAACGCCCCCCACCCCTGAGTGGGGACGACCGCCTTGACTTACAACTCTAATCTAGGAGGTTATTCAAGCCCCCCAGAGCTTACAACTGTACCGGCTTTGATGTCCGATATTACTATGGCACCTGGCCGGGGGAGGGCGGAATGATTGCGGGATCGAACCGTGCGCCAATCGGATCGGTCGTCGTAAAATGCAACCTTGATGTCAGTCATCGTCAATGGCGAATGGGTTTATTGGTGGGAATTCAACTATAGTGAATGGAAACACACTCCAATACCAAAATCAACATCGCACTAATTGATTAATCAACCCCAAATTTATTGCAAAATCCGCCTCCAGTTAATGTTTTTTTTTTTTTTATAATTGAATCATCATTAATCATTTATAGAACAAATTCAACGATAGTGAACAATGGAAACACACAATCTATATATAAAATGTTAGAAAAACATGATAACACAGAAAACAGGCACTAATTGATTAATTGACCACTAAATTATTGCTGAATTGACTCCCACTTATTTTATATATCATTAATTTATCATTTATGATTTTTGATCTTATTTTAAATCACCAAGTGAACATATGAAGATAATCAACAAAGGAAAAACGTGTAAATAAAGAAAACAGACAAGAATGAAAACAGCACAGAAATGGGGCAAGGAATTAATCGCTGAATTAACTCAGTTATTTTATAAATGATTAATCATAAATAAATAGATAAATAAATTCGTCCAAAAATTAATCAAAACGGCACGGAAAAGGTGCAAACACTAATTGATAATTAACCGTTAATTCAATTATTGCGAAACTATTTTTAGAAATAACTAATCATTCATCTTTTATACGACTTTTGATATTTTTTAATCACCAAATTCAACAATAATGAACAAATGGAACAACTATCTATCTATATATATATATACCAAAGCCATATCTGGTTAGAGTCAAGAACGCACTCACATTCACCAAACATTCATTCCACTTTGCTCTTCCCAACCTGACGCCGAGCATTAAATTCCACAGCACAGCAATGGCTGAGTGCAACCCTTCAGCAGCAGAGAGGCCTGACCGCAAACAGTGGTTTACCCCCTCTGCATCATACGTGTCGATATCAGTCATTCTTCAGGGAACAACTATACATAAAAAATACAAAATTCTAATAGGTCGAAATAGGTGCAAGAACTGATTGATTGACGACTAAATAATTGCCAAAACTAACTCAGAGTTATTTTGTATAGTTGGCTGATGATTAATAAATCAGAAAAACAAACAAAAATGAATGTAGCACAAAAATATTATCATCAATCGTTCACATCCCTTTTGATGCCATTTTGAATCATTTCAATGATGCTGAACAAATGGGAACACACTATAAATAAATAGAACATACAAAAATGAAAATAATACAAATGGGCGGAACAACTACTTGATTAATCAACCACTAATTAATTTGCAGAATTAACTGTTATTTTTATAATTCGTTAATCATTAGTAAACGGGTAAAATAAAACATAACAAATCAAACTTGCACGGAAAAGGCAGACCATTTAATTGATTCATCGTCTACTAAATAATTCATTGCCAAATTAACAATTCTTTTTTTATAATATTTGAATAATAATTAACCGTTTCCGAATTGCCGAAGTTAAAAACTTCGGACAAATGGAACCACGCTAAAATGAAATCATTAAAAAAAAAATGGCGCCGAATAGGAACAATGATTAATTAATCGGCCACTAAATAATTCATTAACTCCTTTATCTTTTATGATATTTGAATAATAATGAACGTTTTTTTAATTGCTGAATCAAAAAAACGGTGAACAAATGGAACTACGCTATAATGAAATAATACAAAAGTAAGAAATAGCACAGAATAGGCGCATTGACTAATTGATCAGCCACTAGACACTATATTGCCAAATTAACTCCTTCATTTTTTAATAATATTTGAATAATAATTAATCATTTTTGAATTGCCAAATTCAAAAACAGTGAACCAATGGAACTACACAATAATAAAATCAAACAAAAATAAGAAATAGCACGGAATAGGCGCAGTGACTAATTAATCGGCCACTAAATGATTTATTACCTAATTAAATAGTTTATTTTTTACAATATTTGAATAATAATTAATCATTTTTTAATTGCCGAATTAAAAAACGGTGAACAAATGGAACCACGCTATAATCAAATTATACAAAAACATAAAATAGAACAATAATGGCGCAAAGACTACTTAAACGGCCACTAAATGATTTATTGCCAAATTAACTCCGTTATTTTTAATAATATTTGATTAATCTTTCAAAAACTGGACAAATGGAACCACGGTATAGTAAAATAATATAAAAATAAGAAATAGCAAGGAACAGGCACAATGACTACCGTAAATTCCGGACTATAAGCCGTTACTTTTTTCCCAAATGTCAGCCCTGCGGCTTATTCAGTGAAGCGGCCAATTTATGGAATTTACAACTCGGCGCTGGAGTATTAAAGGTAAGATTAAGACCAGTAGAATATATGTGCGCCAAGAAAGACTGCAACCTCTAAGTTTAGGCATACATTGTCTGTAAAGTTAAGGTACGTTCTGATAATGAGGAAGACGCCCTTGATGGCGATAGTTATGAGGAGGAAGTCTAGGACGATCTTCACAATTATGGGATGCTTTTTTTCAACAAGCACGTTTAAAATATTGCGAGCGTGATCCTACTAGCGTGTTGGTACCTTTCAAAGGCACAGTTTGGGATGAAAGTTATATTATTATTCTTAAAGCTTTGAAAACTCTCTCGGTGTACCGTCTTTCTTCGTCAATATGTGTAACCATGTATAATATGTATTTGCAACGGTATATTTTTGTAATGTATTTATTTTAGAGATTTATTCAGTTATGTGTTCTACGAGCGAATCAAAACGAAGGGGCGGATCAAACGCGGGCTGATGGGAAGTGGGGTGAAGCCGAGTTACCGGTAGATCTGTCTGTTGTCGCAGCGGACAATAGTGGATATAATATTTTTCCCACCCTTAACCATCATGATTACCCAAGTGGAGCCACCTGGGGTAATCATCTGACGCGCCGGAATGCGCTTCCTCGTTGGTTTATGTTCCCATTTTAAGCACGCTACCCCGAGACCTGGTTGTCTGAGGATTACTTCTGTACCCCGTATGACTCTCCCGATTACATGTGCCTTCTTGTTTACCTGATTCTGCCTGCCTGCCTCCGATCCGACCGGCTTCCGTCCCACGCTACGATCTTCTCTCCAATCCCGGTAAACTCGACCTGCCTCAGTCCCACGCTACGATTGGCTACGTCTTACGAAGTTGTCTTCACGGCGTTGCTGCTGACGTCCGACGGTCATCGCGTCTCCCGCTAACCCTTACGCTTTACCAAATAAAAGAATTGTACGAATGCTCTGGGCTCTCCTGCTCTGTTCTGGTACTCCTGACATTAACTTTGGAAATATACATTTTGTTTCCTTGGATTACTCTAACGGGACCCGGACTTTGCAAGTCTGCATCATACGTTAATTACGGGTATCATTTTCCATTCATATTGCCGATTGTTGTTCTAAGATGTGGCTTATTATCAGGTGCGCTCTATAGTACGGATTTTACGGTATTTAAGTCGGGCATTAATTTATTGCTGAATTAACTCAAATTTTCTTTTTAAATATTTGATTAATCATAATAACACCTTCACACATAATCGATGCGTATTGAAGCGTCTTTCATTGGATCGAGTGTTCCGAAAATGAGTACTTGTGGCTCTCCTACTATCCATCGGGAACGTCGTCAAAATTGGATTTAATTCGATTCGGCAAAAAAAAAAAAAAAATGGCGGCTCGGAACTCCGAGCTCATTTTCCGACAACTCCCTGAGGAATGGTAATTAATTTTCATAATGACTTTGGAGGGGACGCAACTCGGCTAAGTAGGCTATTGTGTTCCCACGTCTGTCTCTGGGTTGATTTTTTGGGTCTGTAGGAGACATCATCGATTTATATTACTAACTATAATATATAGATAGATATACATATATATAGATTTAGAAGTAAAAATGGATGGTGTTGCAATATACATTGTATCAGAAATTGAGTTTTTAGGGGTCATAACAAACAATAAATTAAGTTGGAAAACACACATCAGACAAATACAAACTAAGGTATCTAAAAGCATTTCAATAATTAATAAAGCCAAATTTATTTTAAATTCTAATGCATTGTATTTATTATATTGTTTTCTAGTTCTGCCATATTTAACATATTGTGCAGAAGTCTGGGGCAATCATTACAAAAGTTCACTACAGCCCCTTTTTATCCTGTCATGTCCTGCACGGTTGTCATGGCGCCCAGCTGGCCCCGCCCCTTGACACCGGCTGAGACGCATTGGACTGATTGCTCTTGGAGTACTTAAGCGCTCCTTTTGGAACTTCCCGCTGCCAGATCATTGTTTAACCCTCGTTGATACCCTGTTCATGCCCGTTTGATCTGAGTAATGCCTAGTTTGTGATTTGGATTGCCTTTGAACCTATTTTGTTTTGTTTTTGGTCCGTTTGTGTCTTGGACAACTTTTCTTTCCTAATTAAAATGACAGATCGTCTACGCATATGAGTTCCGACTTCCTGCTTCCCGGTCCGTTTCGTGAAATATCCTCCAAAAACGTGCAGGGTAGGATATCGGGATCATACCAATATCTTATTTATGCAGTCCAAATTATTAAAATTGGATGATTTAATAAAATGTTTCACTTCACATCTGTTATTTAAGGTCAACAAAAACATAGTGCCAGAAAACACACAAAAATGATTCACTCGGAAATAGAGAAATTATAACTTGAGGGGCTGTAGTGAATTCAAAATCCCAAAGGTGAGAACCACCAGGAAAAGTATGTGTGTGTCTGTGTGTGGAGTCAAACTTTGGAATAATTTACAAGAAGAGATCAAACAATTTCTAACTATCCATGTGTTCAAATTTTAATACAAAAAAGCATTACTGGGGAAATACAGGGATGAAGAAAATGGGATATGAGGGAGATTGGAAATACTGCGTTTAAAACTATGGTTAACTTGTTGTTATTGTTGCTATTATTATATCAGAACTGTTATTATAAATTCATTCATTCATTCATATCTAAAATACATGAAAAATATTGATTGATTGAATATTGATTCATCTCCATAATCAATATCGTGCAATCGAAAAGAAACGACTGGAAATCAATGAATTGGACCCCTTTTGTGTTTGAATATGAAAGTTAAGTCGTTTAAAGGTAATCGCAGTTGTATTTGTTGCAGTGCCGCCATAGATTAAAGATTAACTCGAGTTAAAACGAGCGAAAGCGTTATAGGTTGTTTTCACTTGTCTCTTGAATTAAAGCTTTAACTTAAACGGCATCATTCCAATTCTCTTACTGAGTTAAAGATTTAACACTGCCTCGAGGTAAAACTATAACAGCTCCACTTTGTTTTAGTATGAATGGAGTTATTTGCAGGTGTTTTCGTCGCAGCGATGTAAAAGATTAACTTTCAACTCGAGTTAATTTCAGTTCAAGCTTTAAAGATTTATTTCGATCAAGTCAATCTGGCATTGACTTGCCATTGATGGGGTAAACCTGCTTGGAGTTAAAGCTTTAACTTTGTGAGAATGTAAATTGTTTTGTAAAAATAGTTAATTCATTGCCATTGTAGTGCTGCAAAAAATCGATATTTAACTCGAGTTAACTCGAGTCAAAGCTTTTAAAGTCATTTCATTTGACTTTGCGGTTGTTGTGTTCAACCTGCTTTGAGTTAAAGTTTTAATTTTAACAAAGCCATTGGAATTGTTATTGTTTATAATTCTAAAAAAATTGCCATTGAGGAGTTAAATATGCTTCGAGTTAAAGCTTTAATTGAAATTCGACATTTCAAGTTGTGTTTTTGTACGTAGTTTTCCTTTCACTTTGTTTAATTATAAATTGTTTTTCGTAAAAAGTTAATTATGAGGAGTATTTATTGTAGTGCTGTAAAAGCTCGAGTTAATTTCAGTTCAAGCTTTAAAGATTTATTTCGATCAAGTCAATCTGGCATTGACTTGCCATTGATGGGGTAAACCTGCTTGGAGTTAAAGCTTTAACTTTGTGAGAATGTAAATTGTTTTGTAAAAATAGTTAATTCATTGCCATTGTAGTGCTGCAAAAAATCGATATTTAACTCGAGTTAACTCGAGTCAAAGCTTTTAAAGTCATTTCATTTGACTTTGCGGTTGTTGTGTTCAACCTGCTTTGAGTTAAAGTTTTAATTTTAACAAAGCCATTGGAATTGTTATTGTTTATGGTTCAAAAAAAATTGTCATTGAGGAGTTAAATATGCTTCGAGTTAAAGCTTTAATTGAAATTCGACATTTCAAGTTGTGTTTTTGTACGTAGTTTTCCTTTCACTTTGTTTAATTATAAATTGTTTTTCGTAAAAAGTTAATTATGAGGAGTATTTATTGTAGTGCTGTAAAAGCTCGAGTTAATTTCAGTTCAAGCATTATAGATTTTCTGACTTGACCTTGCGACAGTCTGTTTCAAGGTGAAGTTTATAGTTTGTCTGATAAAAGAAAATGTGAAAAAGTTAATTGTAGTGCTGAAAAAGATTATCCTCTAAGTCAGGGGTCCGGAAACTATGGCTCACAAGCCATATATGGCTTTTTTCACAAATACAAATTGCTTGGAGGTGAAAGTTTGCTCATGCAAATTTCATCCAATTGTGATTTTTACAGGGAAAGTGGGAAGCTAATGACACTTCGGGAATGAGAATGGTTCAGTCCAGTATATAAAGGCACAGTTGACAGCACAGTTTATAGTCAAGGTGACACAGCAACAGAACCCATTTGGCTGTACGTCCCTAAGGAATCCTAAGGTGTCAAACATGTGGTCCACAGGCCAGATTACACCCGCCAAGGTTTTTAATCTGGCCAGTGAGAAAACACCCTGAGGAGCAAAAGACAAAAATCATCTGCAATTTGAAATCTGTTCACTTGATGATGACAAAACTAGGTGCTCTCTTGCTCTTTCTCTATCGTTCTCTCTATTGTTCTCCCGGTATTATTCTATTGTTCTCTCTCTATAGTTCTATTGTTCCCTCTCTACCGTTCTATTGTTACATTGTTCTCTATTAAACTATCATTCTCTCCTATTCTTCTATCATTCTCCCTCTATTGTTCTATCGTTCTCTCCCTATCGTTCTCTCTCGCTATTGTTCTTTCTCTCTATATCGTATTCTTTCACTTTATTGTTCTCTTTATTGTTCTCTCTCACTATCTGTCTGTCTGTCTCTCTCTCTCTTTTGTTCTTTTTTTCTATTGTTCTCTCTATTTTTCTATCACTCTCTCTATTGCTCTCTCTCTCTTGTTACCTCTCAATCTCTCTCGTTCTCTCTCTCTCTTGTTCTATCTGTCTCTCGTTCTATCTGTCTTGTTTTATCCCTCTCTCTTGATATATCTCTCTCTCATTCTATCTCTATCTCTCTCGTTTTCTATCTCTCTATCTCATTCTATCTCTCTCTCAATGTATCTCTCACTCTCTCTTGTTCTATCTGTCTCTCTCTTGCTCTATCTCTCTCACTCCCTTGTTCTATCTCTCTCTTGTTCTATCAACATGTCTCTCTCTTTTTATCTTGTTCTATCTCTCTCTTCTTGTTCTATCAATCTCTCTCTGTCTTGTTCTATACCTCTCTCTCTTGTTCTATCTCTCTTGTTCTATCTCTCTCTTGTTCTATCAACCTCTCTATCTTTCTCGTTCTATCTCTCTTCTTGTTCTTTCTCTCTCCATCTCTGTCTTGTTCTCTCTCTCTTTATCTTATGGCTGATTCCCTACTGGTGTGTGAGTGTGTGTGTGGGTAAATGTGAAGCACATTGTAAAGCGCTTTGGAAGGTCTTCATTGACTTGAAAAGCGCTATACAAATGCAGACCATTTACAATTTCTCTTCTATCTCTTTCCCATTCTCTCTCTACCTCTCAATCTCTCTTATTCTCTCTCTCTTTTGTTCTGGAAACTGGAAACTCATGCCAGCTCTACCTCATACGAATATAATGGTACTCATGTCTATGTCCTTGCACATGTCGACTGCACTACGTTTACTGCTCACCTTGCACAATGTCTGACCATTTCTTTTTTCTGCACTATGATGTCTATGTTTGCACCAAAGCATATGCTGACTATTTTTTTGCACTATGATGACTTTGCACCAAATGCAATATTGCACAACCCTTACGATACCAACGGTATCACGATAACACTGTATGTAACATCCCACATGCCGACATTTCTTGTGTAAATACCATGTCAATTATAACTATAGCCTTATCCCCTTTGTATTATAACCTTATCTTCTCTGTTCCTTTATCTTCTTGGCTCATACCTCACTGTGAATGTGTAAAACTGGAGTGTCATGCCCAATCTCGTTGTCACAATATGTTAACCCATTTAGTAACAATGACAATAAAGGTATTCTATGCTATTCTATTCTATTCTATTCTATCTCTCTCTCTCTTGTTCTATCTCTCTCTCCCTTGCTCTTTCTCTTGCTCTATCTCTCTCACTCTCTTGTTCTATCTCTCTCTCTTGTTCTATCAACTTGTCTCTCTCTCTTTATATCTTGTTCTATCTCTTCTTGTTCAATCAATCTCTCTCTTTGTCTTGATCTATCCCTCTCTCTTCTTGTTCTATCCCTCTCTTGCTCTATCAACCTCTCTCTCTTTCTCGTTCTATCTCTCTTGTTCTATCTCTCTCCATCTCTCTCATTCTTTCTCTTATGGCTGACTCCCTATTGGTTTGTGAGTGTGTGTGTGAATGGGTAAGTGTGAAGCACATTGTAAAGCGCTTTGGGAGGTCTTCATTGATTCGAAATGTGCTACACAAATGCAGACCATTTACAATTTCTCTTCTATCTCTCTCCCATTCTCTCTCTCTCTCTAAGGGCCAGAGGGAACGGTTTAGCTAATCACTTCCTCGGACGTTGAGCTATTTTATCGCCTTAGATAAGAAAACGCCGTTGGATTACAGATCGCGTGAATTAGCAACCAGCGGCGATCCGACCGCAGCTGCCGACGGGGGGGAAAGGGGAAGCGCTCGCCAACGCAATGGCACAGGTGGGGCTCCCCCTCCCCCCCACTAAAGCGTGGGGGGGGTGATATCATCCTTTGGATGGGTGCCTTTTCCACGCCACGCTTTTAGGCACTGTGGAGAAAGCGGAATTCCTGCAGCCCTCCTAACGCTCATTCGCCCGCCCACTCTCTGTACACACACTCGGGAAATGAGGGGGGAAAAGTCCCGCACACGACAGGTGCAAGTTCGAGCGCCCGTCTAACGTTCCCACCGTATAAACGACAAGCGGCGCAAGCGTTTAAACACGTGCGGAAGTATAGTACGAGTATTGTGAGGTAATATCGTAACAGGCGGCGTTAACTACACCGTTTTTTTACGAGCGGGGAGAGTGATAACACCGTACATTTTAGTGCCATGTTGAAAATCTTGTAAAGCGATTCTGAGATTTCATTCATCCGTTTTTAAATTGAGGTTTGATATTTAGGTATGTTTTTTTCAATCATACAATATATTTATTGTATTATCAGTATAATTAGTAGTATTGCATTCCTATTCCTGTTTCATAAAGTTTGTTGTTGAAAAGGGAACGATATTGGCTTTTAAATATATTTTAAATGGACGATCAATGTAAGATTAATTGGCAGATTAACTAATCAATTGCAGCAAAACTTCTAACCCAACTACATTCTTTCTTCCTTTTTTTGCCAAAGTCTAACAGGATTACAAAAAGATAAAGAAGCAGATTATATTTTGGATTAAATGTATTTCAAAAGATAAACGATTAATTGACGAATTAATCCGCAGATTAATTAATCAATTGCAGCACAACTTCTACCCTAACTATATTCTTTTTTTTTTTCGCCAAAGTCTACCAGGATAACAAAAAAGATGGAGTTGTAGATTATTTTTTGGATTAAATGTATTTCAAAAGATAAACGATTAATTGACTAATTAATCCGCAGATTAATTAATCAATTGCAGCACAACTTCTACCCCAACTACATTCTTTTGTTGCCAAAGTCTACCAGGATCACAAAAAAAGATAAAGAAGCGGATTATATTTTGGATTAAATGTATTTCAAAAGATAAACGATTAATTGAAGAATTAATCAGCAGATTAACTAATCGATTGCAGCACAACTTCTACCCCAACTACATTCTTTCTTCCTTTCTTTGCCAAAGTCTACCAGGGTCACAAAAAAAAATTAAAGAAGCGGATTATATTTTGGATTAAATGTATTTCAAAAGATAAACGATTAGTTGAAGAATTAGTCCGCAGATTAACTAATCGATTGCAGCACAACTTCTACCCCAATTACATTCTTTTTTCTGCCAAAGTCTACCAGGAAAACAAAAAAGATGGAAAAGCAGATTATATTTAGAATAAAATGTTTTTAAAAGATGAACGATTAATTGAAGAATCAATCAAAGTATTAATTAATCAATCGCAGAACAACTTCTACCCCAAGTATATTATTTTTTAATTTTTTTCCCAAAAGTCTACCAGGTTACAAAAAAAGATGAAAAAGCAGATTATATTTATATATTTTGGATTTGAAATGTATTATAACAGATAAACGATTAATCGAAGAATTAATCAGCAGAATCATTATTTTTTTTTTTTGCAAAAACAGATGAAAAAAACAGATATTTTGTATAGCATTTTTATCAAAATAATGATCAATTAATCCAATAATTGATCAATTGATAAACAACTTCTTTCACAACTAGATGTCTTTATCAGACGTTACCACGATTTTAAAACACAAAAGATCTGATTATATTTCATATTGAATGCCTTTCAAATTGATTATCAGTTGTTCAAATAATTGATCGACAGATTAATTAATTAATCGATTGAAACAAAACTCATAGCTTTTACTTTTCGGACCGAATTCGACCAGGAATAAAACAAGATGAGAAAGTAGACTATGTTTTGTATTTAATGTCTTTTAAAAGGACTAATCATTTGATTAATTAATCAATTCATCAAATTAAATACATTTGAAAAAGACTAATAAAAAAAATAATCTTAGTAATGCTTTTGACACAGTGGACCATAATATCTTACTAGAACGGTTGTAAAAATGGATTGGTCTCTCAGGAACCGTCCTCTCATGGTTCAGATCCTACCTCTCAGATAGGACGCACTGTGTTAAATATGGTGAAATGACATCTGAATCCTTTAGTGTTACCTGTGGTGTTCCGCAGGGTTCAGTACTTGCCCCCCTTCTTTTCAGCATTTACATGCTTCCAATAGGTGATATTATTCGCAAGTATAATATCAGTTTCCACTGCTACGCAGATGACACTCAACTATAGCTTCCGTTGGAGGAATCTGCCACACTAAATTGTGGAAATTTGGAGGCCTGCCTCACTGAGATAAAAGAGTGGATGTCACTCAATTTCTTGCGCCTTAACTCTGAAAAGACCGAAATGTTAGTTATTGGTCCCTCTAAATGCCGTGACTTATATTCAAAAACTGCTGTGAATATTGACAAATGTCACATCACACAGAGTGACTCAGGTAAAAATTCAGGTGTCATATTTGACCCCGATCTGTCCTTTCAAACACATGTGAAGAAAATTACTAGAACCGCTTTCTTCCATCTTCGTAACATTGCTAAAATTCATCCTATGCTGTCTGAGTCGGATGCGGGGATTATAATTCACGCGTTTGTTACCTCCCGTCTTGATTACTGTAATGCACTACTCTCCGGTCTCCCGAAGTCTAGAATCAAGAGTCTTCAGCTGGTACAAAATGCAGCAGCGAGGCTTTTAACTAGGACAAAAAAGTACGATCACATAACACCGATTTTGGCTAACCTGCATTGGCTCCCAGTTAGCCTTAGATGTGATTTCAAGGTTCTCTTAGTATTATACAAAATCAAAAATGGACTTGCTCCCTCTTTTCTTTCAGATCTGATTTCCCCCTATATTCCGGTCCGAAGCTTTCGTTCTGAGAGCGCCGGTCTTCTGGTGATCCCAAGAGCCAAGAAGTGTTCCGCAGGTTCGAGAGCGTTCTCTATCCGGGCACCAGTGCTGTGGAATGCTCTTCCCCCTGAGATCCGATCTGCAACCTCAGTGGAAATGTTTAAATCTAAGCTTAAAACACACTTCTACTCTATAACATATGAATAACCTATACTTTTTGTGACACTATCTCTGTATTATTTGTAATTGCAACATCCTTTGCCTGGTAATCCTGAAAGGGGGATACCACATGTGCGGTCCCTTCTGAAGGTTTCTTCATTTTCCTCATGTTAAGGTTTTTGAGTTTTTCCTTGCCCTCATGTTGGTCCCAGGTCAGGGGATGGTGTTATAATAGTCTGAAATAATAGTCTGTGCAATAACCTGTGCAGCCCTTTGAGACTCTTTGTGATTAAGGGCTGTACAAATAAAAATGACTTGACTTGACTTCTATATATCACAACTTCTACGACTACAATATTGCAAAAAAAAGCTGTGTTGTTTGAAAAAGGAGTTGTACAAATTTAATACTTAATGTCTCTAAATAGGATTGTTGATAAATCGGAAAATTAATCAATAGATTAATAATCGATTCCGGGATTAGATTTTCATTTGGGCCTAACTCTGCCTGGGAAAAGAAAGACTATATACACTGTTGTTTTTTCTTAGCACGTCTTTTTATAAACCTTATTTGAATCGCATTTTTGCCTCACCCTATTCAGTCATTCTTGTTCTATATTTGTCTCGTCCTTTTGTCTATTTTTGCCTCATCCACAATTTCGAAATCACACCCTCCCTTTTTCGAATCTCTCGAGCATCCTATTGTGTCTGTTTTTCCCCAACATCGCAACACATCCCCCCTTTTGTCCTTTTTTTCCCCCGAGCTCTATTTTCTTTTCCCTTCCCCACCCTTTCTGCGATTACTTATTCCTCTCCCTTCCCGGAGGCAGCGTCTCGTTGATAGTCGCCGCCAGAGCGAGGCGCTTTCTCTAAGAGGCGGTGTCAACGAGGACACAGTGTCTGGGACAGAGGAGGCCAGACGTTCTCGGGCTGCCACCCGGAGGTGACGGCTGGTACTGCAGTCTTAGAGAAAAGGGAGGGGAGGGGGAGGAATGATGAAATACTGGCGGCTTTTCAGTAACGGCAAGTGGGCGGGGCTAGGGTGTGTGTGTGAGCTCACCACTGGGGGTTTTTGAGCTATTATGCAACAGAAAAATAGGAGAGGTGGGGTCTTGGATAAGGGGTCGCGATTGGGGGTAACAACAGGAGGCTTAGCGGGAACAGAACTGAGTGCGAAGATGCAGTTGATATATCCGGAAAATATACTCTACGGTTACATTTCCGTTGTAAGATTATCCAAAAAAAGGGTTAAAAAGCGGGAAAAAAAGATTTAGAACAGAGGTGTCCAACAGGCGGCCCGCGGGCCTCCTCAGGCCCGCTAAGGGGTTGAATCCGGCCCGCGAGACAACACTCAGAGAAGCGCAAGAGAAAAACAAGCTGCAGGTTGAAATGTGTCAACTTGATGTTGCCAAAGCCAGGTGCCTCGAATTTAGACACTGTACTTGTATTTATTTCTCTCTCTCTCTCTTGCTCTCTCTCTCTCTCTCTCTCTCTCTCTCTCCCCCCGTCCCCTTTCTCCCACTCTGTTTCTTTCACTCTCTGTGTCTCTCTTTTTCTCTTCCTTTGCTGCAAAGACACTGTACTTGTATTTCTCTCTCTCTCTCTCTCTCTCTCTCTCTCTCTCCCACCCCTTTTCTCCCACTCTGTCTCTGTCTCTTTCACTCTCTGTGTCTCTCTTTTTCTCTTCCTTTGTTGCTCTTTGTCTCTTTCTCTCTCTCTGTCTTTTAACCTCTTTTGCTCTAACTTCCTTTTTTCCTTTTCTATCTTTTCTCTTTCTTTCTTACTACCCTTTGCGCTTTCTTTTCTCTTTTCTCTCCTTCTGTCTTTCTATTTCTCTTTGGATTTCTTTCTTCCTCTACCTTTCTTTTCCCCCTCTCTCACAACGTTTTATCTTTTATTTCTCACGCTCTCTCCCTCCCTCTCTTTTTCTTTCTTTGTCCCGCCTTCTCTCCTTTTCCCTCCCTCTTTCTCTTATTTCTTTTTCACTCTTTTTCTTTCTTTTTAATCTACTAGTCCGGCCCCCGACAGAATGTTTGTTCCATAGTGTGGCCCCCCGAGTTAAAATGAGTTTGACACCCCTGCTTTAGAACCAATAAACAATTTCTTTGAATCGGAAAATTCCTCAAATCCTTCTCCAATTTAGGAAATACTTTTGCATTTAAATAAAATAAAAATACAGTATGCTAACAAAACCACAAATATACAGGTTGTTCCTATGCATTTTGGCCTCTAGGGGCAGTGTTGTGCAAATGCATTCTTAGTGGACACTCGAGAGTTGAAGTTTCAATTTTTGTTAAAACATGTCATGGTATTCACATCGTTTATTTGTGGGTATGAATAGTTGTTAAGATAAAAAGTATGTCTACATATATGTTTTACTTGTTTTTGTACTCCAAAAACGTGCAATAAAAACTACACAAGGCAGGATACTGTGATGATAACAATATTCTATTTCTGCAGTCCAAATTATTAAAACAGTTTGATCAAGTGGAGTTTTCCACTTCCCAACTCCTATTCAAACTGAACAAAGATATACTACCAGGGAACATACAAAAACTATTCACACAAAAAGAAGGAAGTTACAACTTGAGGGGATGTAGTAACTTTAAGATCCAACCGGTGAGAACCACCAGGAAAAGTATGTGTATGTCTGTATGTGGAGTAAAACTTTAGAAAAATTTACAGGATGAGCTCAATGTCAAATGTTCACCTGTTCTAGATACAATCTAGATACAAAAAAATCTAGATATGAAAAAACAATATTGACAAAGTACAGAGAGGAAGAAAATGGCGTCTGAATGATATAGCAAATGGTAGATGTAAGCAAATCAACATTGTTATTGCTATTATTATTAATAATATAATAATAATGATTGTAATCATTATAACTGTCATTGTTATGATTCTCATTAGTGGAGTCTGAATGATATTTAGTTGTTACTAGCATTATAGAGTTAATGGACGGGTATAACTAAATTAATCTGGTCTTAAAGTGATGGAAGTAGTGATAGTGATAAAGATGTTGATAATGAAGTAACTGTGTGTCCACAGAGTTAATGAAAATACATATGGGAATCGAGAAGTGGAATGCAATTGTTAAGGAAGTCTGGGGGTCGGATTATGCATATGCTTCTTCCTACTCCCTTCCGAACATGTACATTACAATGTTTGTGGGATTGTTTTTTTTTTCCGATTTATTTTTCTGTTTTAATGTTTAATTCCTTCATTGTCAAAGATACGTTTTAGCTAGGTTGGGATGATGGCTACAGATGGCAAAGATACATTTTAACGGCTATAGACGTTACAGATACAGCTTAGCTCGTCTGCCGTTTTGTCGGCTGCAAACGTCAAATATCGATTCTAGCTAGGCTGCCGTTGACAACGAAAAGATCTATCTTGGCTAAACTACTATTCATAGCTTTAGATGTCAAAGCTTCACTTCATCAAAGGTTGCCATTGACAGCTATAAACATCAAAGCTACATTTTAGCCAGGCTGCCGTGGACAGCAATGGACGTCAAGTATCAATCTTAGCTGGGCTGTCACAGACAACTTTAGACGTCAAAAATGTTTTTAGCTACGCGGGCAAAGACAGCTACAGACGCCAAAGCTTTATTTTAACAAGGTTGCCAAAGATGGTTATACATGTCAAAGATCAATTTTAGCTAGGCTTCCATGGACAGTTTTAGTTGTCGGGAGTTACATTTTTGCTTGGCTGCAAACGTCAAGTATCGATTTTAGCTAGGCTGTCGTTGACAGATATAGATGTCAAAGAAACATTTTAGTAGGCTGTCAAAGACAGCTTTGGGCGTCGAAGATACATTCTACCCAGGCTCCCGGTGAAGGCTACGGATACATTTTAGCTAGGCTGCCAGTGACGGCTATAGAGGTCAAAAATCCATCTAAGCTAGGCTCGCAAGAAATTAGCTAATTGAAGGAATAAATAGACCTTTATATAATGTGACTTTCATTAGCTTTACAGTTGTTTTTTTTCTTAAAACGTCTCATCCGGTCCCATTATTTGTCCGCAGCAAAACACCCGTTGCACCATAAATTTCGTCAAATCTGCCTTTTTTCGCAAACCAAAAACGTTAAAAACCCAACGGACCAAAAAGAGAAGAGCGATTTTCGATGTTTCCCGAGTTACTGTTCCTTTTTTGAGCCCAAGATTCGCTGATAGCTACCGTGCTCCCGCTTTTTGCTTCATTTTCTAACCGACCAATCACAGGCCTGGGAAAATCCCCAATGAATTTGAACCTCAAAGTGCCACCCGTTAAAAAACAATCAAGGACTCGGAGGACAAAAGACCGAGGACAAAAAAAAAAGAAGACATTTTTCTATTGAGCGCCGTCTCAAGACGGTTTAGATGTTCCCGGTTTCTGGGAATTAAGCCTGACAGGCTTCCTCCAGCCCAGTGGGGTACTTATAATTTCTTCAAGGGGGGGGTGGCGGCACGAGAGAACAATGGCGTCTTCCTTCTGATCGGCCGCAGCAGATTGTTAAGAGTAATTTGCTTTATGCCGAGTCGGAGTTGGGTCAGGAGAAGCACGGCCTTATCCAGGGGGTTACGTCACCCGGATCTAAGCGACCACCCAGGGGGCCCGTCGCCCGAGTGAGCACCAGAACGAGAAAATTGCGTCAATTGGCAATTTTTTTGTGTATATATCATTTATCCTCTGCCATGAGTGATTACACCTGCTAGTGCATCATGGCCAAAAAAATGGAAATAAAAATAAAGTCTGGTTAAAAAAATGGACTAAATAAACACAATTTTTTAAAAATTGGATGAAGTTTATTAAATATTGTATTTATTTATTTATTAAATCAAGTAATGGATTAATTAGAATTAAGTCAGTCATCAAAAAGGGATTCAACAGTGATACAAAGTCAAATAATTCCAAATGTCAAAAAATAAAAAAGCCGAAAATTAAAATTTGCAATTAACATACAAAAATTGAATTGTGTGAATCAGCATTTTATTATTTATTTGTCCTCTGTCGTGATAGTTTTCAGTCTATAATGGCAAATAAAATAAAAACTTAAAATAATTGCATTATAAATGAAGGTGTTAGATCAGTGTCAGAAATAATGTCTGCAAAAAAAAAAAGATTTGTTTTTTTTTAAATCAAACCTTTGCTTTACTCCGATTTCGAAATGTTCGTTCTGTTTGGAAATTTCGGAATTTCAGATCAATTTGCATACTCGGCAGCCAATCAGAAGCCTGCATCGAATAACTTTGTGCTTCCGGACTCTCCTGAGCTTTATAAGGTCTTGCATTTGCATACCATTTTCCAAAGTAGACGCAAAGAGAACACAATAAAAATGGATAAGTGGTTAGACATTAAGCCAAAACCTCAGCCCCAGAAGAAAGATTCAAAAGAAGCTAACAAAATTGATGACGCTACAAAACGTAAACGTACATTAAAAGCATTGTGGAAAGAGGAGTTCACGTGGCTTGTAGCAGACGATGCAACGCAAACATTGCATGAAGGAAAATGAGAAAATACAGGTACATACTGATGGCAGATGGAAAACAGCGATGCCATATACATGCAATGAATGTTATAAGTAGATTCAGAATAATCTTAATTCTGATTATCTGTCCTTAATACTTTGCAACAATGTTTTTTTTTTTGTTTGTTTTTTTGCGATTAGTCATCTAATTGTGTTTCAAGTTGTGAAAAATGGGGCAGGCAACTTTATGGCTGGGCAGGCAACTTGTCTGGCCTGGTGTCCAGTAACTTTTTGACATGAGTTTCAGACTCTGGTTAGATTAAAAAATAAGGTGCATTACTTTAAAAAAAAAAATCATTAGCATTAAAAAAATTAAGAAAAACAAAGCTGAGTAATTCCAAAACAATATTTATCTATCCAAACACAACTGAGGGGAAAACTAAAATACATACATACAATAAAATTATTCTGAGATAAATATGTTCTTAATATGCATGTCTTGAATTAAATTGATTTTATTTCATATTATTATTTTATTTATTCATCTGATGGGACAATTGATTATGCTTGTCGTGTATAATGGCAAATAAAACTGATCATAGTGAATAAAAAGAAATTACGTAAATGAGTATACAAATAAAAATCATGAAATAAAATCAATTAAGTTAATTAATTCTAGATATATAAAGGGAAGGAAGCAGAACAAAATGAAAACAACTACATTATAATTATTTTTTTTTTAAATAAAATTGGAAAGTAACAAGTAAAACGAACAGACATATATTTTACACCAGTCAGCTTGGAATAAGAAATTGAATGTCCTAGCTAAGGATTGGCCGGTCCAAACCAAGTTATTTTGCACAGACTTCCTGGTTCTAACCCAGGACCTTCTAATCAATACTGCACGTAATTAATAAATATGAACATTTTTTTCATTGATGTTTTAGAAAAGATCAATAGCAGAAAGCTTGGCTTGGTGAAGACAATACCTCGACCCAACGTTTGCTTAAGCCCTTGCACGACAGCAAATGGTATCGGTTCACACGGCAGATCCATAAACGGCAAACTGTCCGCATGTGTCCCATTGAAGCAGAACTCCCGAGCTTCACGCAGCACGACAAGAGTAATAAAACTGAGGGATGGCCAGAAAAATTCCCCCCAAAAAACTTTAAAAAACGGCCACAGCTAATAAAGCGGGACAGCAGCTTTGTACTCGTCATTGTGCAGTCTCGTCGCTTGGCCTCGGCCCTCGGGCGCCCTTCGTCGGCGGTAATTTGCCGTTGTCACATCGGCTTCATATCACGGCTATGAAAGGACTTGCACGCTTTTGCATCTTCTGTCTCGGGGCTCCCCGGTCAGGAGCCCCCGTTGAGGGAGTTCAATGGCGGAGGTTCGCAAAGCCAGGACCTTCAACGTACAGCGATGAAAAAAGAAAGCGGCCGAGGGGTTCAAGGGGTCAGCGGAACATTTTTGGTGAAAGCTGCATTGTCACCGGCCATCATTTCTCATTGGCCAGATGAGAGTTGAGGACCTGGGTACTCCATCTTCTCATCCTCCTTGTCATGGGAAGCGGATCCCATAAACGTAAGATAAGATTTACAAACAGAAAAGGAATCGGTATCGAATAGTGTAAAGCAACAGAACAATAAAGTTGAAGTCTTCGGAATTGAAAGACATCAAAGCTACTCTAACGCAGGTTCGCTTATGCATCCCTGCTACATTATGTTGAAACACTGACTAAATCTAAATGACCGTAACATGAAAGAGACAAGACTCAGGATATGTTGGAACACAAACTAGGTTTAACTAAACAAACAAGAAAGGGAGACAACACCGAATGGAGGAAGCAGGGGGCCTAAATGTTTATAGAACAACACCAACAGGCTTTAACAGAACACATGAAAGAAGGTGACACAAGAAACATTCCCACACGTGAAACATAAAATATAATGCAGACATCCCAACTAACTCTAGCTGAACAAAACATGAAAACGTACAACATAGCATATGTAAGAATACCAATTACTTTTCACGAAATATAACACGAAAGTAAGAGGACGTTGGGAACATATTTGCACTTGAAAAGAACAACTACATAAGGTTCGAACACCAACGAGCTCTAAAGTAACACAAAATGAAAGTAAGACAAAACGACGAGAGTGCCATGACCAGACAGTGAAATATAATGCAAGCACACTATAGCTGAACGAAAAATGAAATAAATACACCATATTTAGGATATGTAGGAATACCAAGTAGTTCTAACTGAACAAAATATGTAAGGACATGCCAAGACGAAGTGACCACGAAACAATGTTTCAACACGATCTGGCTCTTCCTGAGCAAAACATGAAAGGAAGACAACGCAGAATATAAAGCACACAAACAAGCTCTTATTGAGAAAAAAAATGCAAGAAAATCGAGGCAGGATATGTAATCAATCGTGGATAGATAAATAACGAGCGTGCCAAGACGACAAGGCCATGAAATACAATTTTTGAACACTAATTGGCTTTAACTGAACAAAACATTAAAGTAGGATAACGCTGGATATGTATTAAAATGTGGATACAGCATTATTGACGAGAAACATATGTTGGAACACCAACTGGCTAATTGAACGGAACATGAAAAGAGGACCAGGCTGGACATTTTGAATTATTATCTAGCTCTAACTGAACAAAACATGAAAGGATGATGATGATGATGCAAGATATGTGCTCGTGTGTAGAATAATAGAACGCTAAGACAAAAGGACAATAAAATGCAGGCACACTAACTCGCTGTAACTGAACAAAACATAAAAGGTAGACGAGAGTGCTATGACGGCGAGACCACAAAAAACAGCACCAAAACACAGTACACGACTCTCTTCGGGCTCGGTCGGCTTGCAAAAGCTCTAGCAACCCCCTTAGATTGATGTTTACATTACATTAGCGCTCGTACACACGCCGGGGGGCACGAGCGGTGCTGCCGACACCTCCCAAAGGGGTCCTAGCGGCGCGAGACATGCTACTCATCCGACCGCAGGGTCGTGATTAGTAGTGCACTCTGGCTACAGCACTCACGTTCCATCTCCTAGGGGGGTGGAGAGGCGCCAAGCACAGATTCAAGGTAGTGTGGGGGTTGAGGTTGAAAAATAATCAGCGAGAATGTTTGTAGGAAAAAACAACAGGGTGCAGCAACCACTGAGATCAGGGCTCCCAGATTTACTTTCAATATAGTTGGTGTAAAGTGTAAAGAAGAGGCTAGCCATTTCTTTTGAAAGGAACGTGGAATAAGAAAGCTTGATGGGGTTGAGAAAATAGTTTGATCGCTTTTTTGGGCCACTTTCTACCACGGAGGAGGATGTCGCCCAACTCTTGAAGCTCATCTTCCAAAAATAAGTTAAACTTAGCTTTATCTTTATAGAGCATATTATTTTATGAAATGTTTATTTTTATGTACAAAACAATACAGGTTACTTATACAAACCTTAAACATACAAAATTCAGCACTGAAGCAACTTACGAACAAATACAACTTACGATCGTCCGGAACCTATCCTGTTCGAAAGTAGGGCAGCGCCTGTATATCGTAATTTTATTTTACCGATTTTGAAAATCGGTGTTTCTACCCGGAATCGATTTTTGTCACGTCATATCTGAAAAGTGCCCCCCCCCCCCTGGCAAAGAGATTTCTATAAGCTGTAAATGCTCCGAAGTTTACTGATCCAAAAATTTGATACAAAGTCGTTTTAGTGACGTTTACCTGATGAGGGTGACATTTCACGCAGGGGAGTCAGATTTAGGCATAACACAACACCTGGTCTCTCAGGAACTTAACTCTTATGGTTCAGATCCTACCTCTCAGATAGGACGCACAGTGGAACCTCGGTTCTCGACCATAATCCGTTCCAGAACCCTGTTTGAAAACTGATTTGTTCGATCACAGAAATCATTATTCCCATTAAAAATAATGTAAATCGTTTTAATCCGTTCCAACACCCTGAATGTTTACCTTGAATGTTTAACGTAAACATAAAGCTAACCCAGGCTAATCGTACGTTCGCGTTATCGTAATCTTATGAATAGAATTTCTTACCTTTGTGGTGGTCAGCAGAAGGCGCTCGCATACCTCCTTTATATTTGGCTATTATTTCTTTCTTAAATGCAATAGTTGTACGCACTACTTTTCTTTTTTCACCTGTAGCAACTTTGCTGCTTGCACTGACTTTTTTCGGAGGCATAATAAGGGGCTAAAACACCCGTACGCCGCTCAGCATCGCACCGTACGCACTCACGCATTACCGGCATTCGAACTCCGATATTTTGACCGAACAGCGAAGCAAGAATTTCTCGAAATTTTTGGTCGGACTCCGATTTGTTCGAACTGAGAGGTGTTCGAAAACCGAGGTTCCACCGCACTGTGTTAAATATGGTGAAATGACATCTGAGCCCTTTAGTGTTACCTGTGGTGTTCCGCAGGGTTAAGTACTTGGCCCCCTTCTTTTCAGCATTTACATGCTTCCAATAGGTGATATTATTCGCAAGTATAATATCAGTTTCCATTGTTACGCAGATGACACTCAACTATATCTACCGATGGAGGAATCTGCCAAACTAACCTGTGGAAATTTGGAGGCCTGCCGCACTGAGATGAAAGAATGGATATCACTCAACTTCTTGCGCCTTAACTCTGAAAAGACCGAAATGTTAGTTATTGGTCCATCTAAATGTCGTGACTTGTTCTCAAAAACTGCTCTGAACATTGACAAATGTCATGTCACTAAGAGTGACTCAGTCAAAAATTTCGGTGTCATATTTGATTCCGATCTGTCCTTTCAAACACACGTTAAGAATATAACTACAACAGCTTTCTTCCATCTTCGCAACATTGCTAAAATTCGTCCTATGCTGTCTCAGTCAGATGCGAAGATTATAATACACACGTTTGTTACTTCCCGTCTTGATTACTGTAATGCGATACTCTCCAAAGTCCAAAATCACAAGCCTTCAGCTGGTACAAAATGCTGCAGCGAGGCTTTTAACTAAGACAAGATAGTTTGATCACATTATCCCGATTTTAGCTACCCTGCATTGGCTCCCTGTTAGCTTAAGATATGATTTTAAGGTTCTGTTGGTGGTATACAAAATCATGCATGGACTTGCTCCCTCATATCTTTCAGATTTAATTTCTTCCGGTCCGGAGCCTTCGCTCTGAAGATGCTGGTCAACTAGTGATCCCAAGAGCCAAAAAGCCTTCTCCATTCGGGCCCCGGTGCTGTGGAATGCTCTTCCCCCTGAGATTCGATCTGCAACCTCAGTGGAAATGTTTAAATCTAAGCTTAAAACACATCTTTATTCTATAGCAAATGAATAATCTATATTCTATGTTGACGATATCTGTGTATTATTTGCCCTCATGTAGGGTTTATATCAGGGGATGGTATCATAATAGTCTGTAGTTTGCAATCATCTGTGGCCTGTGCAGCCCTTTGAGACTCTTTGTGATTAAGGACGTCACAAATTAACATGACTTGACTATTTTTTTTTTTTTTTCAATTTGGGCGTCTGAAGCATACTGACGTGGTCGGCCTAAAATTAACGAAACAGTTTTCTCCCTGGTCAACTATTGGCGAGAGCAGGGGCCGAGATGGCATATTTGCGTGATGCATGGTGGGGGGTTTTCCACCTAAAATGAACAGCATTCATGTGGACGCAATACATTATATTTTGTTGACTATTTCTGAGAGTGAGGGTTGGCTCAGTGCAAGTTATTTTCAGTTCACTGAAGGGTGCCGTTGTGTCTCACCCAATGTTCCTTCTAATTTTCCACGGGTCTGAGCGTTCACACAAAGTCGGTGAGCAACGATTGAAACAACAGTGAGCCACCATAATCCCAAGTGTGGCAAGATAATTAATTATCAAACATGTCCAAAACTTGACATCACGTTACATTTTGCCGAGTTTCCGGCAATGCAAAATTATTTTTCTCTTTTTGAATGAATTGACTCAAAGGTTTTACGGCCTACAAACGTCGTTTGTTCTTACAATTCTTTTACAAGATATCCGTTTCATTTTATTTCCTGATATATTTTGTCGCATAATACTAACATTTTTGGGGGCTTATTAAGTCGGTTGTAAGATACAGAACTGTACTTAATCACATTTTTTAGTAGAAGTACAGTGTCGGCAACAAGATTCACTTGATATAATTGGAAATTATTTGAATGCAACACAAACTTTTTCTTCTTTTTTTCGTGTTTTTTTTTTCTACTTTTTTAAAATTCCTTTTAAAAAAATCTCATTGTGTTTTCTTTTTCCGAGCTGTTACTTTTATCTTTTTGTTCTCTATTTACTTTTTTCCTACATTTCTTTCTTTTCTTTTTTTCTGTCTTTTAAAAAAAAAATTCTCAGCTTTTCACTTCTTTTTCATTTTGGTATTTTTTTCTTTTTTGTTTTATTCCCCCCTTCCTTTAAGTCATTTTGTGCATAATTTTACTTAATATTTGGTCATGTTGGGATTAAAGAAGAAAAACAACCCGAAGAGCCGTTTCGGACCCGAAAGAGCTGGTTCCTTTTTAGTGAGCCGAGCCGAAGAAGCCGGTTCTCGACGTGCTCTACTAACTTTACTCAACTTCGTTCGACTTCAAAATACCGCATTTATGACACAAGGTCGGGGGAACCCGTGTATTTTTACCTTCATGCACTGTAACTTTGACTTAAGTCGCTTCTTAATAAGTAATTTTGAGCCCTCATTTTTGAGCACTGGCTAGATTTTCTTGTGCGCTGAGAATGTGCGAGCAGTGTGCAATTGCGCACGCGCGCAGCTTAGAGGGAACACTGGTCCCGCCTAAAATAAATCGCACGATTTCGGCGGAGATCCGTTTTCCCCAGTTGACTATTGTACTAGATGATTGCCTGATTTAAGCTCTTACTGTAAGGAGAAATGAGTCACGTATATTTAGCATATGGAAGAGCTAACGAGGAATCAATTCTGGTCCCTTCCCTTTGGGCCCCCGGTCGAGCGATTTTCTCCACTCAGGTGTAACAATCGCACTAGATGTTAGATGACAGCAGCAGCCGATTACCCATCTCTCCCCCCACATTCAATTTGCCTCCACGGTCCAATTCCGAGAGACAATAAAACGCTTATTGTGCATGTTTGCTGTTCCTCCCCTTGATTAGGATGATCAACAACGGCGATAATTAACTGCAACTCAGAGCGTAATTGGCGGGAGATAACGATCATTCTCTCGCCGACGCACAATAATACAAGCACTTAGGCTTTTGGCAGGGACTGCCGAGCGCTCGTGGAACCTCTTGTGCTAATGACGTGAATATGAATACACTTAACATGAATACTAGCTACCTGTTTTGCAGTGATCTGGATCAAGGACACACTAATGGTATGCATTTAATGGCTGCATACATAATTAACACATGGCGACTCATAATGTCGTGATCCGGAGAAACGGATCCCATAAATGTATTTTAGAGAATGATTTTTACACAGAAAAATAACCGGTATCGGATATTGTGCAGGAACAGAACAAGTAAATTAGTAGGATTTTCAGAAACTGACAGGGCAGCCCTTTGAGACTCTTTGTGATTAAGGGCTATACAAATAAAAATGACTTGACTTGACTAGACTCGACTACCCATTCCCACAACATAACCTCTAACTGTACAAAACAATGAAGTAGAACAACGCAGTAGATGTTGGAATACTAAATAGTTCTAACCAAACAAAACATGAAAAGAGATCTCAAATATAAACATTAGCACATGTGGACAGAGAAACGTGAGTCTCTCGACAATGAGACGATCAAATAAACCACAGGTAAACTAACGAGTTGTAACTGAACAAAACATGGGTGTAAGGCAACACAGGATATGTCCTCGCACGTGTATAGACAATAACGGGACTGCCGAGACAGCTGAAATATGACACGCTATGTCAGAAAACTAACTGGCTCTAAATGGACATAAATGAAAAAACATGAAAGAAAGGAAGTATATGAGAACACAAATTAGTTCTAACTGAAAAAAGAAAGGCAACAAAGTATATATTGGAATACAGTACAAACCCGTTGATGCCTTCTCTCATTATTACTCAATTTTAAACTTGACAAGAACAAAACATTTAGGAGGAGGACACAAGAATCATTTCCACATGTAGACGGAACAACGAGTCCCATGAAATGTAATGCTCGACTAACAGAACAAAACATGAAAATAAATTCATGCAAGACATTTTGGAACTCGAATAACTCAAACTGAATAAACATAAAAGGAGGATAATGCAGATCATACATTCACGAGAGAATGAAAATAAAACAGGCACATTTATTAGCTCCAACTGAACAAAACATGAAAGGAAGACGACGCACAATATGTTGGGACACTAATGAGCTCTATCAACAAAAATCTGAAAGGAAGACAACACAGAAAATGTCCCAACATGTGGATAGAGTAATGACGAGACCGTGGAAAACAATGGCGGAACACTGACTGGCTCTCATTGAACAAACATGAAAGAAAGATGACACCGGATATGTTGAACACAAACTAGCTCTATCTGAACAAAACCTGAGAATAAAACAAAAAAACAACAAGAAACGACGACAGACTATGAAATATAATGCAGGAACACTAACCAGCTCTAACTGAACAAAGCACAAAAGACATCAAAATATTTATTGGGACACTATTATGCTCTAACTGAAAAAAACATGAAAGGAACCTTGAGACGTCAAATTTTGAAGTAATCAAAGAGAAAAACCCCACTGAAAATGAATTTACAACACCATTATAAAGGGTTATGGGCAGCTCATCAGTAAGTATCAAGCCTCTGGGATTGACTTCAGTGAGAAAAATCACGATTTGATGGCAGTCGTGGATTCGATCAGATGTTTGTCCACACCCTGAGGAATCCCCAACTTCCTAGAGTTGCTTCCGTATCCAGCGATTGAGAGTGAGAATGAAATTAAATGATCTGCATAGCGCTTTTCAAGTCAAGACTTCCCAAAGCGCTTTACAGTGTGCTTCACATTTCCAAATAGCGGCCGTGCAGCCATGTAAGGCGCTAACCTGCTTATTGGGGGTATTAAGGGTTCAGTGTCTTACCCAAGGACACTTCGACATGTCACACGGAGGAGCCGGGATTCGAACTGCGATCTCTTGATCCCAAGACGAGCGCTCTACCTCCTGAGCCACTGCCGTCCCAAGGCGGCCCATATGGCGAGTACGCGTGGCGAAGCAGTGCGGTGCGAAAATACATGGATAAGTAGTAAACACTTCAACCAAGCTTCCTGACTCTCGAAAAAAAGATGACCACGTCCCTTCGTCGACGTCGGGGGCAGTGAGGAATGACGTTTCGTGCACGTCTTCAGGAACACGATTGCCATCTTGCATAGTCATGCATTGTTCATGCCTAAATTCAGTGTTCTTGCTATAAACCGAATGAGTGAATGAGGTAACGTTTCACACCCATGAAAAAGGTTGGTAAGACACAAGAATGGATAAAACCGAAACGATTCCGACGGGGGGAAAGCCTCCCTTGCCCCGTACCACATAGGCCTCCGTGGCTAGCCGAAACACGAGCTACCCGAGTCCGTCGCTAATGTTTCCAGGAGACAGAGAGTCTCTTTATTCCAAAGCAGTTAAGAAACTGGACGGGTTGGGGGGTTTCTCAGCACGACCACCCCTAAAGAGGGGCCTGCTGCCGGCCGGCGTCGACGCGCAGGAATTTACCTCAACGGAGGAAACGGGCGCTCCTCAACGCTCGCATTCAGACCTCGGCGCTGAACCCTGCCAAAGCACGCCGCCCCCTTCACCTTCCTTGGGGGAATTGAAAGCAAACACAAGCTTTTCCTCACCTTTTGATCCGAGGCGCGAGTTTGGGTCGCCTCACTTGGGGCGATGGATTATTTGTGGACAGTTTTTGCAAGAATATCACTTTGATAGCATGCTTGCTATTCCCAGTTGACTCTTTCCCTGATTCTTGATAAGTGTATCCTTTTTGGTGTTATGTGACGTGAAATTACTTTCCCAGGGGCATTAGCGGCGCACCGAGGGATGCTGGGTACTCGAGCGAGAAGAATTTGAAAGCGGAACCGAGCGAGTAATCCGAAAATCTAGCAGATAAGTCTGCTGCTGCCTTGAACTCGCAATGCTCATGTGAAGCTAAACGCTATACCTAGGACAAAATGTACAGTAGACCCTCGAGTTCAGGCCCCCCTAGTGGTGTGGATGTAGGGTTACATCTCTAAAATGTCTGTCTTTAATTGGTCTGTGTCATGGGATTATGAAAATATCGCTAGGCAACTGGCTGAAAAAAATGATTTTCTGTATCTTGATTACATTCAGAATCTGGTGTACGTCAGCAATAATATTGTATATTTTTTAGACTGGAATTATTAACTTCGAGGATGCTAAAGGGAAAGGAAAAACAAAACTATGAAATGAAATGAAATGATTTGCATTTATATAGCGCTTTTCAAGTCAATGACTTCCCAAAGCGCTTTACATTGTGCTTCACATTTCCCAATAGCGGCCGTGATCTGTGCAGCCATGTAAGGGCAGCCATGTAAGGCGCTAACCTGCTTATTGGGGGTATTGGGGGTTCAGTGTCTTACCCAAGGACACTTCGGCATGTAACACGGACAAGCCGGGATTCGAACTGGGATCCCTTAATCCTAAAACGATCGCTCTACCTCCTGAGCTACTGCCGCCCCGAACTATGGAAACAAAACTTGCATTAGACAAGAAATATGAATAAAGTATTATGAAGGGCCCAGTATTCATTTGGCTTAACTCTCTCCTTCAATGAATTCTGAATGTTGTGTAATGAACTTGATTTGTTTAGCTATGGGTCCTAGGACTTGCAGTAAAGGGGGAAAAAAAGAAAATCAGTTCGAATTTTAACCCACTGTCCCACCTCCCATGTGCATCCACCCGCTACTCCTATGTACCAGCTCAAGTCGCGTCACACCAAAGGGAATATCAATGTTATTTAATCATACAACGAATAATACAAGAAGGTAGTACTTGTTAGATATTATCATGCTATCCTAGTATTTATCATTCGCAAGCAAAGTGAGGGTGGTGATAATGTTATCGTTTGGAATATTAGTGTGTATAAATGTATAATAAATATATATGTATATATACATATGTATTTAAATCTATTTAGGTTTCGGTCTGTCCACCTAAAAAAAACGGGAGGGAATTACAGGTAGAACCACCATTTTTCACACACAGTCAAGTAGATTACCCTAGATGAGAAAATGCCACAAAAAGCTCACTCAGCACTTTTGGTCTTGTTGACTCAGGATTTTGCTCAGAAATACATTCCAAGCCAGAACAACATTAAATATGACCTTTATCTTTTACAGGTGTTCAGGTAGGTTACCCTAGATGTGAAAACTGATGAAAAAAGCTGACTCGGCACTTAGTGTTTTGAAGACTCAGCATTTTCCCCAGAATGATATTCTTCTCTCCTAGAACAGAAATACATTGAATATCAACACCGTCTTTACAGGCAGTCAGGTAAGTTACCCCAGATGTGAAAACGGCCCCAAATAAGATAAAAAGGCATTTTGGGTGTCGGTGACTGAGCAGGTTTCACAGAAAGACATTCAACTCTCTTAGGCTGGAACAAGTTTGGATATTCTAGTTTTATCTGGGGAACTGGGGGTTCAAAACATATTAGCTAATAGGCATAGGTGTGAATTCCACCTTACGAGTCGCACCTCAGAACAGATCAGCATCCTAACTGACTGCATGCTGGCGTGGTAGGCAGTATACTCTGAAGCGGACTGGAAAGCCCTATGGATTATAAACACAACCCAAATAATCAACGACTGCCCCTTGCCCAGCCTGGAGGTCATTGCCAGCTTTCGCTACCTCAGCAGAGCTAAACCCATCCTGAAAGACTCATTACACCCCAGCAACCGCCTTTTCGAACTGTTTCCATCAGGTTGACGGTTCAGATCCCACAAGGCCTGAGTGAAAAGACTGAGGGATAGCTTCTTCCGCAAAGCAAACCACAGTTTTGAAACACAGTATTAAGTTCAATATCCGTTTTAAGCATAATATTCCTGTTTCAAGTGCAATACCCCGGTTGTGTTTACAGACGCTCCCCTACTTACGACCATTCGACTTACGAAAAACGGTAGCTACGAACATTTTTTTCGGGATGTCAAAAAATATCCAGACATTGCCGTAGGTTGGATTTTGTATTGTGTGCACCTTTTTCCGAGTACAGGACATTACTGTAGTGCTTCTTTCCCCCGTTAACGGCATGTGGCGCTGTGAGAGGTCACCCAGCATCCACCCCGGAATAGAAATTCGGCCTCCTCTCCCTAGTTTGTGTGTGAACATTCTATACTGTATCTCCGGCGAGCTAAGAACTTTGACATTTATATTGTTTAATATCTGGTGCATCCATTCAATATGGTTGGTGTAAAGTGTAAAGAAGAGGCGAGCCGTTTCCTTTGAAATGAAAGTGGAATAAGAAAGGTTGATGCGGTTGAAAAAATGGTCGGAACGCTTATTTCCGGCCACTTTTTACTACACAGGAAGACCTCTTGAAGAGCATCTTCCAAAAGTAAGTTGAACTCAACTTTATTTGTCTTTATAGAGCATTCTATTTGATGAAATGTTTTTTTTTTTGTACAAAACAATGCAGGTTACTTATACAAGCCTTAAACATGCATTCCATACAATATAGCACTGAAGCAACTTACGAACAAATTCAACTTATTTACACTCGTTCGTAAGTAGGGCAGTGTGTGTAGTTTCTATTTTAGGGGTAAAAACCTGACACTTTTTTACTCAGTATTTTTTGTATTGTATATTTAGCCAACTGGAGATCAACCCTAAAGTTGTTGTAGCAACACAATGCTACATTAAAGGTGACTCTGATTAAAATCCTATCCTGGGGTCTACTCAACAGGAAATAGCACCTTGGACCCTCTTTAATACAATGCCGCCTATTAACTCTCAAAAAAGAAAAATACACCGGGTCCTATTATCGCACATGTGTCGTTGAACATGCGTTTCCGATGAGTCAGTTCAGATCTACATTTTAAATAAAGATAATGGAAAGCAGAAATGGAGAGTTCGTGAAAGAAGGAGGAGCTTGCCGTGCCAAGGTAAAGGTAGGGAAAAGGTGGTGGGAGGAGAACCTGGGGGCGCTACATTCCTAAAACCTGATGTAGGTGGCGGATCCAAAATATTTCCCGGCTGCTTGGAGGAGGTCCAGCTCAGGCTGCTGATCCAGTAAGCGCTCACTCATGGCCAATTATGTTTTCTTGTGATGTGTTTTCGGGACCCCCCCTTTACTCCGCCACCTTGTTAGCCCTCTAGCGACTAAAGAGAAATCTCCGACGATCAAAACCTCGACTTGTCACCCTGCCAGGTGATGATTAATGGTTGATATCCTTGACCCGGAGAAGAAAGGGGAGCCGGCTGCAGATGGGAGTTTTCAACTCATTACAAAAGCACTGTAACATGTGTCGAGGTTTCGGGGGGGGAGGGGGGTGGTCCTCCCCTGCGAACAATGTTCATAGATGAAAGAAAACTTCACTCCCATCACTGAAAGTGCTTTGCTCCTGGCCACGGTAACAAATTCGACACTAGGGCGCACCGTATTCACCTGTGTCTCGTTTTGGCGCTCCCAGCCGACTACCGGCATAGGTCCAAGTCCACGGTGGTGGGGGTGTTATGAATGGATGTGATCCTTGTTTCCGGGACTAGCGGTGTAGAAAGGTGGATTTATGGCTCTCAACCACTGGAAAAAGGTTTTCAGGGGGGGAAAAATAGAGTGTTGGGATGACCTGACTTACAAGTTGGATTACCGTAAATTCCGGACTATAGAGCGCACCTGATTATAAGCTGCACCCACCACATTTTAAGAGGATAACCGCTTTTGTACTTACACAAGCCGCACCTGTATATAAGCCGCATGCGCCTACATTGAAACATGTAACACAAACACAATACTAACCCAATGCCTGCTTTGAGTCCCGCGATTTTAACTGATCATAAAGTACACAGTTCAAAAACCACAGCCGGCAAAATAACGGAAAATGATACCGGTAGTTAAGATTTGATGCAGACCTGCAGAGTCCGGGTCCCGTTAAAAGTAATCCAAGGAAAAAAAGTGTATATTTCCAAAAGTAAGGGTGGGAAATATATATATCCACTATTGTCTGCCGTGTCCACAAACACTCACCTTTACCGGTCCCCACTTCCCGTCATTCCCCGCGTCTGTTAAGCCCCTTCTTTTTAATTGGTCAGTGCAAGTCTTATCAGAATAAGTGTCCAAAATAAATACAAATAAATATATTACAAAAATATACAGTTACAAATACAAATTATACATGGTTACACATATTTACAAAAAAAGATGGTACACCGAGAGAGTTTTCAAAGATTTAATAATAATATTATAACTTTCATCCCAAACCGTGCCTGTGAAGGGTAGTAAAACGCTACTAGCAACACGCTCGCAATACCGTTAATGGGTCTGTTAAAAAACATACCGTGCATGTAGAAATCGCGGAAATCCGTTCTCATCTTCCTCCCTATAACTGACGTCATCAAAGTTGTCCTCCTTTAGTATGGGAAAGAGACTTCATATAGACGTCGTCCCACCTTAATCAAAAACACGCTAGCAACACGCTCGCAAGGTAAAGTTTGCATGCAGTAGTTCTGTTTCCTTCTTTATCGGACTGCTCGATTGCGTTTAGCTTGTAAGCTGCGTCATGTGCCTTGGACTCGAGCGCCGCTGGCGGCTGTGAGAAAAGTTACATAAATTGGCCGCATCACTGAATAAGCCGCAGGGTTGAACGTTTGGGATTTTACGGTATGTGGAGTTTGAACTTTAGGTACAGTATAATCAAGGACGGACGGATATTCAATGTTAAACAAGACTCAGCTGCTTGGTTTTGAGTTACAGTAGTCCCTTGATTTTTAGATTTCCGCGGAAATCCTCTCCATAACCACCTGTATTGAAGTGAATTTCCCTCAGTTTACCTTCATCTATGATAGCTTTATGCCACAAACCACTGTGGGTACAGAGACAAGCAATACAAGCATGTTCTGTTTAACTCGCTAAACAAAACCTCTTGTGTAAGTGAATTTCTCCCATTTCCATTTTATTTTTTGCCCCTACGGCGAAAAAGCCAGTTATATTCATCCACATATAGTGAAAGACTATGCTTCTTGGAAGCCACGTATAAGCACAACTTGTAAACAGAAGGGCTACGGCTATGGAGCAACTACCGTAAATTCCGCACTATAGAGCGCACCTGATTATAAGCCGCACCCATCACATTTTAAGGGGAAAACCGATTTTGTCCATATACAAGCCGCACCTGTATATAAGCCGCATGAACCCACACCAAACAAACACGAGATTAATCCAAGCCAAACTTCAAGTCCCGCGATGTCCTACATTGAAGCACACAGTCCAAAATTTACAGCCGCCAAAATAAACGCAAAATTTTATAGGTACTTAAAATTTGTTGCAGACCTGCAGATTCTGGGTGCCTGTTGATACTAATCCAAGAAAAAAAGTGTATATAATCCAAAGGTAAGGGTGGGGAAAATATGTCCACTATTGTCGGCCGTGTCCACAAACACGTCTCACCTTTACTCTACTTCCCGTCAGCCCGCGTTTGCCCCGCCCCTTCTTTCTCATTTGCTTGTGCAAAACATATCAGAATAAGTTTCTAAAATAAATACATTACAAAAATATACAGTTGCGAATACATATTATACATGGGTACACATATTTACAAAGAAAGACGGTACACCGAGAGAGTTTTCAAAGCTTTAATAATAATAATATAACTTTCATCCCAAGCCGTGACTGTGACAGGTAGCAACATGCTACTAGCAACACGCTCGCAAAGCAGTAAACGGGTCTGTTAAAAAAATATACCGTACTTGTAAAATTCCGGCAAACCATCTTCATCTTCCTCTTTATAACTGACGCCATCAAATTCAGCTTCCTCAGTCTCGGAAAGAAACTTTCATATAGACGTCGTCCCACGCTCCCTTATTCCCAAACACGCTAGCGGCCAATAGAAAAATTACCGTAAATTCCGGACTATAAGCCGCTACTTTTTTCCCAAACTTTCAACCCTGCGGCTTATTCAGTGATGCGGCCAATTGATGTAATTTTTCTAACGGCCGCCAGCGGCGCTCGAGTACAAAAGATAAAATTTAGACTGCAACTTCTTAGCTTGTGCACAGATTAAATTAGCTGAATAAGCCGCAGGGTTGAACGTTTGGGAAAAAAGTAGCGGCTTATAGTCCGGAATTTACAGTAGGCTTTACCCAAAATCGTGCAGCCCTACCAATTACTCCAAGGAAGAAATATGAAGTCCAGTAGGTGGCACTGCTACAAGGACAAAATACTGTATAATTGTTCAGTTGTCTTTATGCTTGGATGCAAATAGGTTTTAGAAAATATTGAGTAGGTTGGAGCGAGTTTATCCTCAAAACTCCGCCCCATACATTAGAAACTAACGTCGAGACTCTGGCACCATTAGGTGGTGCTTTATGTTACAAATGATTTTTCCTAATACCTCGCCAGCAATGTGGCCATTTCCATTGGCAAGTTTGACATATTATCAACGGAGAAGAGCAGAAAATAAGCAAAAATCTGACGAAAGGGAAAAGAAGAACGCGGAAGCAGGAAGACACGAAGAAGGGCAGGCGGTGACAGTGATGGAGAGCGAGTGGACTCTTGGGACGACAGCAGAGCAGAGTCCATTGATCCGGCGCGGCGTGCCGGCTCACGTTTCACTTCCTCAGCTGTAATGCTAGCGCCCTAGCATGGAAGTCTGGACGGGGTCACCTCCACGGAAAACTAATGTGATTTTCTGTACTAGCATGTATTATTTATTTGAGTGCGTCTAAAAGACCTTGGTTGAGATGTTATGAACTGTAAAAGTAAAAAGGTTATATTTAAGGATCCCATAAAAGTAGACATACAAAAGAATTTAGAAAATGATTTATTTACAGGAAATAAACGGTATTGGACTGTGTAAACAAACAAAACGGTAGTTTTTTTCAGAATTCAAAAACAAACATATGGTTGACTAAACGTTCCTGCAACAGAAATGAAACATTAACAACATTTAAGGAAAAAAACCATGAAAGTAATGTGCAGGAGATGTTGGGACACTAACTAACTGTACCTGGACAAAACATGAAAGGGAAAACGTAGAATAAGTTGGAATACCAACTATTCTAACTGAACCAAACACGAAATTAAAAATGACTCTCAGTGTTCAGATATCAACCCGCTCTAAGAGAACAAAACATGAAAACATGACGACATGATTATGATTTCGACACATGGGCAAAACATGAAAACAAAATCTACATCTTACTGAACAAAACATTAAAGAGGATCAGGCAGAATATGTTGGGGCATTTCTGGCTCTTACTGAGCAAAATAGATTTTTTTTTTAATCCAACACAAAGATTCTGCATCCAACTCGGATTATCCCTGGAGTCACATGGCACCGTCTTCGGCGGCCTGAATGAACCCGAGGGGGTCGGGCCCTTTCGGAGTGGGGGCGGGGGAGGGGGTCTCTGGTCTCGCCTCTCAAAGCCGGGCACTGTCACCAGAGAGGACTTGAGCATGTGACAGACGACCGAACATGTGGCATCTCGCCGACCCCTGACCCAGAAACCTTTTCCCCCGTCGGGCCCCCGCTGTGGCTAACGGATGGACCAGAACCCTTAGCGAGTGCGGACCACTGGGGCCCTTTTGTGCCGGTGGTCAATCACATCAGAGGAGGTCGGGCGGGGGTCACGTTAGAGACAGGCCAACTTTGGCCCCGCTGAGCTCGCCTTCGGTTGTGGTATTTGGACGGCGTGTGTAAGACCATTGATAAGACCGAGCGTTAGAGAGGAGATGACAGATAAGACAACAGTTGTTGAAGAAAAAAAGACCACACTGAAGTGGCGCGAGATACTTCGAGAGGTCTGGTATCTTGGATCGGTTTTGATCTCTTGTAATGATTCAGCACCAGCTTACGTCGGCTCCATCCCAGTTTCCTGCTGAGCGCTTAAGTGTCTCACTTTCTCCTGCTGGAAACTTAACAAGTGTGATTTATTAGGGGAAGAGTCCTCTTAGATGTCCAATAAAAATCAAGTCAGAACCAAGTGTCAAGAACACAAACCCGTTTGTAAGGGCATGTAAACCAAGCTAAACTCCATTCATTTTTGTCCACCAGTCTAAGACAAGTTGAAGAGAAGCCTAGATGTCATATCCCCAGCCATTTTGTCCAGCTTATCCAAAAAGATCCTAAGGCTAGCCTAGTCCTGGAACTGTTTGTCCTAGGTTGTCCCCAGAGCCTCTTGCCACTCAAACATACAGACCTGATGCACAAACCACCTTAACTGGCTCCTCCCAAGCCCAAGTAACTAAATATTGAATGCCCCTCAGAGTCCTAAGAACAGAGTGTCAAGAACAACAAGCCACTTAAGTAAGGGTATGAAAACCAAACACAAGTCAATTTTCTACCACCTATCCGGCCTCAGACACAGCATGGATGCCAAGACATCCTTATCCCCAGCCACTTCCTCTAGCTCATTCGAAGGGATGTCAAGGTAATTCTAGGCCAGCCTAGAGACATTGTCTCTCCAGCAAGTCCAGGGTCCTTCCCAATGATTTCTTACCAGGTGAAAGGCTGCCTGATAGTCTTAGGAACATGAAAGATAATTCCCCCCTCCAAAAAAGCAGCTGTGCAGAAGTGTGGTTGGCTCCAGTTCAATGCCATCTCCACTTGCTTGACCACGCAAGCTCAAGTCAAGAAAACTAAATCCTGCAGATCCCTCAGCGTCCAATGAACTGAGTGTCAAGAAAAACCAACCTTTTAGTAAATGAATAGAGACTAAGCCTGAGGCCATCCATTTTGTTCATTCTATCCAGAGTCGAGTTGCAAGAAAGCCCAGACCTCCCTACAACCGGCCACTTTGTCCACCTCATCCGGCGGAATCTGGAGGCATTCCCAGGCCAGCTTAGAGACACTCTTTCCACAAAGTTCTGGGTCCTTACCAGGTTCTCTTAGTAGTAAGATATACAGACAGGCTCCCCTATCCACCTCAATGGGCTCTTTACAAGTCCACATTGGACAATTTCATCCTGAAGATATCTCAGCAACCTATGAACTGAGATTTAAGAGCAGCACCTTTAGTAAAGGTATGAAAACCAAATCAATACAAATTTTCTTCCACCTGTCCTGAGTCAAATTGTAGGAAATCCCAAACCTTCTTATCCCCAGCCACTTTGTACAGCTAATCTGATGGAATCCTGTTGCAGCTGAATGATAGTCCCTCAAACATGGCCTGGGTTGTCCGCAGGGCTACTTGAACAGCCATACCAGATGCCCGTGACACCTCAACTGGCTCCGCTCAAGCCCAAGTTGAGAGAAGCAAATCTTGAGGATCCTTTAGCTTCTGATCAATCTATAATTACTTTAAGAAACTTTGAAGCTGTTTATTATTTCTGTACCGGCACCAAAAACCTCTGAGTGCCAGTCGAAGTTATGTGCCACCATGATGCACACGACCACCCAGCAAATAGCTGTGAGCCCTTTTAGCGGCATTAGTGTGCCCTGATACCTCGTGAGTGCCACGACCAGCCGGCGGAGGATTGAACTGGAGCCAATCACGCTTCTGCACAGCTGCATTTTTTTCAGGAATTAGCTTCCATGTTCCTAAGACTAACAGGCAGGCTTTCATTTCCGGTTTGTGACAAACCCTTTGAGAGCAAGAGACTCCATTTCAGATGTCAAATTCGATAAATGTACCTAGAAATCTTGTGTGGGTGTGGAGATCTCCGAGGTCCTCTCTTGGTTTACCAACATATGAGCTGTGGTAAGGAAGACCTGGGAGAGACCCAAATTCCTGACACTGCTCAGAAAAAAACAACTTGAAACTATAGCTACTGGGAGCACAGCCTGAGAACCATAAACACAGCCCGAAATATAATTGGCTGCTCTATGCCCAACCAGGAGACATTGCTGGGTGGCACTATCGCAGCAGCGGCAGGACTCCTCTAACCCAGGCCACCCCCGTTTAACCTACTGCCCTCCAGTAGATGCTACAGGTCCCTCAAAACAAAAACTACTTGGCTCAGAGAGACAGTTTCTCCCCCAATTCTAAACTAGAAAAACAAGACAAAAGAACTGAACAAAATCCTGTGATAGGGATGACATTCCATTACTTGTATTTTGACTGCATCGAAATCCACCTCCCGCAGCACGGACCCTGAACTGCGGAACTGACACTAGCTGTAAAAACACTGAGCGCTGACTAAGCCTGCAGACGTTTTGTCCCGAGAAACTGGGGTCTTTGCTCCAGGGACGGACGTACAGCAGCGCTAAACCAACAACCCTCCAGTCGTGGGTCAGTTATTAAACACAAGAGGGAAACAGTTGGGTTTCATCCTGACTCAGACGGCAATAATTGGAAGACTATTTTTGTTCATGACTCGAGGGCTCACGCGAGAGGGTGAAGGTACTCTTACTTGGAGCGTACTTTTAGATACAACTGCCATTATATTTAATCCTCTGTAGTAGTGTAATTTTCCTATGTGTGGTTCACTGTACGGAAAATCAGCAATTCATGCTTTTGTAATACTTATAGTAACCTCACTGATGACAAATTAATGGTGTGTTGGTTGGTGTGTTAGGTTAATTCAGTCGGTCAGAGTTATTACTGGTATTCTGACAAGTTTAGTACACGGTCTGTCGGTCGGTCGTTCTAACAATTCGTCGGTTGGGTGGTTGTGTGGTTTTATACAGTAGATTGGTTGAGGTTGGTTGCTTAGTTGGTGGGTGGGGTTCGGTTGGTCGGTCAGGGTTGTTATCAGTATTCTGAAGAGTTTAATCCATGGTTGGTCAGTCGTTCGATCGGTTAGTCTAGTGGGTGTGTGGTTTTCATACAGTAGGTTGGTTGTGGGTGGTTGTTTGGGTCGGTTGGTTGGGTTGTTATCAGAATTCTGGAGGGATTAATCCCCAGTGGATTGGTAAATTAGTCGGGTCTGTTGTAATTTGTGTGAGTTTTATACAAAAGATTGTTTGTGGTTGATTGTTTGGTTGGTAGGTTGCTGGGGTTCGGTGAGTCATTCGGTTGGTTGGTTGTTCAGTAGACCTTTTGTATGTTGGTTGGTTGTCTCTGTTTATTGGTTGTTTTTTTCTGTTACAGGCGACCGCTCGGGTCGATAGCTAAAGGAAGAACTCAAAGGTGTCGGAAGAAGTGTCCCAGTTGGCACAACTGACCAAAGACACACTAAGGACTTTTACACAGTCCGTTGTGACTTGGCGGTACTTATCTGTAATGTAACCCACTTTCCAAAACTGATCAGTAAAGGGGTTGAAGGGTTCACGGAAATGGAGCTATATTTGTCTATTTGCATGTGTGAATTGCAAGCTGGACATAAACGGGACGAGGTGTGACATGCCGGGCGGATGAAGGGAACCCGGCGGTTTGAGTGCCCGATGAAAGGATAAGTGAGTCGCCCGAGTCTGGGAACTGTTGCGCCCGGATCCCTTGTGTGAGTAACACAACGTATGCAGAAGCCTAAAAAAAGCCATTGTGGAATGGAAGCGAAGGGGCTGCCCTTCTAGCAGCCAGATAATGATGAAATGTTGGACAGGAGACGTGAAGAGGGCGGGTGGGTGTTATAGAATCAGGCCTGTGGAAGAGTGCACTAATAATAGCAGCTGGAACTGTGGTATTGCTAACACTTGGCTGAAGGGGGACCATTTTCACACTCTACAACACAAGGGATACGTATGTGTGAATTTTCACTCATCCGGGACATTAAATGAATTGAATCAAGGGTACATGGACAACTTCAAACGTCCATTCCTGTTTGAGATTTAATCAACAGTGTCTATGCTTGTCGTGCGGTCTGTTTTGCTACTAAATACACAATACAGGTTATTATTGATAACTATGATTTTCCTACTGATAATGATAACCGATAAAATCCTGCTTCTGGATACCGATAATTAGTTTTTTCGAATGCATGTTATATAAAGAAAAACTTTGAATATTACACAGGTGCTCCAGTTAAGTTAAGTTCAACCATGCCAGGAAAATATATCACACATTCTTATCTATTGGCATTAACCGAGCTGTAAAAATTAGTAGCTATAATGGATAAGAAAATAAATATACGAATGCTACATTTGGTTAATGTAACGTTTAGCTATTTACAGCCGTAAAGGTCTAAGGTGCCTCACGCATATTACGGAGAGGTGGAGAGGAGACACGACCAAATTGTGTTAATACGTTCATAGAAAATCAAAATAGAATTCAATAAGGAACAGCCAAGAAACTAATATTGGCAGACCCTTCCGTTCCTAAGGCACACTACAAAGAGGTCGAGAGGCAACACGACCAAGTTGTGATAATACTTGTTTTAAAAAGTTAAAGATAGGTAGAGAGGAGACGTAACCAAGTTGTGCAACTACAGCGATAGAAAAACAAGATATATTCCAATGGGAAACATCCATCCAACCAATTTGGTCCATGCTTTCCAGTGACTCCCGCACATTACGAAGAGGTAGAGTTGAGACACGACCAAGTTGTGACAATACTTCTATAGAAAATATTACAGAGAGGTAGAGGGGAGACATATCAAGTCGGGCTACTATTTCTATAGGAAAAAATATATATTCTAACAAGAAACATCCATGCAACTATTCTAACTCTCTAGTACCTTACACAGAATAGAAAATTATAACATAGGAGACACGACCAAATTCTGCAAATGCTTCTATAGAAAATCAAAATATTTAAATGAGAATTGTAAATGCTTGGAATCTTTCTAACAAGTCGTCTCGGCTAAATGAAAATTGTGGGTCAAATACATGTCTTTTTGTTCAATTGGGTTGATAACTGGTATTAACGGAGGGGTAAAGAGAAGACACAACCAAGTTGTGCTACAACTTCTATAAAAAATCCAAATATGTTCTAATGAGGAACAAAAGTGCTTGGAATCTTTTGAACAAGGAGTGCTAACATTCATAAACATGAGGAAATCCATGGAATAATCCTGACAGTGCCTCCAGCACATTACAGAGAGGTAAAGTGGAGACACGATCAAGTTGTTCTAGCTTTAGGGCAGGTTTCTGTCTCTTGCTGAATAATTGATAGTTTATCAATACTGATATAATATTTGCACACACCGCAGAAACTGTAGCAATCTGGAGTACGTGCATGTGCTACAAACATGCGAGTATACTTTGAGGAAACCAAAGATAAATGGAATCAGGGTTAAGAGGAAACCACCAACCATCCTCTCCACAAACGCGAGCGCCACAGCTAGCCTCTGATGTGTCCGACCAGAGCGCTAAGGGCCGCTTTCATTCAGCGGAAGCAAGTTCTGCCCCTCATCGCTGTTTCCGAGCCCATCTGAAGCCCATTCCCCGGCTTCTCTTCGCCATCATCCGCAAATATAACAGCGCCTCGCTTCCTAATTGTGCCCAGCCGTCAGCGAGACGGAGGAGGTGAAGAGCCGGGAAGAAGGAAATGTCAGGAAAAGAAGGGAAGAAGAAAGGCAGGAATGAAAGATGTGTTTGTTCAGTAGCGCACGCTGACACGTTCCTCTCATCTCCTGCCCGGGCTAACCATATGCCCCTTTGGCTAGCAGGAAAGATGAGCTGGGTCTCTGTGTAGGAGTGTCAAATATAGCAGACCCCCGGGATACGGCACGAATCTGTCTTGAAGTGGGGGATCACAAAGTGAAATTGTTGTATAGCGGGGGTTGGAAACCTACAATAATTAGCAAATACCTTGTGCACTCCCAGTACCCCAGATAAAACATTAAAATAAGAAATATTTATGTGTAATATACAGGGTTGGGGAGGGTTACTGTAACTTGATTACTTTCAATTACTTTCGGATTACTCCAATACCAAATATGCTAATAAAAGACAAAAGAAACTAAATATGAATAAAATGAGTACATTTTGTGCAGGCTTGGGGAGTAACGGAATACATGGAACGGCAAAAATGAGGTTGGCAAGCTGTTTGGATTTATTTTCATTTTCTTTCTGTCGCATTTATGTTTTGCCGGAGATCAAAGAGATCAAAGCCAGGAGAGAAAGCTTACCACGTCTTGTGAGTCATCATTTTATTCATATTTAGTTTCTTTTGTCTTTTATTAGCATATTTGGTATTGGAATAATCCAAAAGTAATTGAAAGTAATCAAGTTAAAGTAACCCTACTCAACCCTGGTAATATACCTGTATAGGACGATAAGCCGCACCTAAAAAAATGTCCGGAAATATAAAAGACATTATATGATTAATTAGCATGATTAACATGATTTAACCTTGTGTCGTCTTCATTTTAAGGACCATTATTGTGCTTTTTTTATATAGCTTACATAGAAATGTAAATAAAAAATAATTACAATTTAATACTTTTTGGAGCAATCTAGGAAAATAACATTGAAAGATAATAAAATATCATTTAAGGGGATTTATCTGGGTTTTTAACAACACAGGGGCATGTCATTTTGACCCAGGGACAACAGGATGGTTAAGTACTCACGCAAATAGTGGTCTGGAAAATTTCAATTTATTTCCATAACCGTGCAGTTTTTGGACTGTGTTTATGGTTCTCGGGCTGAGCTCCGAGTAGTTTAAGCTACCTGCCCATAGCAGATGCTAAGCAAACTACCATGTTCAATTTGCCCCTACTAACATGGCCGCCACATCTGTCGGTCCATACATTGTTTTACATCATTGGTAAAGTTTCTCTCCTTATCAAATCTTAGTTCAATTTGCCACTACTAACATGGCCGCCACATCTGTCAGTCCATACATTGTTTTCCACAAATGCTTACGCGCCAACGCCCTAGTTGGACCCACTTGCCCATAGCTGATGCTAAGCTACATCTATGTTCAATTTGCCCCTATTAGCATAGCCGCCACATCTGTCGGTCCATTCACCGTTTTACATCAATGTTAAAGTTTCTCTCTTTGTCAAATCTATGTTTGATTTGCCCCTACTAACATGACTGACACATCTGTCAGTCCATACCTTGTTTTCCACTCCAACGCTATAGTTTGACACACTTGCCCATAGCAGATGCTAAGCTACATCTATGTTCAATTTTCCCTTATTAACATGTCCGCCACATCTGTCGGTCCATTCACTGTTTTACATCAAAGTTAAAGTTTCTCTCCTTGTCAAATCTATGTTTGATGTGCCCCTACTGACATGACTGACACATCTGTCAGTTCATATATTGTTTTCCACAAATGCTAAAGCTCCAATGCTCTAGTTTGACCCACTTGCCCATAGCGGATGCTAAGCTACATCGATGTTCAATTTGCCCCGATTAACATGGCGGCCACATCTGACGGTCCATTCAGTGTTTTACATCAAAGTTAAAGTTTCTCTCCTTGTCAAATCTATGTTCAATTTGCCCCTATTAACATGGTGGCCACATCTGTCGGTCCATTCACGGTTTTAAAATGTTCATGCTTCTCTCCTTGTCAAATCTTGTTTGTGGATTTCGACTTCATCTGAAATATGGCTGATGACGTTGATAGCGTGTTCTTTTAGTGTAACTCACTGCACTCTCATTCAAGGTCGGCAAGGGAGGACGTATTAAATCTGATTATTCAAAAAAAAAGGAAAACAACTCGGCACATACCTTGACCCTGGTCCCTTGATGACCACACGCGCTAACCTGGCACGTCGCACTAGCTAGCAGCACATCCCGTCGAGACGCCGCCAATAGTCTCAGACAGTCTATCAGCGGGAGCCATCATGAATAAAAGAGAATGGACAAAACGTTGATTATAGAGCAATATTGGCACTGTCAAACAGATCTTTGATTGCTACTGTATTTAGGGAAACGTGGTGTTTGGTTAGTTTTAGGTTACCGGTCCAGATTTGATTTGTGCGCTTGAATCGAGACTTGAATGTACACAGGGACCAGGGTGCCAGTTACTGGTCCCACATGTTCAACTCCCGCTGAACCGAGCGTCCGATTTTCGTGTTTATTGACTGGAAACCGAAACCTTTAAGGGGTTCTTTCATGCAGGCCACAAGCTACTGTGCCAACCCTGCCTTGCGAGGGTTTCATTTTAAGGTGTGGAATAAGATGCTGTTTCGGCCCTCTTTTGCCGCATTTTCCCACTATATTATAATATGTGTATGTCTGAGTAATGTCTCTAAAGATACCTGTCTGCTATTGGTCATATAAAACGCTGGTCTGCTGTTGGCTGAATTACCACCCACAATGCCTTTCTCTTAGTTCCGTCCAAAACCTCGTTGATTTGGCAAAGACTACGAGTACTGTATTTTTGTACTGTATTCATTCACTATGGGTCGCGAGCAGGGTTGGGTAGGGTTACTTTAACTGGATTACTTTCAATGACTTTTGGATTACTCCAATACCAAATATGCTAATAAAAGACAAAAGAAACTCAATATGAATAAAATGACAAAATTTTGTGCAGGCTAGGGGAGTAACGGAATACATGGAACGGCAAAAATGATGTTGGCTGGCTGTTTGGATTTATTTTCATTTTGTTTCTGTCACATTTTAGGTTAGTTTTGCCAGAGATCAAAGCCAGGAGAGGAAGCTTACCACGTGTTGTGAGTCATAATTTTGTTCACATCTAGTTTCTTTTGTCTTTTATTAGCATATTTGGTGTTGGAGTAATCCAAAGGTAATTGAAAGTAATCCAGTTAAAGTAACCCTACCCAACCCTGGTCGCGAGGCTTGCAGTGATGCTAAAGGGAGAAGCAAAAACATGCTAACCATGTAAATGAATCTTGCGTTTACGAATAAAATATGAAAATGTTATTTGATATTAGTCCCAAGCCTTACAGAGGTGATAAAGGTAAAAGCAAAACGTGATAATTATGGAAACTACCTATGAAAAACACTTTTTTTTCACATGTCCAAAAACCAAGTTTACTAAGCTTTATACGTCTCTAAGATGCAAGTCTGTTATTGATTGCCCTCTTGTAAAATGCTGGTCTGCAATTGGTTTGCGTCACAGCATGCGGAAATGCAAATATGCTATTTGGCTGAACTATCTCCCACAATACCTCCCTTTCCTTTTGTTAAGTTCAGAATGTTGTATGCTTTGTCAAGACTTTGCTACACAAAACCGTATTTTGTGCGATGTATTAGCCCTTACAGGGATGTTAAAACAAAAAGCAAAAACATGATAACCATGGAAAAGAAGCTGGTGATTATTAAGGAATACTATAGGCATGACAATCCTAGAAGTAGAAATTTTCAAATTAGTGTTGCATGTAGGCATGATAAAGTGAGAAAGAAAAAAAACATGATAACCATAAAAACAATCAGGGATTTGGAACACATTAGCTCGTTAGCTAGGTTTCTATTCCACGCTGTATGGCAATTTCACTTTACGATACCAGATATTATTTCTGTGTTTTTTATAACCTCTTTGTTTTTCCCTTCACCAGAGTCTTCGTGTTTTTCCTCATAGTTTCACCATTCGATATTTTCTGTCCACCTAACGGAGCTAGCCACTTTTCTTTTTCAGTTCTTGTCCAATCACACATCTAGATCTTGGCGGTTCCACTTCAAATGAATGCTTCATGCAGCTCCAGGGAAGACATAAAACCATAAATCTTTGCGCACGGTGTAGATTTATGGCAGGCCCCCCATGAATGGGCCGTACTTCCGACCCATTGGTGGGAAGGTTCAGTCTTTACCGCAGTGACATTTCCATTTCACGTGCTCACACCCGTGTTTCCTGCGCTCAGTCAAAATCACAATCTTGCTTGCACCAGGTCTCGATAACAAGTCCGGATCTGAACCCGCCTTTAGTGTTTTGGTCAGTTAGAACCAGTTTCTATTCAGACATATCCTCATCATGCAAATTGCAAAAAGAAAGGCACATGACGTAGCTTTCAAGCTAAAAGCAAACGAGCAGTCCGATAAAGAAGGAAACAGAGCGACTGCACGTAAACTTCACTTTGCGAGCGTGTTGCTAGCGTGTTTTTGAATAAGGGAGCGTGGGACGACGTTTATATGACAAAATCTCTTTCCCATACTGGGGAAGATGACTTTGATGACGTCAGTTATAAGGAGGAAGATGAGGACGGTTTACCGTGGTTTCTACAAGTACGGTATGTTTTTTTTATCAGAGCCGTTCACTGTGTTGTGAGCGTGTTGCTAGTAGCGTTTTGCTACCCTTCACAGGCACGGTTTGGGATGAAAGTTATAATATTATAATTAAAGCTTTGAAAACTCTCCCGGTGTACCGTCTTTCTTTGTAAATATGTGTAACCGATGTATAATATGTATTTGCACCTGTATATTTTTGTAATGTATTTATTTGAGACACTTATTCTGATATGTTTTGCGAATTAAAAAAGAGGGGCGGAGCAAACGCGGGCTGATGGGAAGTGGGGTAAAGGTGAGTGAAACCTTTTGTCGCGGCGGACAATAGTGGATATATATTTTTCCCACCCTTACCTTTGGAAATATAGACTTTTTTTCCTTGGATTAGTTTCAACGGGTACCCGGACGTTGCAGGTCTGCATCAAACCTTAAGTACCGGTATAATTTTCTGTTCATTTTGCCGGTTGTGGTTTTTGGACTGTGTACTTTATATACAGTTACAATCGCGGGACTCAAAGCCGAGTTTAAGCTAATATTGTGATTGTGTTACATGTTTTAATGTGGGCGCATGCGGCTTATATACAGGCTTGTGTAAGTACAAAATCGGTTTTCCTCCTAAAATGTGGTGGGTGCGGCTGATAATCAGGTGCGCTCTATAGTCCGGAATTTACGGTAGTTAGTACAGAGATCCCCTGGTTTCGGAGGTTAATAGGGGACCAAAAGAGAAAATCCACTAAGTACTGTGACACCATCTTTTTTTTAATATTTCTTTGCCCAATTTGTATTTAAAATGTTTTTTTTTTATCAGAGGAGTAAACCAGCTATAACTGACGTGCGAAGTAGCAAGGGGTCTCAGTATTCCAACATGTGATGTGTTGTCTTTCTTTTACGCTCTGTTCATTTAGATAAAGTTAGTGTTTCTCTTTCTTTTCACATTTTGTTTGGCTAGAACTACTTAGTCTCCCGACAAATCCCAAGTTGTCTTTCATTTTTGTTTTGTTCAACGAGAACTAGCTACTATGACAACATACCCCGCATCATCCCGACTTTAAAGTTTTGTACATTTTATCGTAGAGTTTCAACAGTATGTCGCGGGGATGTGTAATAAAGCCTGTATTAGCTTGGATTTCTTCGAATTGTGGAGATTCTAGTACTTTCTTGTTCTGTTTATGCAAACTATCTAATATTGATTCCTTTTCTGTGAATACTTCACACACAATTCAAGGGACCAGGTCCCAATTTGCTGAGGTCTCTCTAATCCATAGATCAAAAATGGGACCAGGTACCAATTTTGGGAAATTCCTATATTCCAGAGTTGATTCAAGGGACCAAGTCCCAGTTTGGAAGGTCTCTCTCCAGTTTCTTCTACTCCAGAGCCATTTCAAGGGACAGGGTTCCAGTCTTGCAGGTCCCTCCCCTCATTGGCTAATTCATAGGGCCAAATCCCTGTTTTGGAGGTTAAGTAACTCCCTGTTTTGGAGAGTCCTCTACTCCACAGCTAATTCAATAAACCAGGTCCCAGTTTTTTGGAGGTTCCTTTACTCCCCAGCTGATTTAAGGGATCAGGTCCCAGTTTATGGAGGTTACTCTCCTCAACAACTCATTTAAGGGACCAGGCTCAGGTTTTGGAGGTTTCTTTACACCACAGCCAAGTCAATGGGCCAGGTCACAGTTTTGGAAGGTCTCTCTGCTCATCAAGTCCTGGTTTTTGGCGGTCCGCCTTCTCCACAGCTGATTCAAGGGACCAGATACCAGTGTTTGTGGTTCCTTTAGTCCATACCTTATTTTAGGGACAAGATTCCAGGTTTTTAGAGGTGTTTTAATCAACTGTGATGGAGGAGAACACTTTAAGAACTGTGAGATTCTTCAATACGTGGTTTATGAAATAATACTTAGGGTTGAAGTCGGCAACTTAAGTTGAGAAATGGCTTTTACTTCTGTTGGTGTTCTCACCTCGTCCGTAATGTACACCAGATGGGACGAATGATGACTTTTTTCCTGCATTTTCACGGATGTCTTTGCGAACTCGAGGTCTCGGCCGCCGCGGGGTCCCTCTTCGGACATAGATTGATCACGCGACGGGGCTTGAAGCCCGAGGAACTCGGGCGGACACAGAGAAGACTTTGTGCTGGGGAAAAACTGGTCTTTGTCGGCCGTCGGGGTGGGCTGGTGTTGACATAACCTCAGACGGAATTCCGTAGCTTGTCCTTTATTTCCAATGCTAGCGGATTGCTAGCTAGCTAATTAAATTTGCTGTTGATTATTACTTATGCTGTAGCCATTAAATTTCTACTTCTAGCACTTTAATAACGATGTAACTATTGTCTCATCTCATTAGCCGTACCGCTTATCCTCATTAGGGTCGCGGGGGGGCTGGAGCCCATCCCAGCCATCTTCGGGCAGTGGGCAGGGGACACCCTGAACTGGTTGCCAGCCAATCGCAGGGCACACGGGGACAGACAACTCATTCGCTCATTCACACCTAGGGACAATTTGGACCGGCCAATTCACCTGAAATGCATGTTTTTGGAATGTGGGAGGAAACCGGAGTGCCCGGAGGAAACCCACGCAAGCACGGGGAGAACATACAAACTCCGCACAGAAAGTCTGGAGCTGGATTTGAACCCACGACAGGTTCCCATGACATGAACTGTGCCGCACAAGCGCTAAGTATTTTTAATGGTTTACAATTTTACCTTGCTAACTATGTTCATCGCATCCTCATTCTTTCATGTTTTGTTCGGGTAGTATGTGTTTCAACATTTTTTGCAGCGCTGTCATCTTTTATTCATTCAAATCCCTTTTTATCTTTCATATTTTGTTCAAGGGAGTGAGCGTCCCAACATATCCTGCTTTTCTTTATTTCTCTCTTTTTTAAAGTAAACGTGCGCAACACTGTTGGTATATAACTTGTGTCTGGTTTTTAATCATGATGTTAGCATTGATACATTCTTGCCTTTTTTTCTTACAAATATCCTTCCAGTCTGATGCCACGGCTGCTATGGATCCAAAACAAGTGTCAGATTTTCTTTTCACCGACCCAGTGTGGCGCAAAGGAAGCGCCACGTCTCTGCTGGCGACACCGCCGACTGGCAGACAGACAGTCGGGTGTCAGACCGGGACCGGGACTGGCAGACAGTCAGCCGGGTCGGATCGGGACTGGCAGACAGTCCGGCCGGGTCGTACCGGGACGGCTAGTCGCTTCTTGGCAAAGGCGGCGGCGAGGGAGAAGATCACACGATGGCAGCGGCCGAGGGAGCCTCTTTTGTCTCGTGACAACTAAAGGCATATGTGTGACATCTGAGCAATTTTAATTCATAAGATCTGGTGGAAGGCCATGATGCATTCGGGCGTAAATTGCTTTTTATAATGTAAAATAGACCAGGGTTTTTCAACCAGTATGCCGCAAGAAATTTACCCATTTTATTTTAAAAAAGCATTTAGTATTCAGTATCTTTGCAGAGTAAAAGTAACATTAATCCCGACCAGTAGGTGGTGAAAGAGAACCTTTTATTTTATCTGCTCTTCTCCCTGAGATTTGATCTGCAACCTCAGTGGAACTGTTTATATCTAGGCTTAAAACACATTTCTTTTCTAGAGCATATGAATAACCTAGATTTTATGTTGACAATATCTGTGTATTATTTGTTATTGCAACATCCATTGCAGCCCGGTCAACCTGTAAGGAGGATTACCTCACGTACGGTCCTTCGTTTTCCTCATGTTGAGGTTTTTGAGTTTTTCCTTGCCCTTGTGTAGGTTTTAGATGAGGGGATGGTGTCATAATGGTCTACGGTTTGCAATAATCTGGTCTGTGCAGCCCTTTGAGACTCTTTGCGATTAACGGCTATACAAATAAACATGACTTGACTTGTATATACTAAGTATCTGCTCATGAGGTAGTACGGTAGTTTTGTTTGATGAAGCTGGTTAAGATCACTGCAAAAAAATAAAAGTAAATATTGTACAAGTAATTTGACTGATTACAGTTTTAGTTTTATTTTACAGAAGAAAAAAACAAGGTTAAAAACGGGAACTGATTACTATCCATCCATCCATTTGCTGCACCGCTTATCCTCAGTAGGGTCGCGGGGGTGCCGGAGCCCATCCCAGCTATCTTCGGGCAGTGGGCAGGTGACACCCTGAACTGGTTGCCAGCCAGTCGCAGGGCACACAGAGGCAGACACTCGCTCATTAACACATAGGGACAATTCGAACCGGCCTATTAAGCAGGCATGTTTCTGGAATGTGGGAGGAAACCGGGGTGCCCAGAGGAAACCCACAAAATCACGGGGAGAACATGCAAACTCCACACAGGAGGTTCGATCTCATGACCTCAGAACTGTGCCGCACACACGCCGCCGTGCTGCCCAACTGATTACCAATTGTTTTTATTTTTATATGCCTGTACTAATTATCTCAGCCGGTATATACTGTAGATGGGTGCCGCCGGGCTGTACTCGCCCAAGACACACCACAGAAGTGGTCCCTCGACCACCCTGGCGGTTAAGGGGTCGGTGAACAGTGAACTAGCTATCTGCTCATGAGGTAGAACCGTATATTTAATAACTAAACTGCAAAAAAAGACTAAATCAAATAAAGTGAAAAATCTTACGGCTAATTTGGCTCATTCGAATTAATGGTTAAAGTTAGAACCGAGGGGAAAATGTTGTAAAAATAGAGGAAAAGAATGTATGAAATGCTATAATAGAACAAGACTTAAATGATCATATGATCAAACATTTTTTCTTATGTTACTAAAATGTTCCCAATTTCTTAAGTTTGAGCAGGTGAAACTTAAGGATAAAATTTGTTAGAATATGATCCTTCAATTTAAATTTTGCAAAATAAGAACAAGACAATAAGACCCTGTGTTTCCATTTATTATTGTATTATTTATTGTATTGTTCTCGTTTTTATTAGTTGGAACGGTTTAAACTGAGAGGGGGGAGTTAGGGAAAATAGGAAAAACCAGTTGACATTTTAGCAAAAACAAAATACTTAAAAGGGACACTGTGTAATATTTGACGACCAGATGTTTCAACCGAAAACATGAGCACCATTTATCTTTCAGTACTTTTTGCCCAGCTTATCACAATGTTTCTGTTATTTGGGGGTATTCTTAGCACAAATAAGGCAGATAATCGTGTGAGCTATAGGTGAGCGTGTATTACTTCATTCACAAAGAAAAAAATGTTTTTTTTCTTTGTGAATCAAGTTCTTTTTACCACTAGGAGGCCTTTCGTCATACACTATATCATTCTTCTCATTTGTCTATGCCGTTCTCAGTTAATTGCGTTTGTGCACTGTCGCTTTAAGAATTCTCTTTTCTCTCTGAAGTCAAAATGAGCACATTTGATCAAAAGCTGCAGCAGATTCGAAAGCACGCATTCCTATAGACAATTTAAATGACCCGTGAAAAAGGTTCTCTCGCAGGACAAGTCTGCCATCTAGCGGACAAGAGGCAAACTGCAGGGGGTTAGGATTCCGAGGAACCTATCTACACGTTTCTTGGGTTGTTGTGTTTTTACTACTTTAATACTTTTACGTCCTGTGAAAAACAACAATTAAGGAATTCAAACTTGAAAACTACAGGAGAGAGTGGAGCAGTGACTGTAGCATAGGGAAAAATAACTTTTAAAATGTGATCGTCTTACCTTTTGAATGACAGCAAGGATAAGGTCCTCCTTGTTTTTTTTTTTTCGTCTTTTAATTAGCATCTTATGCTTTAATCTAAAGTCCACTTTGTAAAACCTCTTCAATTTTGGGGATTAAATCCTCTTTTTTTAGATAAAACTTAAAACGCGTGACAAATTCTTCCAAATGGTTGTGCCCGAATTGTAGTTAGCTTGTCAATAATTACTTCTATTGATTGGCCCCGAAATCAAACTTACAAGTCTTGGGCTCACTAGTCAAGTCAAGTCAAGTGATTTTTATTTGTATAGCCCTAAATCACCAAGAGTCTCAAAGGGCTTCACAGATTATTACACAGACTATTTTTCAGCCGACGAGAAGAGTAGGTTATTCATATGCTATGGAGTAGAAGTGAGTTTTAAGTTTAGATTTAAACATTTCCACTGAGGTTGCAGATCAGATCTCAGGGGGAAGAGCATTCCACAGCACCGGTGCCCGGATGGAGAACGCTCTCGAACCAGCAGAACACTTCTTTGCTCTTGGGATCACCAGAAGACCGGCACCCTCAGATCGTGGGCTTCGGACCGGGACATAGGGGCAAATCAGATCCGAAAGATAAGAGGGAGCAAGTCCATGTATGATTTTGTATAATACTAAGAGAACCTAGAAATCACATCTAAGGCTAACTGGGAGCCAATGCAGGTTAGCCAAAATCGGTGTTATGTGATCATACTTTTACACATCTACCTGCACGGCAACCACGCTTCTGTTTTCTGTCTTTACGGCGCCGTTGTCGTCGTTTATTAGGAGGAATAGCTGTCCACAAGGATGCCGGATCTCTTTGAAGTTCGCTCGGTATATCACAGGCGGTATAAAAAGTGCCCGAAAAGTCGAAATTTAGACGCCCACCCAACCGAATAAGTTCGTCCCTGCTGTAAGTATTTTTGGCCACACATGTGTCCAAAAGTGAAAGCAAAAAAGACCAGAGAACCGCAATAAATAGAAGATTAGCTGGAGAGCAACTAGCCGCAGCATCCATGCGCGCCGCCATGTTATTCTACTACCGCCCCCTGTGTCGATAGATTCTCGGCGGTCTTAGTATTTGAATAGCAAATGTGAAATTTGAGCAATTTTGAAAAAGAAAATCGAAATATTATGGAAAAAAAAATAAAAACTTTAACACTAAATAAATATAAATGTAATATACTTTCAAATGTATATTCCCATGATGATCTGAAAACTTAACCACGGAGGATGAAATAAACTACAACGACACGTTAGGATTTAAAGATTTATACATTTTCTTGGCTTTACATTTTTAGTGTACCGGTAATTATTTGGTGCCCAGGAAAATCTCAGGAGAATTGTCATCTGAAATCGTCAAGTCTATTTGTGTAAGCCCTTAATCAAGTCTCAAGGGGCTGTAAGGAACACATACTATTATTACACCACCCCCTGATCTAAAACCTACATGAGGGCAAGGAAAAACTCAAAGCCTCAACCTTGAAAAGGGGACGCACATGAGGTAATCCCCCTTCCAGGATGACCAGGCCTCAATGGATGCTGCAACAAACAATAAACATACATCATCAACAAGAAATATAGGTTATTTATAAGCCATAGAATAGAAGTGTGTTTTAAGCCTATCCCCCTCGGATGGGTCTGGCCTTGATGCGGCGAGGGGGCTTGCGTGTTCCAGTGACCCTGGAGAGCGATACCGTCGGGAGCTTGCTCCTGGTAGGGTCACCCATGGCGGGCCGGTCTCCGGGGTAGGTTCCAGACAAACAAAGACCCCAGCGTGTCGGTACGCTGTGAGGTGGCAGCCCCACCAACCGACTATCCTGCGGAGGGCTAACAACTCACCCAGGAGAAACACACTTTGTTACGAAACTGACCAGAGAAAGAAGCCGGACTGACCAACACGGTAACGGACCCCAGCCTGCCCCCGACCAACGAGTACGGATCGATCTTCGTCATAAGACCCGTGTCGCCACCTGGAATGTCCAGACACTCCTTCGCCCCGGAGCTGCCACCCTGCTGTCCCGAGAGCTCTGTCGCTATAACATCACCATGGCAGGGCTCTGTGAAGTACGATGGCAAGGCAATGGTGAAACAACAGCTGGCAACCATTGCTACATCTGGAGTGGCCCCGAGAGTCGGACCGGCCTTTACGGTGTGGCTCTTGCCATTCCAAAAGCCCTCCGGAGGTCCCTCATCAGCTGGACACCAATAAGTGACAGACTACTGTCTGCTCGATTCCTCCACCATCACGGCAAGATGACAGTGATCGTCGCCTACGCCCCCACCGATGTCGCTGATGAGGATGCGAAGGACGCGTTCTTTGACCAACTCCACCAGGCTGTCAACCAAGCCCCACCACACGACGTCACCATCATCCTCACTGATGCCAACGCCACTCTATCCAGCATTGATCGGTCCCCCGGCTCACCTGTCGGCACCACCTTCGTTGACAGCACAACAAACGACAATGGCAACCGCCTCCTCCTCCTCTGCCACCAAAACAACCTTTGTGTTGCTGACACCTGGTTTCCCCGGAAATGCATCCATCACTGGACGTGGTACAGCCCAGATGGCAGAACCAGGAAGGGATTGGACCACATCCTGATATCACGACGCTGGAAGTCGTTTGTAACCAACTGCCGGGTGTTCAGAGGAGCACAGCTTGGCAACACAGACCATCGTCTGCTGGTGGCCCAGCTCAAGCTAAAGCTCCGAGCCAACCAGCACAAGACTCTGCCTCGCCCCGACTCCTCCCGACTCAGCGACCCCAACATCGCCAGAGACTTCAGTTGCTCCATCCGCCGCTCTCTTGATACCCTGGCTCCTGACAAGCTGACAGACTGGGCGGCCTTCAAGGAAAGTGTCCTCCAGTCTGCTCACAATGTCCTCGGACGCCCGCGATCCTCCCCGAGAAAGCCCTGGATATCAGAGAGGACACTAAACATCATAGACCAGCGGCGTGAGGCCCGACTCCGAGGCGACCTCACAGAGTATCGGAGACTGAATCGCCTGCGCAATGTGGCCATTGCTGAAGATAGGGAGAGGTTTTGGCAGGCAGAAGCCCAACAGCTTGAGTCCGCGGCCAACAACAACAACATGAGCCGCGTATTCAGTCTACTACGCCAAGCCCGTAGCGGCCCACACATAAAGACAGCCCTGGTAAAGGACTCAGACGGCAACCTCATCATGACAGAAGCCAACTGCCTCGAGCGCTGGAAGGAGCACTTTAGCCTCCTCTTGCAGCACAGCACCATCCCGGCTGATCCCACCCTCCTACGGGCTGCGAGCACAGCACCTCCTAACGACACCTGCTGCACAGACCCCGTAACACCCGAGGAAGTGAGAGCTGCTCTGAAGAAGCTGAACACCAAGAAAGCCCCCGGCATCTGTGCCATTACCGGCGAGATGCTCAAGGCCGGCGGTGATGGCATGGTGGAGTGGCTAACCCGCCTATTCAACCAGGTGTGGGAATCGGAGCAGCTGCCCACCGACTGGACCAGAGGAGTCATCTTGCCCTTCTGGAAATGCAAGGGCGACAGGCTTGTCTGTGGAAACCACAGAGGCATAACCTTACTCTCCATCCCGGGCAAGGTCTTTACCAGGATCTTGCTCAGCCGTGCCCTTCCAGCAATCAGAAGCTGCCGCCGTCCCCAGCAGGCTGGCTTTATGCCCAACCGCTCCACAACGGACCACATCTCTGCCGTCCGTTTGCTGATAGAAAAGACCCGTGAATTCCGTAAAGATCGCCATCTATATATCGGATTCATTGATCTGAAGGCCGCCTTTGACACCGTCTGCCACTCTTCACTGTGGAACATCCTCCAAGCTCTCAGAGCACCACCCAAGATCATAGCCCTGTTCAAGCTGCTCTACAGCAACACAGAGAGCTGTGTCCGTATCAACGGCATTGACTCCGACTGGTTTGCTATCTCCAGCGGCGTTCGCCAAGGCTGTGTGGCTGCTCCCGACCTTTTTAATTGCATCATCGACCATCTGATGTTCAGGGTTAGTGAGCGCATCCCCGGAGTGTCTTTCGGCAACTACCACCTGACTGACCTGGAGTATGCTGACGACACCATCATTCTCAGCACTTCCTACAGCCAGCTGAGAGACGCTCTGGGCATTTACAGCGAAGAGGCAGCGCGGCTTGGCCTGCAAGTGAGTTGGACGAAAACCAAGTTCATGTATGTCGGTGATGGACCAGATCCACCTCCCATCCAAATTGGTAGCGACATCGTAGAGCCTGTCAAGAGCTTTGTATATCTGGGGTCCATGGTGACAGACAATGGGGACCTAAAACCAGAGATTCTCCGCAGAAGAGCCCTGGCAGCATCTGCTCTGCAGTCTCTCTGGAAACCACTCTGGCGGCACCAGACCATCGCACGCAAGACGAAGCTCCGCATTTACAACCTCGCCGTACTCCCTATCCTGCTTTATGGCTCAGAAACATGGCCCCTGAACGACACCCTGGCCACAAGAATCGATGGTTTTGATAGCAGGGCTCTCAGAACCATCGAGAACATCAGGTGGCCCCAGCGAGTCTCCAATAAAGAGCTCAGAGCCCGCACGTGCCAGCCCCAAGCATCTTCCTTGGTCGCACAACGCCGCACCCGCTGGTTTGGCCATGTCCTTCGTCTACCACCAGACCATCCGACACGAGCCATTCTCCAGTTTGACCCAAAGGCCGCAGGCTGGAGACGACCACGAGGGAAACCCCGCACTCGATGGCTCGACGTCGTTGCGGGCGACCTCCAACAACACGGAGTTGCCGTAGAGGATGCAGAACAGCTGGCACAAGACCGCCAGCATTGGAAAAACCTGGTTCATCTGGTCGGCTCAACGCACAGGGACGGGACCCCCCGACCTTCGCTGGAGCAATAAGTAAGTAAGTAAGTTTAAGCCTATATTTATACAGTTCCGCTAATGTTGCAGATCGGATCTCAGAATGCAGAGCATTCGCTCTCAAACCTACGAATTTCTTCTTGGCTCTTGGGATCACTAGTAGACCATTATTTTCCGAGCGAAGGCTCCGAGCAGGGACATAGGGGGAAATTAAATCTGAAAGATATGAGGGGGCAAGTCCATGCTTAATTGTGTGTAATACCAACAAAACCTCTTGCCTCATTAGCGATGCTGCGGTGTCAAAGAGGATTTTGGGGGTATATTTATGCGCAGCCATGTCCTTAGTCTGAGAAATATTGTGTATTAGCAAAGTGAAGGGCTGCTTTATCGCACCAGGTCCAACAAGAAAACCCAAAGATTGGTACGGCGCCATAGAAGTGCTGCAGAATCCAGGACATTAACCTTCACCACGAAAAAGAGACACTGGAGGTTATAGGATTCTCTGGGTAGTGAAATGCAACAGTTTAACAGTTGGAAAATATTTTTGCATGATTCTTGTTGTGTTTAGATTAACAATTTTGTGTCTTGTGAAAAATAAAATGGATCCTGATCTTAAAACAAAGAGACACATGAGGCTGGCTACAAGACAATTTTTGGAGTGGACTCCAAGAGGCTAGGATTTGGAGATGTTTGTATTTTTTTAACGGTGGCATCCACTACATGCGGATGGATGCAACTGTTGCGTCCACTGTATATGGATGGATATAACTTTGATAGTCACTATAACTGGGTAAAAACTGTGGCATCCACTATATATAGTTTAATACAATTGCGGACCTACACTATATGTGGATGGATACAAGTGTTGCATCCATTATATATAGACTGTAGCAATTTCAACACTGAGGACTAGAGGTTATAGGACACCCTAAGGCCCCAATTTATAAAATTTGACCACTAGATGGCACTGTGTTGTTTGGTGCAAGCAAGGGCCAGTGCCTTAGAGCGCATCGTGGCGGAATCTTGCTGGACAAACATGGCGGGGACCTAAGTAGGGATTCAACTGTGTAAGAGAAGTAGACATTTCTCGACTTTTTTTAAAATAAAAGTTAACATTGGTATGATAGTTCATGTATTTTTGCCTAGTATTCAAATCAGTGTTTTGTTTTAACTAAAAAGCTGTTTGTACCACTAGGAGGCACTAAATATTACACACTGTCCCTCAAAGGAGTGAAATGTAACACACGTTTTTTTGTTTTTCATTTCAAGGTTCAAACGAGGGAACCTAATCTGAAAATTTTACCACAACAAGGAGACACTGGAGGTTACAGGACCCCTTAATGAATGAAATGCAATTTTGGAGAACATATTTGCACGTGTCTTGGCTAGTCTTTTTCAGTTAAATATCTTCTCGTGATCTGTGAAAAATAACTAAGGAGATATTCTGGTTTGAAAACTTAACAAGGAGACTCTGGAGGTGGTGTGACACAATGAGGCGTAAACTTCACTTTTGCAAAACATTTGCATGTTCCTTGGTTTGTCGTGTTAACTTTAATACATTAGTGTCCTTTAGAGCACAACAAAGATGAATCCTGATCTGAAACCTTAACACGGTGACACTGGAGGTTATAAGACCCCTTGAGAAATGCAACTTTGGAAATTATATTTGCATTTTTCTTGGCTTGTCATTCTTAGTTTGATACTTTATGGGTGTCCTGTGAAATATAACAAAGGGAACCGAATCTGAAAACCTCACGACAATGAAACATTGGAGGTTACAGGACCCCTTAAGAAGTGAATAGCATGTTTTAATTGTTAGTTCCAATTCTTTTTCATGTCCAATGAAAAACAAGTAGGAGAACCAGATCTGAAAAGTTCATGACAATGAACCACTGGAGGTTACAGGATCCCTTAAGAATTAAAATGCAACCCTTGCAGAGAAAATTTGCATGTGCCATCTTCAATTAATACTTACGTTTCTAGCGAAAAACAACAAATGGGATTGCTGTTCTGAAAACTTAACAAGGAGACACTGGAAGTTACAGGACCCTTTAAAAGGAACGAATTATTCGGAGAACATATTTCTTTCCTCATATTTTTTAGTTTTATACTTTTGTGTCCTGTAAAAACAAACAACAAAGGAGAATCTAAAAACTAAACAAGGAGACACTGGAGGTGACAGGACCCTTTAAGGAATGAATTATTTGGAGAACATATTTAATTTTTTCTTTCGTCTTTTGTAGTTTTATAATTTTGTTTCCTGTAAAAACAAACAACAAAGGTGAATCTAAACTCTAAACAAGGAGACACTGGAGGTTGCAGGACCCTTTAAGGAATGAAGTATTTGGAAAACATATTTGAATATTTCTTGGTTCGTCTCTTAGTTTTATACTTTTGTGTCCTGTAAAAACAAACAAAGGTGAATCCCGATCTAAAAACTAAACAAGGAGACACTGGAGGTTACAGGACCCTATAAGGAATGACATTTTTTGGAGAACATATTTGAATGTTTCCTGGCTTGCCTTTTTTAGTTTAATACTTTAGTGTCCTGTAAGAACAAACAAAGGTGAATCCCGATCTAAAAACTAAACAAGGAGACACTGGAGGTTACAGGACACCTTACAGAAAAGGTCATTTTAATGGTCCCAAGTATTCCGAACAACTAAGTGTACACTCATGTAAAAGGAAACAAAAAGAAGGAGCAGATATGACCCAAAAACTCCATCACATCTCCAAATCCACTCACTCTTTAATCAAGACGGGATTACAAATTTTTCTCCAAAAAATCTGCAGTTTCAAAGGGCAAAAATGGTAAAACTAGTTCGACCTACTGAGGTCTTTAAAAACCCGTTCAAGTGCCGCCGGGAACATCCTGAACGTTTAAAGGCAGGTCTCTTTTTTTTGTCGTCGAAAGAGTGGGATGCCGAGACGAGGAGGTGAAACGATCAAAGAATAAAACACCAATGACATCATCAAACTACGAGAAATACAGCTCGGGTCCTAGACGCTAAAAAAATAAAAATAAAGGACGAGGAGAGGAAGAACAGAACGAGAAAAGGAGGATTCTGGAGGGAGGCGGCGGCGGGGGTCTGAATTGGCTGAACCATTTGGCCAAATGTTGTCCTTCCCTGAGTGGGTGGTGGTGGGGGGGGGGTGTTCATCCAAGTGCCGCTCGCTCTTGGGGGGCTTCAGTCTATAAGTACATCGTTTTTTTTCCAATTTCATTTAAATGTGGTCATTTCCTCCGTAAGCCCCGCCCATCCATTTTCTCCTGATTGGCACTTGTATGGATCGGGCTGGTCGGAGGAAAAAAAGTATCCGTCCGTCTCCTCCCGGTGCCCACCGATGGAGCAGAGGGCGTGGCTTTTAAGTGGATCCTCGGCGTGGGTTGAAAACGTCCCGAGACTCGAGTCTTTAGGAGTTCAGTTTGGACTTTTTGGAGGGCGGCAGAGGCTCGTCTTTGCTCTCCCCTTCGTCCTCCTCCTCTTCGTCCTCGTCTTCGTCGTCATCCGGATAATCCACAAGTCCCACTAATCCTCCCTGCTGGAGGAAAAAGAAAGACCTGTTTAAAAGATTTGACTTTTGTGTCCAACTGTAGATTCACACTATTAATTGATGGATACAATTGTGGAATCAACTATATACCGATGAGTATGACTGAGAGTTTGGAACATTTATGAATGGATACAACTGTGGCGTTCGTTATACTCAGATAGTAAAGGTAAGATCTTAAGCCCGAACCCTGACACGACCTGAAATTGGGGACGGGCCTGAAATGTCAATCATCAGTTTAGGCTTCAAAAAAAATTTTTTTTTTTTTTAAAATTAATCCACGGGCTCCTCACTCGCTGTTTTTTTTCCCCACCGCGCTGCTCTCTCTCTTAATTGCGAGCCTTTTTCAAAATCCACCTCTCCACCCGATCTTCCCTCTAATGGATAGATACTGTTGCATTTATTACAAATGGATAGAGAAAACCATGGTATCCACTATATATGGATGGGTACATTGCGGATTTACACTATATTTGGATGGACACAACTCTGGACTTACACTATATATTGATGGGTAGAAATTTACACATACTATATATGGATAGATACAACTCTGGACATACACTATATACAGATGGATACAAATGTTGCATCCACTATTTATGAATTGATACAACTGTGGATTTACACAATATAAGGATACAGTAGTGGCATCCACTATATATGGCTGGATACAAAGGTGGCATCTACTATATATGGATGTATAAAACTGAAACACTCCCATATTCCAAAGACATGTATTTCAGGTGAATTGGCCGGTCCAAATTGTCCCTAGGTGTGACTGAGCGAGTGAGTTGTCTGTCCCCGTGTGCCCTGCGATTAGCTGGCAACCAGTTCAGGGTGTCCCCTGCCCACTGCCCGATGACTGCTGGGATGGGCTCCAGCACCCCCGCGACCCTACTGAGGATAAGCGGTGCAGCTAATGAGATGAGATGAGATGAGAAAACTGAAACATTCAGTATACATGGGTAGAGAGAACTGTGGCATTTACTATACACTACCTTTTAAAGCTTGGGGTCGCTTAGAAATTTCCATTGTTTGAGGAAAGCAACTTATGATGGAAAAAGCTTTTTTTCTTTCTCAATGTCTCGGATATACTTGAAACTCGTTTGATTAGTAAAAACAAATGTTATTTTTCATTTAAAACGCAAATAAGTTGGTGACTCAAAACTTGTCAACATTAGTCCATATGGATACATACAACTGTGGACTTACACTCTATACAGATAGATAAAACTGTTGCAACACATATATATGGTTGGATACAACTGCGGATATACACTATACTCGAAAATATTTAACTGTGTCATCCACTATATAGGGATGAATATAATTGTGGACCTACACTATATATGTTGGATACAAGAGTTGCATCCATTATATATATATAGACTAGCAATTTCAACACTGAGGCAGAAAATAAAATGGGAACGTCTTAGAGGAATCAACTAATACACATGGGGCTTTTAAAACAAGCATCATTCTTTCCTGTACAACAGGTCCCACAGTGTTTTGCAGCATCAAAATATATCATATACTGCATAAACAGATTGGATTATGCTATAATGTACATATAGTTCCTACTTTTGCGAAAATTCATTTATAACGGGTGGTTATGGAATGAATTAATTGAAACTTGAGGGATGGGCAAAACAGGGAAAGAAAAAAACATCTATTAATCAACTCTCCCTCCTAGGGCTTCATGATTAACCGAAATCTAATTGATATTGCGATGTGAGTGCGATTGTGTAATCACAAGACACTGCGTTTTTTTAATAAGGATTTATAGTCCCATGTCTGCAGTTTTTCTCTCTTTATTATTCGAGTGATGGAGTGTTTGGCCAACTAGAATTGTTACAGTTTGGGTTTTAACGTTAGAGGCAAGTCTTAGCAGAACGAGCCAACAAAGGTGAGGCAGCGTGAGCAAAACAGCACGCTATGCCACACACCCACCATGTCAGCAGACAGCAACCCTAACAAAGCTCCCCAGACGAGGGCAATGTTTCTTAAGGTTAAAGCATGTCACAAAGATTAAGTACTCACACAAAACTAAACCAGCACCGAAAAAGTGATTTACTTTTAAAATCTGAAATTGCAATACTGGTCTGAATAATCATTGTTAGGTCGTTTTTTCAAAAATCGTGCAGCCCAACCCCCCCTCCTACCTTTGTGGTTACAGCCGATGCGGCGCCCGGGCTTCTGGTACCCGAGCTCGGCGATTCGGGTGAGCCGGGAGAACCGGGGTTGAGCGAGGGGGACGGGGGAGGGCTGGACAAGCCGCTTTTCGTCGAGCCGGAGAAGGAAAGTTTGAAGCTGGGGCTCTGCCGGCCCGACAAACTCGACTTCGCCAGGACTTCCTTGTCATCGGAATCTTTCACTGTGGGAGGAGATGGCCACATTTTAATGGTAGCTTTTGGCAATAATTGCACGAAAAATAGTTGTATACAAGACAACAGAGGTGTGAAAAGCAAGCGCTAGTAACTATAGGTTCCCATCACCCGCTATACCAGAGGTTGGCAAATTACGGCCCATCAGGCTTTTTCAACCGGCCTGCCAAACGAAAATACTCAAATATGCTCATGACTTATAGTAAGGAAAGTACTACTAATGTTTTTTGTGCCAACTTTGTCCCTATTGTCTGTGTGTCTACATGAAAAATACTTAAACAGAAATACTACAAAAATGGGACAAAATGACTAAAAAACGTAATTTAAGATTTAATTCCTAAACACAGTGACCTACTGTAGTATTTTTCTTTCAAGTAATACTATATAAAAATTAAATTAAAAAAATAATACAGAAATATTACAAAAATATTAAACACATTCTTAAAATACTACTATGTAAATACTACATTCTACAGAAATACTACGAAATTTTACGACAGAATACTACAAAAATATGACAAAATTTCTAAGAAACGTAATGTAAGATTTAATTCCTTAAAACAGTGACCTACTGTAGTAATTTTCTTTCAAGAAATACTTTAGAAATACTTAAAATTGAAAAAAATATACTACTACAGTATTACTATAAAAATACTACAGAATTATAAAAATACTAAAGACATTCTTAAAATAATACTATGTAAATACTACATACTACAGAAATACTACGAAATTTTACGACAGAAAAACTACAAAAACACCAGAAAAATGTTACAAATATACTGTAACAATTCATCCATGGAAATACTACAAATATACTACAAAAATACTGTGTAGGAATACAACAAAATACGAACTGCAAAAATACTACAGAAATATAACTACAGTAATACTACAAAAATATAGCCTACTTCAAAAATATGACTGCGGAAATACGACAAAAATACCAAAAAATACAACTGCGGAAAAACTACAAAACAAAAACTATACAAAAACAAATCTAAAGCAATAGAACACATAGATGACTGCATGTGTATTTATTCATGAATGAAAAGATTGAGGATAGGTCTCAAGGATGGGCCCTTTGCCCCCTTTTTTTAACACAATACGGCCAGCGACTCTATATAGATGCACATCACTGCGCTAGAACTGTACTATCCCTTTGCGGTTCCCACAACAGGACAGATTCGTATACCGGGAGTTCTAATGTATGTGAAAATGAACTTGCATTTCTTCCTCTCCATAAACTTGCTTATGGGTTCCATGAGGTCCTCCTCGCTCTTCATCTTCTCCGAGGGACGCACCACGGCCTCGCCGTCCTCGATGTCCTCCTCGTCCGTGTTGAACCACATCTCCTCCTCGTCCTCTAGGGTGCGGGCGTCCCGGCGGAAGCGGTGGTTCCTCAGGATGGAGCGCATGCTAACAAAGGAGGATTTTACATGTTAAAAGTAAAATTGATGAATACTTCGAATGAACCCGCATTTCTTCCTTTCCAATATTCATAGATTTAACAGTACGGATATATAAATATATAAATATAATATGTGTATTTTCTTTTATCACACACTCAGAGTGAGTGATAGGCATAAGTTATGTGTGAATGTTGGGAAGAGTAAAGTGATGATGCGTTCACGTGATGGAGTGGGCATGGCGTTAGAAATAAGGTTGCATGGACAGGTGCTGGAAGAAGTTGAAAGCTTTAGGTACTTGAGTTGTAATATGGCTGCAGTTGGCATACCTGCCAACTTTTGAAAGTGAAAAAGCCTAGTCGCTCGGGTCCAGGTCCGGGGGGGTGCTGTTCATCTTAGAAATTCCCCATTTCACTTAACTGACTTCAGCACATATTTAAGCAATAAACAAACTAAAGCCTAAATCTCAATATATCATGCAAACAATTTCACTGGCACATTTCTAAGTGTCACTGCTCCAATGAATCAATCACTTCTCAAAGTGAAGCAAGGGACACCAGAGTCAATTGAACATGCGAGGCCAAAAGATTTTTATTCTCTGAAAAGCAGATAATAAGGGACTGAAAAGCCATAAACATGCGTGGGTTGATTACCTTTAGCAAAATTAATGATATCCAAATGTTCTACATGTTATGCAAGCTACAGCCTAATCATTAATTGTTCTCTATTGTGCATTGTTTTGATTTTTTCAACTGTTCTTTCGAATGGGTCACACTGTGGCACTTGTATCCAGATGATGTCATCATCATTTTCCAAGTCATCAGGCTGCCAAGCCCTTTGGTCGATAGACTTGCCCGGATACGCACACAGACTGGCAGTGCTGATATAGCCGTTGTTTGAAATGGTACTTTGTCTCCATCTTGCGGTGGAATGTTTTTAGGATTTTATTTTTTTTAAGAGAAAACCGTAGTTTCTGTGATGGCACCGTATCACTGTAGTGGGTTAAAGAAAACCGTACTCATTACGGCAAAACCGTAGTACTTGGCAGATATGAGTTGGTGGAATGGAGTGCGAGGTATTGCAGTGAATCGAGGAAGCAAGGTTTTGGATGCTCTGAGGAGAGTGATGAGCAACAAAAGTATGAGTATGGATGTTAAGAGGGGACCGTATGAGAGTGTGATTGTGTGTTGTATGGTGCAGAGACTTGGAGCCTGAATGCAGATTTGAGAAGGAAATTAAATGTTTTTGGGAAGAAGTGTTTGAGGAGTATGTTAGGAGTGACAAGATTGAATAGATTGAGAAATGAAATTGTGAGAGATAGAACTGGAGTAGTAGTGGGACAGAGCAAGGGTGTGGATAAGAGAGTACTCGGTTGGTTTGGAAACATGGAGAGAATTGATGAGGAGCGAATGTTGAAGAGGATCTACAGAGCAGAAGTAAACGGAAGGAGACCAAGAGGAAGGCCGCGATTGACATGAATGGATGGTGTTATGAGTGCACTGCAGGAAAGAGGTCTAAATATAGTGGAAGCTAGAGCTCTTGTTGGCGATAGGAATGAGTGGAGAGGTGTTGTGAAAAGATAGTGGGATGTTTAGACGTGTTCTAAGGGATGGGCAGGGCACCCGTATGATGCAGCAGGGGTAAACCAGTGAAAGCTGTCGGGCCCTACTGTTGAACAAGAGTGTGTTGTGTCACCCTGACCCGAGTGACATGGCCGCTTTCTGGTGTCCCGCTTCATCTGGAGGGACGAAAGCGTGACCAACTTGGGTGCCGAGGTGCTTAACTTGTTTGGGTGCTTGGGCATTTGGGTTGGCCATGGTCCAAATATTTTTGTGTGTTTTTTGCTGCTTTTTCCCTTGTTTTATTGTCTTTGTTTTTGTATGCGTTTGTCTTGCCGTCGAGGGATATGACCAGGGAGGATAGATAGATTTTATTTTGAAAGAGTTTCAAATCACAGCCGCAACTCGCATCATTGAACATCTCCAAGGTCGTTCTAAGAAAAAACAGTACATATTTCTCATCTTTGTATTTTTGATTTAACACAAAACGAGAAATTGTCCTACCTGTCTAGCTTGGGGTTGTCCTGCCGCTCGCGCTGCTGTTCATAGCGCAGCTTCAGTCCCTTGAACGTCTGGACGTAATCCACGTCCTCCAGGGCTTTCCAATAATTCTCAATTATGTGAGCGGTGAGCGACTTCACGTCCTCCTAGGAGCAATGGAAAGAGAGAAGAGGGGGAAGGGGATACAAACCAATTGGGAGGAAAGGGAGGGGAAGGGGGAACACCATACAAATTAGTTTGCGATTAAATTATTGCTATCGTAGAACCCTGGGATATAGCGACCACTTAACGACATTTCTACTCTACAGTGTGGCCTGTCTTCACAGCATTTTCCCTGTTTTACAATATCAACAACAAATTATTTTGAGTGCCTGAAAACTAATAAAACCAACTCTGGGATGTGCGTGCATATGACGAGTGCTGTCGCTAAGAAGCCTGTCTGTTATTGGTCAAAGTCAGATCATTCCGGTCCGCTATAAGTTTGCGCCACAGCATCATGAGAATGCAGATATGCTATCAGTCAAACTCACTCCCACAATGCCTTTTGCCCTCTTTGTTCCGTTCAGATGAAGTCGGTAAAACAATAATGTTGGTTTCCTACTGTATTCATTCGCTATGATGCCAAAGGGACAGGCAAAAACATGACAACCAAGGTAAGTGAGCTTGCCAGTATCAAAACACACAAAGAGGGCACACAAATTGCTGCACTAAGTTGCATGGACAGAACCAATCGATGATCGGGTCTATTATTAAAATAAAGTGGCGATTAAGGCAAAGAAATATTCCAAGGGCATGAGAACACTCGTAAGACCAGTTTTATTTCCAATTCCCCTTGGCCCTCCCTTTTTCCTTTATGCTTCCACCACGGAACTCTACTCGACCGGCTTAAGTCACGTCACACCAAAGCTAAATAAACTTTAATTTTTCCTTTACATGTATTTTTAATGTTATATGATCACAGGCACATTATTACATATATGTAGTCAGTGTCTGAAATATCGTCTTCCCGGATGCCCGGGGTGTGCATCTTTTACGTCGGGCGTACAACTTACACAATGTCTCTGCCCGGGTGGCAGACAACTTTTTCAAGAAAAAAAAAAATCTTTATTTTTTTCAAATCAAACGTTTGCTTTATTCCAATTCGTTAGGCAGTTTGCATACTCAGCAGCCAATCAGAAGCCTGCATCGGATAACTTGGTGCTTCCGGACTTTCTCGAGCGTTATAAAGTCGTGCATTTGCATATCATTTTCCAAAGTAGGTGCACAGAGAACACAAGAAAAACAGATAAGTGGTTAGGAATAAAGCCAAAACCTCAGCCCCAGAAGAAAAGTTCAAAAGAAGCTAATAAAACGTAAACGTACATTAAAAGCATCGTGGAAAGAGGAGTTCACGTGGCTTGCAGCAGCCGACGCAACGAAAAACATTGCATGAATGAAGATGAGTAAATACAGGTACATACTAATGGCAGATGGAAAACAGCGATGTCATATACATGCAATGAATGTTATAATTAGATCTATAATAAACTTAATTTTAAAGTGTTGTTCTGTTATATATTCTGATTATCAATCCTTAACACTTTGCAACAATGTTTTTTTTTTTTTTTTAAGATTAGTCGTCTTATTGCGTTTCAAGTTGTGAAAAATGGGGCAGGCAACTTTATGGCTTGGGCAGGCAACTTTTCAGAGTTGTCTGCCCTGGTGTCCGGTAACTTTTTGTCATGAGTTTCAGACACTGATGTAGTACTTACTATACAGGACTGTCTCAGAAAATTAGAATATTGTGATAAAGTTCTTTATTTTCTGTAATGCAATTAAAAAAACAAAAATGTCATACATTCTGGATTCATTACACATCAACTGAACTATTTCAAGCCTTTTATTATTTTAATATTGCTGAATTTGGCTTAGAGCTTAAGAAAACTCAAAAATCCTATCTCAAAATATTAGAATATCATGAAAAAGTATACAAGTAGGCTATTCAACTAATCACCTGAATCATCTAATTAACTCGAAACACCTTGCGAGGGTTTCCTGAGCCTTAAAAACACTCAGCTTGGTTCAGTAAACTAAATCACAAGTATGGCGAAGACTGCTGATCTGACTGCTGTCCAGAGGACCATCATTGATACCCTCCTGATGGAGGGTAAGACACAAAAAGAAATGTCTCAAAGAGCAGGCTGTTCACAGAGTGCAGTTTCAAAGCATATCCACAAAAAGTCTGTTGGCAGGGAAAAATGTGGCCGGAAACGCTGCACAACCAAGAGAGATGACCGCAGCCTTAACAAAATTGTGAAGAAGAGCCGCTTCCAGAATTTGGGGGAGCTTCAAAGACAGTGGGCTGAAGCTGGAGTCCAGGTATCAAAAGCCACAGTTCACAGACGTGTCCGGGAAATGGGCTACAATAGCCGTATTCCCATGGTCAAGCCACTTCTGAACTCAAGACAACGGAAGAAGCGTCTGACTTGGGCTATGGAGAAGAAGCACTGGACAGATGCAGAGTGGTCCAAAGTCCTCTTTTCAGACGAAAGCAAGTTTTGCATTTCATTTGGAAGTCAAGGCGCCAGAGTCTGGAGAAAGGCTGGAGAGGAGCAAAATCCAAGTTGCTTGAAATCCAGTGTGAAGTTCCCACAGTCAGCAATGGTTTGGGGAGCCATGTCAGCTGCTGGTGTTGGTCCACTGTGTTTCATCAAGTCCAGAGTAAATGCAACTGTGTACCAAGAGATTTTAGAGCACTACATGCTTCCATCTGCTGAAAAGCTCTATGGAGATGAGGATTTCATTTTCCAGCATGATCTGGCACCTGCCCACAGTGCCAAAACCACCAGTAACTGGTGCACTGACCATGGCATCACTGTCCTTGATTGGCCTGCTAATTCCCCTGTCCTGAACCCCATCGAGAATTTGTGGGGTATAGTTAAGAAGAAGATGAAAGACACCAGACCTACAAATGCAAATGAGCTGAAGGCCGCTATCGAAGCATCCTGGGCATCAATAACACCTCAGCAATGCCACAGGCTGATTGCCTCCATGCCACGCCGGATTGATGCAGTAATCCGTGCAAAAGGATTCCCAACCAAGTACTGAGTGCATCAATGGACATTTTCAAATGTTTGATTTAGTTTTGCTGTTATAAAATTATTTTTTTACTTGGTCTGAGGAAGTATTCTAATATTTTGAGATAAGATTTTTAAAATTTTTTCAGCTGTAAGCCAAAATCAGCAATATTCAAATAATAAAAGGCTTGAAATACTGTAGTTCAGTTGATGTGTAATGAATCCAGAATGTATGACATTTTTGTTTTTTTAATTGCATTACAGAAAATAAAGAACTTTATCACAATATTCTAATTTTCTGAGACAGTCCTGTATACTTTGGTAGTATTTTAATGTTCTTATCTGAGCTACCATGGGTTCGAAGTCAATTACCATCGGAGGTTTCTATCCCCCGCGGTACGTCAATTTCAATTAGCGATCGAACCTCAGAACCAAGTCGCATCCCGGGTGTGTACTGTACACCTCATTAAGGATCGCGATAAGAAACGAAACACTCACCACACGGACGTACTCAAACATCTCGATGATGGCCGAGTTCATGAGGTTATAGCGCGAGCCGTTCTTGAGGAAAGCCTTGACCACGGGCTCGAAAAGGAAATTCCTCATGATGTAGCGGTTGTAGAATTCATCTTTCAGGCCAATGATTCTCCGCATGAAGCGCAGGGCACCTGGCCGAGACGGAAAGGAATTCAGAGGCCGTCGAGGGCTAGGATTTAACGCGGGGACTCACATAGTGCCAAGAAAGCGTGCTGGGAGGCGGTGAGGACCAGAACCCTCCTGAGGATGTCCTTGTTGATGATGTAGTTCTTGATGTGGTAGGTGTGGTGCTCCACGCAGAACGTTAGCAGTTCTAGAATGAGGGCTAAGAGCTGCGACGTTTGGAAGTCGTCTGAGAGCAAAAGAAGATTGGTTGATGCGTTGTGAATTAGGCCCTCGCTCACACAAACATCCGACGTACCTTTACTCGGCTTCTCCTCGGTGGTGTTGGCCAGTAGGGGCGCTGACAGGACGTGCATACAGTGTTTGTAGAAAAAGCTCAGGAACTCCGTCTTTTCCGTTTTCTGCATCAGAATACATATTAGGTTATATTCAGGGATGCACTGAATTTTCGGCCGAAAACTAACCCAAAATCAAATTTTGGGTTCCGGTTGAAAGAAATCATGAAACGGGAGAAAAAAAAAAGAATGCTTTTAAAATTTGAGGTTGATATGACCTCAAGGTGAAGCGAGCTGTTCGCAGCTGGTTTTCATTCGCGGGTTGAGTTTGTACACGACGCTGCTCCTTTGTTTTGTGTTTTTTTCATTTTGGACACGAAAAGGAAGGAGAAGGAAGCTTTAACCAACAACACATTGTCTCACAAGCTCGTGTGACCATTTGCCTCCACGTTTATGTTAGCCACTGGCAAACTTTAGCTAATGTTTACATGCTAAAGCTAGAGAGAAAACTTGTTACAGTGGAGTAGTTCAAATTCGTAAACACGTACTCTGTGTATGACATTCCGTCTATTTATTCTTGGCTGGCACAAACTGTTTTCATTCACAGATAGTCGTACCTTCGCTAAAGTGTACAAGCTAACACTAAAAATCTAACTTAGTACAGTTCAGCAGTTTGACGTTTTAAATATGTACTTCGTGTGTGACATTCAGTTAGTTCTTCTTCTAAGCGGATTGGGCAGCGCAAAGCTATATCTGGCGAGAAAGTGTCTTTTTTTTAACTTTAGCTTATATGCAAGTTGGATTCATTTGGTGTATCATCATCATCAGTGCCCTCCTACTCCAGTTTTCTTGTCACTATTCACTCAGTCTGTTAAAAACTATAATGCCCAAAAATATGTTTTAGAAATAGGTACTGTAACAAGTCATTTATTTTTCAGGTATGACTTTAAAGTAGAATTAACTTGATCGTGTTTTGTTGCATTTTAGATCTGGAAGCAGTTTTACTTTCTTCTGTTGCCTGAAATAATTTATTTTAAAATACTTTTTTAAGTAGTTATACAAGGATGTAATAAATAAAATAATTAGCATCTACTAATGTGGACGCCATTTTCTGTTTTTTTTAGCTAGTCATTGCAAAAAAAGTATTATCAGAGGCCCCATTTTAGCTTTGGGGCCAAAATTTTCCATTCAGAGGCAACCCTATTGTATTATACATGACCCCTGGATTTAAAACCAGTTTTGTTAAACTTTTGCTGGGGTACGATGTCAAAACAGACAAAAATAAGAAATTAACTCACATTAGCGGTAGCCAGCATGTTTTCTGGGTCCACCAGAGTTCGGAGCAGACCCATCAGCTGCACGGCCCCTCCTAACTCGGGGTCGGTGTCACAGATCATGTGTTCTATGATGAGGTTTATCAGTAGGATGTCCTGGAAGATAGTAACAACACATTTGTTATTGGTTTGAATTGTATTACTTTGTTCTTCAAAGTAAAAACAATGATTTTATCACGATTTCATTTAAAGATGATTTTTCACTTTTTTTTTAATTTTTTTATTTTAAGTATAACATAATATTAAAAGCTGTTTTTTTTAAAAAAAAGTTCTAATATAAAGATTTTTTGTTAAAACAAGCATGGGATGAGACAAATTCAATAGGGATTAAATAAATGAACCGAGTCAAGTCATGTTTATTTGTGACGTTCTTATTTACAATGAGTCTCAAATGGCTGCACACCTACTACAGACCATTATGACACCATCCCCCAATCTAAAGCCTACATGAGGGCAAGGAAAAACTCAACCTCAAGATGAGGTAAATGAAGAAACCTTGAGAAAGGACTGCACGAGGTCATCCCCTTCCAAGATGACCAAGCTCCAAATAATACACAGATATTGTCAACGTGGAAAAATAGGTCATTCATAAGCTATAGAATAGAAATGTGTTTTCAGCCTAGATTTAAAAAGTTCCACTGAGGCTGCATATCGGACAGCCAAAATAAATGTACCAGTTCTTTTTTTAAATGAAGAAAACACATTTTGTCAAATGGACAATCTACAAATGCTGAAGTCCAGACCTATCCAGTCATTAAATAAGTCTTCAGATGTGTCCTATTTTGCTTTCCAGAGCCAATGAAATTACATGTTATGAATCCATAAGCCCAAAAACATGTTTGTCTTGATAATTCAAAATCAACTGCGTCTTCTTTTGCAATCATTAAAAATGTTTCTCTAATGCTAGCTGCTGCATTAGCCGCTAACAACAGTATCAATGTTAGGACAAATCAGCGTTGAATACCAGAAAGAATCAAGTGATAACTGATGTATTTTGCATTAGTCGGAGAAAACTCACGTCGTCGTTCTGCTGCGACTCCTGCATGACGAATTCCCGTACCATGGAGGGGTTGTACTCCACCAGGTAGGAGAAGATATCGGTGGCCGCCCCCCGCACCTGGACGTCATCCAATCCCTGCGTGACAAGCAAACGTTGCGTTGGCTTCATTAGTAAGAGGTCGACAAGAGCAATTCTGCTTCTTTGAACTGCTTCTACAAAATAATAAAAACCAAGTGGCTGCAGCTTCTTTTACAGTGGACAACCAGGATACAGCATCCCCACCATACAACAATTACACTTCACGGTGTGGAATACAATGTTTTTTTTTTGGCCCCTTCTTTACAGCTATTAGGAATTGAGTTTCACATCTCACCAGTATGACCTCCAGTGCGGGAAGAATCCCCATATTGGACAGCGTCTTGAAGAAGGCATCTCTGTTTTGAGGTTGTAATGTTTGTGAGAACGCGCAGAACTCTTTCAAGAAGTTCACCTGAACGGGAAAAATATATTTATACGTTGACCCGATCGTCTGCTCGCTGTGTACTCAAAACTAAATTCTATCCTACCAGTTCGTGTCTTTTGTCGTCGTCTGTAGCTTCGTCTGTCAGCTGTGCAAAGAGATCAGTCAGGAACTTCTCGTCGTCCTGTCGTAGAACAAAATCAAGTGGTGACTGTCGACAAAGAATTCATAAGAATCTATGGAAATGTGTTCAGTTTCAAAAAGTGGCTCAAATATGGATATACAAGAAATCTTACATACATATTTCCTAGATATAATTTTGTAAACTGACCTATTCATTTTGTGCAAAATGTTACCCTTTAAAAAGGTACGCTGTGTAATATTTGACAAATAGATGGCATGGTAATGTCTCATGCGCGCAAAAATGAGTGCCAAATGAGCACAGCTTAGCAGCAAGATGCAAGACAAATAAGTCGGCAATTACTAAGTTACTATGGATTGGAGTGTGAAAGAACTAGGACGATTTATAAAAACTAACAACAGTATAATGGTTCATGTATTTCTGCTTAACATTCAAATCAATGTTTTTTTACTGAAATAAGTTCCACTAAGAAGCACTAAATTTTACACACAGTCCCTATAAATTACAAGAAATTAATTGCATATTTGCATTCTCGTACCTGATTTGAGGAATACAAGGCCACAAGAGGGCAGCAACGACCCTCGTTTTTTATAATTGGCACTTAAAATGACCATTGCTTAAAATAATCATTTTAAAACAAAATAATGCAAAAATAAAAGACCTCGTTCGATGATTTACTCAGCAAAATTGTGTCATTGGTGCATTCTCCTGGTGCAAAGGTCACCAACGTGGTGCCTGCGGGAAACAGGTAGCCTCCTAAGAACACCCGAGTAGCCCACGTAAATTTTGGAAAATAGCTCACCAGACATTGTAATGTTCTAGGAAATTTGATTTAAAAATTACATGATGTTTAAATGGTTGACTAAGCCTATTTTAACCCTGTGTCCAATAATGACAGCCTGTGATAGCATAGTCATTTGAAAAAAAATTACCAAAATAGTAGCAATTTACACTAATCACCAACAAAAAGAATTGCTCACAGCTTCAAAAAGCTTGATGACCCTTGTTCTAGTGCGCTAGTGTCTTAACTTGCTTGTCCTTTAAGACTACCACACCACTAAAATAATCAACTTGTCCTGAACTTCACCCGGGGCAACAACGTTCAACTCGCAGTTTTTTTTTAAATCGCAAGTTTACACAACACTTCTCGGTCTCTATGGAGACAACCACTCACACTTTACACACAAAGTCACGTGGTGAGGAAAGAAAGACCAAACAACAGGAAAACGATTAGCAGACGATTGCCGTTTTCAAAAAATACACTGTAATCAATTAAAGTTTGTATGGATTTAAGAATGTATAGATGAATCCATTCCATAAATGAGCCCTAATCCGAGCTCACCTGAAGCATTCCCACAATCTCCACCTTGTTGAAGAAGATGAAGGAGTGCAAGGTGGACAGCATGTTCTCCTCAAAGACGGAGGGCGTGGGCAGAACCATGTCCTGGATGTACTGTACCCGGTACGTCTGATGAATCTTCTGCCGCAGTTCAGGGTCCGAAATGGGGATGACTTCCTTGAAACGAGCGGTCTTGGTGAGGAACTCGCGGTGCCTCCGAGGCTGTTGGAGCGCCGGGTCGTACTCCAGGCAGCCAATGACGTCCATGATGCACTCGTCCGAGAACATGACCTCGAAGAGCGCCGTGCGGTTGAGGAGGAAAATGCCTTTGATGATTTCGTACAGGTGGTGCAGTCCTTCGCGGTTCTCCAGGTCCTCGCACACGCGGAACACTTCCAGGAGCTTTCGAATGTAGCCCTCGTTCTCCACCGCCAGGGCCAGTTTCTCGCGCCGCAGCGCCGAAGGCAGCGAGGACGCCACCAGCTCGGCCAAGTCTTCCAGGCGGTTTAGCTCACAAGGTGGCAGCTCCAGGCCCGGCGACGACATGTCGTCAAAGCGCTCTTCTTCCAACTCGTCCACCACATCTTGGGTGATGTCCACAGATGGGTCCTTCCCTTGCACCTTAGATTACCAAAATAGAAATATATTGCCAAACCAAAACATGTAAAAAAGCCAAATCACATGCTAATGCAGCCTGAAAAGCAGTTAAAAATTGAATACAGTAGACACCTGGCATACGACGACCACGATGTACATAGGTTTCACTTTACGGTGTGGGGTAGGATCATTTTGAGGCCTCTCTTTACGGCCTTTTCTAATTAATCGACATCAACAGAAAATTATTTTGCATGCCCTAATCAAACTTAGCGGTCTTTATGCCTATGACGAGTTACGTCTGCAACATGGTCGTCTGTTTTGGTTCGAAATCATCCAAGATGCTGATATGTTATTGGTTTTTGTCACCACCGGCTGAACTACTTCCAAGAGTGCCTTTCACTTAATTCAGTTGTGGCTCTTGTGCGTTTCATAAAGACTTTGCTCATTCGAGATACAAACCTGTATTTTATTGTACTGAATTTATTTGCTACGAGTCCCAAGGCATGCATTGATACCCAGGGGAGAAGCAAAATCATGATAACCATCCGGACAAAGCTTGTGATTACCAAGAAGTACTAAGGCACATGCAGTGTTAAGATTCATGGCCGTAACCAATCGTTGATATGGACAATTATATACAATAAAAAGTTATTAAACAAGACCTTCTAACCCTAAGGGCATGACAAACCTAACAAGTGGATGTTTTGAAATCGGTTTCATCTTTTATCTGCCGTCAAGTCTCCCCTCTGCATCCACCTGCTACTCAACTTGACCACCTCAAATCACACCAAAGGTATATAATAATATTTATATATTTTGTTTTTTTTCCTTTACATATATTATACTATGTATATCCATGTTATTGGATCATATACACATATAACATATACAAGGGTTTTATTCTTATTTTTTTATCTAGGGTAGTAGAGTTTGGAATAGATTAGCTAAATACCATAGGTTCGCTTTACAATCCCCACCTAAGAACAGATTCATGCCGGATCCTGGGGGTCTACTGCATATACAAAGACATAATTGAAATAACAGCCAAATAAAGAAAGGTGGCAAACAAAAAGAGGAGTTTAGCAAACCTGGCAGATTTTCTCCCAGATCTCATCACAGCCGGCTTTCTCCTGGAAACTCAGAGCTAAATCGTAGTTTTCAGCCTCCGACCAAACGATAAGCGTGTCCTGACAAAAGAGGAAGGCAAAGCCTGCGTGTCAACATGAAAATAAAAATAGTTGCACAGCACTCGAGCTTCCCCAAAAATACACCAACCTGCTGTTTCTGGTACGCTGTGTTTGTGTTTATTTTGGACTCCAGCAGTAGAGAACCTTGAGGACGACAGCCAAAACAAATCAGAATCGCGTTGGCGGGAGGTACATAGTAACTAGAGCAAACTACTTTTTCATTTTTAACTGTAACATATCTAATGATGCTGCTTTCCTGGTAAAAATAGAATAAAGTTATAAGCAGTGACAGCCAACCTGATTGCCTTGAATGTTCTGGTAATTTTGAAATATGGATAAACTAAATTAAATGCGTGGGACAAAAAAAAACACTTGAAACACTTGAAAACATAACTTTCAGGTTACAGCATGCTAACATTTTAAATTGATACACAACTCTAAACATTAAATAAATGCATTACTTTCAGTTTGACTATTTTCTCAATGTAGAAATTGTATGTACTTGATGGCTGATATTGGCCAGTTGTCAATATTGGATTGTGACACCGTGACATTCAGGAGCCTGTATTCATATTTCTACTGTATATTTAAAACAAAGACTAACAGACTTTGTGACAGTCTCAGCCCTAAAGCTATCCCCATCCTAAACAACCCACAAAATTATATTGACAATATGTATAAAAAAATGTAGATTCATATTTTATTTATTCATTCTTATTCATGCAAAAAAATGCTGCTAATGTCATTGTACTATTTTTAGATACAACTTAAGCCAGTCTACAAAGCCTTTTAAATACTGACTATATTTCCTGAATTTGTATTTTACATACTCCAATATATATATTCTAACAATTTTGTGTACTTGACGGCTCTGGGGATTTCTGTGATTGCATAGTTCTCCTTAGACACAAGTCAACACCTATTTAAGTATTTCCTGTGACTACGCTTTGCAGAGTTGCAATAGCTGTCAAGGTGTGCACATGCATGCATACAAAAAGTTATTCACTGTTGCACGACCTTGTAAATATTGTATTTCTTCCACAAAGTTCCCTTTTATGTATTTCTTTGAAGTCGTACATGTGTATTCTTAAGTGTCACGTCAAATCTCGTTGAAAACAATGCACACTACGTTGTAATGTTTGTGAATGAAGACCATTCTATTTTGTTCTGGATGTAGGACAATTGTATATAGTATTTCACGACAATTTTGATAGGGAGCGGAAAGTATACTTACTCCAATATACATTTTGTGTACTTGGTGGCTCATGGGGAGTGTGGTGTAGGGTTAACTGTTATTGTATGACACGAGTCAGCATCTACTCAAGTAGTTCATGTAAATACTTCTTGCAGCGTTGCAACGGCATGCAACCAAAAAAATAAAAATCTCACCATCACTCTCAGCTCGCACCAGAAGAGACGTGCCTTTCAGTCGATCCACATAACTGGACGAGACATGCCCGGTACCGCGATCGTCCCATTGTCTGTCCTCGTTGAGGGTATAAACTTTGACACGTCGCCGAGTGTCCGTCATCCTGACAGGTGGTCGTTAAGTGGTCTCCCCCCTCCAACCCTTACTGGGCTGTTCCAGGGTAACCTTTTTCACCTTAGTGACGCCACAACGTCCCAGTCCACCTTTCGGAACCGGCCCAAACAATCGATCGCCACAGCGTTACTATATTAACACCGTATTTTAATGAACATATCATAAGCCACCACCAAAGAGTGGCGATCACAAGAAATGATAAATGCACATAGCGAAGGGGGTGATAGTTTGCGCAACACCGCGAATTATTAATATTAATCACATGTCAGTAGATGTGAGAACAAAAAAAAAGGCATCAATTTCCTCACTTAACACTTCGCCGTTGTTGTGCACACAAACGTTAGCAAACACCAAAGCTAACCAGTTCGCTCGCTTCCATATAATCCAAATTCGTTTCGTATCGTAACCGCGTACACGGTATAACAACCCGAAAGCATTATTATCATGACAATTGCATGACGAATATCGAATGAATTCCCATCGGGGATGATGTTTGTAAATACGACTCGAAATGCGCCAGCCGGCTAATGCTAGCTGCTATTCCTTCCCAAAGTGTTCCGCCATGTTCTGGCTCGGGGCCGCGGAGAGAAAACTCTCTCCTTCTTGGAGCGTGTACATCACCGAAAGGAGATTCGAATTAATAAATCGTGAGCGTTAAAGTATCCCGAAAGTTTGACTGCACACCGTGTTGCTATTTGTCATTCATTCCCGACGTATTGCACGGATATTTGCTAACAGTCCTCCGTAAGTATTCCGCCATCTTGGGCCCTAACAGGCTGTACGGGGTTTCCAGCACAGCAACAACAGGGCAGCCCGCCACATTTAAAGAGACAGTATATGACGGGAATTATTTTCTCGTGATTACGAATTGTCAAGGAATTACTCACTATTTTTGAGTAAGAATATTTAAAAATGAATGCTATAATTAGATTTTTGTAGAGGTTGGCGTCTTTTGGCAACTTCAGTCGAAGTGTTTGTTTGTTTTTTGGGATAGAGCCGTGATTGGGTGTTACCTGGGCAAATGTGGCAAAATGGCAGCGCCCTGAGGTGGATTTTATGGTGAGGTTTTCTTAAAGTGACAGTGTGTTTTATTTGACCACTTGATGTCACCGTGTGTCTCAGTGCAACTGAATACAAGTGCTAAAAAGTACAAGGAAGAATGCAAACTATGGAGACTGAAACAGTGACCAAAACGCATCATTATACAAATCGTTTTTGGTTACACATATTATAATGACGGCTACTTTTTAGGGGAGGCTCATGTTGTTTATGTCTTGGACTATAATTTAAAAGAAACATTTATGTGATGGTTCTTGTGTATTATTCCCCACACTCCATCATAATCGTCTATAAAGGATTTAAATAAGCAATTAGTTTTATATTATTCCATATTTGATCTATTAGCGTGTATATAGAGTGACCATGATATAGAACTAGTCTCACTAGAAAAAGACATTTCTCAATGTTTTGGGTCATTAGGACAATAAAGAGGAGGTATGTCTTTTTCACTTGACAGTGACTTTCTGTATCGTGATGATAAAAGTGCTCTTATTACACATGATATAGATACGATTAATTGATTATTAAGACCAGTGTTTTCTTCAAGCTGCACGCGTGCGCACTGCTCGCACATTCTCAGCGCACAAGAAAATCTAGCCAGCGCACAAAAATGAGGGCTCAAAATTACTAAGAAGCGACTTAAGTCAAAGTTACAGTGCATGAAGGTAAAAATACACGGGTTCCCCTGACGTTGTGTCCTAAATGCCGTATTTTGAAGTCTAGTCAAAGTAGAACGAAGTTAAGTAAAGTTAGTAGAGTTTGTCGAGAACCGGCTTCTTCGGCTCGGCTCACTAAAAGGATCCGGCTCTTTCGGGTCCTAAATGGCTCTTCAGGTTGTTTTTGCTTCTTTAATCCCAACATGACCAAATATTATGTAAAATTATGCATAAAATGACTTAAAGGAAGGGGGGAATAGAACAAAAAAGAAAAAAATGAAAAAGTAGTGAAAAGCTGAGAAAAAAGAAACAAAAGAGGAAAAAAGAAGGAAAAAAGCCAGAAAAAAATAAAAAGAAATTAGGAAAAAAGTAAATAGAAAACTAAAAGAAAACAGTAACAGCTAGGAAAAAAAAAACAAAATGAGTTTTTTTTAAAGGAATTAAAAAAAAGGGAAAAAGAAGAAAAAGTTTGTGTTGCATTCAAATAATTTCCAATTGTATCAAGTGAATCTTGTTGCCAACATTGCACTTCCACTAAAAAATGTGACTAAGTACAGTTCTGTATTTTACAACAGACTAAATAAGCCCCCAAAAATGTTAATATCATGCGACAAAATATATCAGGAAATAAAAAGAAATGGATATCTTGTGAAAGAATTGTAAGAACAAACGACATTTGTAGGCCGTACAACCTTGCAATAGTACATTAGTCAATTCATTCAAAAGAGAAATATTATTTTGCATTGCCGGAAACTCAACAAAATGTAACTTGATGTCAATTTTGGACATGTTTGATAATTAATTATCTTGCCACACTTGGGATTATGGTGGCTCACTGTTGTTTCAAGCGTTGCTCACCGACTTTGTGTGAACGCTCAGACCCGGGAAAATTAGAGGGAACATTGATTAAGACACTAGTAGGAAAACCCAAAAACGTGTAAGAGTGTGAAAAATGAGTTTGAACTTTCATTTTTATTACAACACGCAATTATTTTTCTGTTTTAACCATTGCTGTACTGTACTTGAAAGCAAAATTACTTAATAAATGTGGCGGGTAAGAATAATCGCAAATTTTAAAATGACCAAACATAAGAAAAGAATTAATAAATTTTAATCAAGAACAGATCAATACAAGAATGTTTACAACACGATTAGTGAACGAAGCAGGCGATTGTTTCTTTTTGAATTAAAAGTAGAATGGGTAAAAAAAAAAGATTAACAGCAACAACAAACAGTTAATATTTCATTAAAGTAACAGAGGAGCAAACTTGAATTTGCTCAGCTGTGGGTCCCAAATCTTGCAGCGATGCTAAAGGGAGAAGCAAATAAGACTTCAACAAAGAGGTCACAAAATATATGTCCTGAAGTAATCGAGACATCCTCTCGTGAATCGCCACTGATCTCCAAAAAGATTTGGAAGTCCGCTCTCTTATTTCCCTGCTTGGTGCGCTTGGCGTCTCAACAGGACGTAAATCTTCTCCTTGATCCAGTCTTTGTTGTTCGGCTGGTACGTTTGCGTGTCTGTTCTGTAACTTCACAAGTGAACGATACATTTATACTTATGTGTAGGGTGGAATAAAACACCCAGAAATTTATTATTAGACTTACACGAGACAGCTGAGGTCTGCCAACTCGTCTATGAAGTCAAAGAGCTGGCTGATGTCGTATGTGATAGACGGGCTGTTTGGATTCATTCTCTTGAGATGTTCTTCATACATTTTGCACACACCTGGAAGAATTTTGCAAGACACTCTTAAACAGTACACCCCGGGATACAGCAACTTTGCCGTACAACATTTTCATTCCACGGTGTGGAATACAATGCTTTTTTGGACCCTCGTCATGGTATTTTTTTCCCACCAACAAAAGATTATTTTGTGGTGTTGACAAATATAATAATAATAATAATAATAATTTCCTTTGTATTGTCATTCTTTGTAACAATGTACACAGAACGAAATGTCGATACACCTGACCCGTTGTAGCGAGTCGATGCAGCCGCAGCCAACAGAGGGCGCCGCCATTATACCAATTAGGTATGTCTCGGCCGAGGCGCGAACCAGCGACCTCCCAGTCTCAAAGCGGGCACACTACCATCTAGGCTACTGAGCTGGTAATATGACATATTAAGTCTGTTTACTGTTAGTTGACATCACATAAAATGCTGTTCTGCTATTGGTTTGCGTCACGTCATCATGAAAACGTCGATTTGCCATTAACTGAACTATCTCCCACAATGTCTCGCGTGCCTTGTGAAAACTTTGAGACAGGTGATACAATACTTTATTCTTTATCCTGTATTTATTCACTTTGGGTCCAAGGCTTGTAGCAATGCTAGACAGGGAAGCAAGAAACTTGATAACCATGGAAACAAAGCTTGCGATGATCAAGAAGTAAAAAGAAAGCACAGTGATCTCTATCATCTATAAGTGGCATGGCCGTAAACATTCAACGATCAGGACTGTTGATAAAAGGGGCGATTAGAGCGAGGAAATCTTTTTTTAAGGGCATGACAAGGGTAATTCGCCATCCCTTCACCCCTCTGCATCCACCCACTACCTCATTGTACCAGCTCAAGTCACATTACACCCCAGTTGATTTAGCCTTCTCGTGTATATCCATTTACAATGCTATTCCAACATATGCATGAACGTTACATATAGGTAGTACACCCTACAAACTATTTTGTTATTTTGATGTTTTTATAGAGGGCAAAATACCTTAACTACCATATACGGCATTTTCACTTTAAGATCCCCACCCATGGACGGATTCAAGACATATTTCAGGGAGCTATCACAATCCAAGTAAAAAAATTAATGATCGTCGATTGCAATTCTGCAGCAAGTTTGTTTCTTCCTACCAAGCAAGTTAAGAAAAGGTCCAAACCTTCCATGCATTCGTTCACCGACTCGAAATCGGCATAAGTCCGACCTTCGGGTCTCTTGGTGGGCTGAACCAAAAGAATAGTGTGCGACTGCGAAATAGAGCAAAGTCAATCACAGAGAGATGAATAACATAACGAAATAATTTTTACGAATTCTTTTCATGTTTACACAGCGTGTTGAACTAGGTTAGCTAGCTTGTTAGCTTAAAATAGCTAGCTTGTTAGCTTAGCACCGTACAGACTTCAATAAGTTTATGTGCTTGAAATATCAACGACGTATTTACTCACCATTTTCTCTATGAATATAAATTATTAAATTTTAAAGAAAAATCTGGTATTAGGCACAAGTATTTGCTTTACGAATTATTTTTGCTGTGATACCGTTTGAGCTAGAAAGGAAGTGATTTCCGGCGTAGATAACAAAATAAGAGTGTCCTCATAGGTTTTAACAATGCCGTAAAATACAAATACTTGTATTTGAATATTTTTGTGCAACTATTTATAAACTCACCATTTGTTTTAAAGTATCACTTATTAAGTTATGGGACAATTGCTTTACAAATGAATATCCTTTATACTGTTTACGCTAAAAAAGTGAGAGGAAGTGACTTTAAGATAATATTTCCGGTTGAAATTGAACGTGTCCGTGTCAAAATAAGAGTGTCAATCTACTGCGTTGTAACAAAAGTACGTATTTTAATGACCTTTTTGCAACTACTTATGTGCTTATCATATTATTTCCGGCCTAAATTATCTAATATATCAAAAATCTTGAATTAAACAGAAGTAATTGATTTGCAAACGCTGTTGTCTTTCTGTTTTCATTGAAATAGTGAAAAGAAGCGGTTTTGGTACATTTCCCGTGACAACAGAAAGTTTGGGTAACAAAATAAGAGTATGATGCTCATACGTTCTAGCAATAAAATCTACATAACTTGAAGTCAAGTCATGTTTATTTGTATAACCCTTAACCCTTGGGGGCGGCAGTAGCTCAGGAGGTAGAGCGATCAATTTAGGATTAAGGGATCCCAGTTCGAATCCCAGGTTGTTCATGTTACATGCCGAAGTGTCCTTGGGTAAGACACTGAACCCCCAATACCCCCAATAAGCAGGTTAGCGCCTTACATGGCTGCACAGATCACGGCCGCTATTGGGAAATGTGAAGCACAATGTGAAGCGCTTTGGGAAGTCATTGACTTGAAAAGCGCCATATAAATGCAGATCATTTCATTTCATTTCATTTCAATCAATAGGAGTCTCAAAAGGCTGCACAGACAACATATTATTGCAAACTGCAGACTGTTATTACACCATCCCCTGATCTAAAACATACATGAGTGCAAGGAAAAACTCGAAACCATAACATGAAGTAAATGTAGAAACTTTGAGAAGGGACCACACATGAGGTAATCCCCCTTTCGGGATGACCAGGCTACAATTTATGTTGCAATAACAAATAATACACAGATATTGTCAACATGAAATATAGGTCATTCATAAGCTATAGAATAGAAGTGTGTTTTAGGCCAAGATTTACAATTAAGTAACAGTATTTTTATCTTTAAAAGCTTGACTTGAACATAAAGGGATGACTTATGAGTAATTAAAATGGTAAAAACCCATGTGAGAAAGAATTACCACAGACGTTTCTTGTAGTCTTTTAATCCGAATAAACATGCTGCTTTATTATTTTTCTGTAACACAATTGACCAGCATGAACCACATATAGAACAACATCAAATTAAAAAAAGAAATGGAATAAAATTCGCCCTAAAGCCCTAAACAGCGCATGTACACACTGTCATGCATATTTTGCAAAATTTGCATGATTAATAAGTCGTCCCCGAGACTTCACATGTTCTCTGACACTCCCCAAGAGTAACATAGTTGTTAGAGTTGCCCTGGCAACCGCCAAACCAGAACTCAGTGCATCTCCTGGTGCCTTCGTTGTAATAGAAACGCCTGGACCAGGAATCGCAAGACCCCTCATCCCGAGGGAGGGAGCAGGAGCTCTGGGGAACCGGGGGAGTTGGATCTCTTGAGTGCTGCGTTAGAATCGATGGTTAGAATGAAGCGAATAGAAGCAAAAATGAAGGATCGTTCTTACCGATGTGGTTTGGTAATCAGAACATCCGGCTCTACCGAACCCAGTTGCCGCGGTTACCCCATCCAGACAGCATCCGTATCTTGAAATAGAAGGGATGTCTAGTAAGGATATTTGAGTACAGCAGACCCTCGGGATATGGAGACCCCGCCTTAGGATATTTTCACGTTACGATATGGAATCTGATGTTTTTTCAGCCCCCTCACTGTGGTATTTACCCCACCATACAGTATTAAATTTCTATCATTTTGTGTATCTAAAAACTTAAAAAAATACAACTTTGCGGTATTTGTGTGTATGACTGTAGAGTCTCCAAGACATATGTGTCAAATTCAGGGCTTGCAGGCCAAATGTGGTCCACCGCATCATTTCATGTGGCCCACGAGAGAACCACATGTGAAAAGCGTCAAACAATGACTTCCAGTCTTAAATATGTCCAATGAATGTTACCAAAGCCATTCGCCACTCGCAAAGCACCCACTGTAGCAGTAAAAAAAAACTTCAAAATATAATGTAGCCATTAATAACCCAACTCCTGGCAACAAAAGTGAGTACACCGCAAAAGCACTACACCCATATCTGTCCAAACAAAACACTGCTTGTGATTTTACCTCCAAAATACTATGTGACTTATGACTCTTACCAAGTCTCAGGTATGAATAAGGAGCAGGTGTGCCCAATTTGAAGTACACTCTGTCATACTAGTATCTGAAACTCCCAATATGGCACACCATGGCAAGGAACTCTCTGGGGACCTAAAAAATAATTGTGGCAATACATAAGGTTGCCCAAGGCTACATAATGATTGCCAACACCCTGAAGTTAAACTGCAGTACAGTGGCCAAGATTTGCCAGTGTTTTAAAAAATCAGGATGCACTCCCAACAGGGCTTGTTTTGGATGTCCAAAGAAGTCGAGTGAACGTGCTCGGCATCACATCCAAATTCTATCCAAGGTAGATAAGGCCAGGAGTGCTGTCAGCATTGCTGCAGAGATTGAAGAGGTTGAGGGGTCAGCCTGGAACTACTAAGACACTTTAGGATATTTCACTTTAGATTGTACTCACTTTTGTTGCAATGGGGTTTAGTTATTGACTGGTATATTTAGAGGTTTTTTTATGGTTAAAGTAAATATACACTGCTATAATATCTTTACACAGACTACCTTTTATTGTGTCAAAGCTATGTTTCTTAAGTGTTGTTCTACTAAACACTATAATGAAATCCCTGCAGAAATGTGAGGGGTGTACTCACTTTTGTGACATACTGCATGACTCGGCCAGGGATCTAACCTCTGGCCTTCCAGTCTCAGGGCGGACGCTCAACCGTTAGAGTTTTTCCTCAGCACAGGTTCCCAACCCCGGCTGTACATCAATCTCCCTTTGCGATCCCAACCTCAGAACTGATTCATGCCAGATCCCGGGGGTCTACTGTACTCGTGTTATTATAATGTACCTTGTGTTCACACAGTTATGCTGAGGGCAGCCTTCATGTCCCACCCCCGTGGCGGCAGTCCGGCCGTCGGGACAGCATCCATAGGAGGACCGGGCGCATTCGGGGTTATTTACTCTGGCCGTGTGATGGCTGTCGGTGCTCGGTCTGGGGGCTTGAAAAGAGAACGCAGACGTAGATATTTATCAGAGATGTGTGATAATATTTTATGATATGGGAAATAACAGGCAAATGGTGTCCGCCTCAATGTCGGCGGGATTTCAAATGAGTATTCCTTTCCAGGATCGTTACACATTCCACTGGCTGGGGTCTGACTGGATTTTTTTCTATTTTAAGTTCCTTGGATAAATGTGGACTTCGCAGAATCATCTACAAGAGCATTTACTTTCACAGCAGTACTAGAACTGGCTTCTCTTTCCTAGGTGCTGATTAGTGCAATTGGAATGAATCATAGATTTACGCTATATATGGATGTCTACAACTGTGCCGTTTCCGCAGAAAATACAACGGAAATGTCTTGGAGAAATCAACCAACTCAGTGAGTAAGCTGGAGTTTGCGCGAATCGTTTGTCTCTGTATTACACTTCCCACAGTGCTTTGCGGCACATAAATATCGAAGATGAGGAAAATTGTGCTCACAGAAGTACACGGATTAATTGTGTTACACTATTTTATATTTATTTATATACAGTCTTACCCTTGATCATTTTCAAAATTTTTCTTTACAAACCATTAATTAGTGGATTTTTTTTATGTAAACCTGTCGTATAGCATACAAACAACATGTTATTTGAGAAGTAAAATATAGTTTATAAGATTTATAAAAAAAATGTGCTATAATTTGACAAGAGTAAGTAGATATTGAAACTTGCCTTTTTTTCATTCTTCCCCTAAATCACATGTGCCAAAATAATGGCTTGCAGGCCAAATGTGGCACGCTACACAAGTTTATGTCCAGGAATAAATGGCTCAATACTGCCTTGACCAAAAACTACATCTCCCACAATGCCCGTCGATTCCAGCGATACTGACGACTCGGCGCCACTGCAATGTTTTCTTATAATTGCCAAGAGTGGAATTGAGAAATGATCTCAGAAGATTTAGTTACATTTACTTGATAACATGTAAGTGTAGCTAAATATTTTCTGGAATAACTGAGTAATGAATCCAGGAACATTTTAGATTAAGGAGTAATTACATTTATAAGTATGTTAAATACCCTTTCTTAAAACTAGGTATGTAAGTTACCAGTGTACCCCTAAAAATAGCCTTTATATATCAATACTACATGCATTAAATTAAATAAAACCACAAGGGTGTCTAAATTTGTATATATAAAGCTCACTTAAAGGGACAGTGTGACATATTTAGTGCGTTCTAGTGGTAAAAAAATAGAAATAAAAAAATAACATTGATGTGAATTATAGGCAAAAATTCACAAACTATCGTGTTATTTTCTATAAATGACCAGGAGTCACTGCCATGCTTGTTTAGCATCTTGCTGTTACGCTGTGCTCATCTGGCAGTGGTTTTCGTTCGCATAAGAAAATACAGTGCCATCTAGTGGTCGAATATTACATAATGTATCTTTAATACACGTGGCTATAGGACGGATTGACCGTGAAAGTGGACGAAATACTGCAATATATGGCAAGAAATAAAATAAAAACTACGCACTTGACGGAGCTGCAGGAACATAGCGTACAAAACCAGTCACGGAGCTGTCATACGTCCCTGGATTCTGTCGACTCGGGACCCCTGGATGAAAAAAAATATATATTTATGAGTATCTATATCAGCCTGGAAACAAAACAACAAACGGAAACTCTTCTGACTTTGAGGTTCGTGGCATGGCTGAGTGTTGCATCCCTCGATGGTGGCCGGCCTCCTGGAGACCCCGCATCGGACCACCGGGAAAGGTCTCATGTTCTCGTCATAACAGCCCACCTGTCTGTCCCGAACGCCTCCCCCGCAGCTTCGACTGCACTGAAGACACAACGGAAACTTTGTTGCACGGAATATGGAGCGACAAATGCCGGGGTGATAAAAAGTTAGATTTATATATGGGGAAAAAAGCCAGAATATAAAAAACAAAACAAAATTAAATGTAATTAAAAATCAAATAAAAAAGTCACTGTTATCTTGTAAAAACGTTAATAATAATTGACGAGTCAATACAAATTAATCTTAGTTAAGGAAACACACTGTACATGTGAACTGTACATAATAAGACCATTCTCTAATTTTGTCATGGCGACCAATTTCCGAGTTTTCCAGTTTTTGTCCCGTCTAGTTTGTCCTGTTTAATTTTGATATCCTGTTTCAATATCAATCCTGTCTGTCCCGTCCTGTCTGGTATCGACCCCATCTGTCCGATATCTGCTCGGGCAATTAGTATCGATATCGTCGGTCTCTGGCTTCCTGTCTTTCCACGCCAGACCGTTGCCTAACGTGCATGACTCCCCATTTCCCGTAAAATAAAAGCTTGTGTGAGAAACCTCACGCATTTGGGTCCTGATCCTGTTCCGGTTCTTGACAAATTTTAATAGTACATTCTTGTAATTCACTTATTGGAAAGCTGAGTGTTTAGCGAATCGGACCCATGGTGCAAAGGTTGAGTGTTCACGTCCCTCTACCGGCCTCCCCCTGTGCGGAGTTTGCATGTTCTCCCTGTGCCTGCGTGGGTTTCCTCCCACATTCCAAAAACGTGCATGGCAGTTTGATCAATGACTCCAAATTGTCATGAGGTGTAATTGAGCGTGTGAATTTTTGTTTGTACCCTGCAACTGATTTGGAACCAGTTCAGGGCATCCCCTGCCCACTGACTGTAGTCGGCTGGGGTGGGCTAGAGCGCCCCTCGCAACCCTGGTGAGGATAAGCGGTGCAGAGAGTGGGTGGATGGATTGTTTGTATTCATGATGAAATCGACTTTTACTTTTTATGTGATTTATAGTTTTTGATATATTCATTGGCGGTTTTGGTTTTCCATAGACTACCAAGAGTGCAAAATAATAACAAAAATATCCATCCATCCATCCATCCATCCATCTTTATAATATACTGCACATTGACAGTAAATGATATTAGGTGTCCTCCTGTTTCCAAGGTGAGAGACAGGACACGCCCAAGCCTTCATGGGGCCCTAAGCAAAATTAGAAATGGGGCCCCTTAATACTTGATCATTCCTATACCTACTAGAAGTCATTCCATGTTCTACTCCAGGGGTGGGAAACTGCTTTGAGTCAGGGGCCGCATGAGACATGTTATACTTATTTTTAAGAAGATTAGTGTCATCAAATTGGGTTTGAAACAACGATAATTAGAGCAAAATACTATATTAGGTCCCGGTTTGAAGCTCTATTTGTTATTTAGTTTTGAAGTATTACTGTAGGTTTTTTTAGTATTTCTGAAGTCAGATTTTTATTGAAGTTCTGTAGTTTTTTGTAGTGTTGCTGTAGTTTTATTTGTTTTACTATTTTGTCGTAATTCTAAGGTAATTTTCCAAAGTAGTATTTTTTTAGTATTTCTGTAGTACTTTTGTTGTATTTCGAAAGTAGTTTTTGTTGTATATTTTCATGGTATTTTTGTATTATTACAGAAGTTTTATGATTATAGTATTTTTGTAGTATTATTATTGTTTTTTGTAGTTTCGTACTATCTCTGTTGTATTTTGTAGTATTTCCATATAAGAATGTTTGTTGTTTATCTTTGATCTTTATCATTAGTATTTCCGTAGAAGTATTATTGATGGGGGGTTTTGGGGTTTTTAAGGGTTATTGATCTATCTTCGTTATTCATTATCCATTATCCGTTATCGGTCAGTTCATAATACGCTACAAAGCCTAGGAGCCGGGACACTTACTCTCAGCCAAAAGGCCAAGCTAAGGTCCTAGCCCTAAAGCCTTGCTGCGATCATTGCGAATGCACCGTTCCCGGAGGTACTGCAATACCGGGCCGATGCGTGGAGTGGACAGAGCAAGCTCATATTCCATCTCCGAAATGCAAAAATCAAAGAGGCCAAGCTAAGGACCTAGCATCAAAAGGCCAAGCAAGGCCAAGAAGGCCAAGCTAAGGACCTAGCATCAATTTTCAAAGCAGTATTTTGGTAGTATTTTTGTAGTGTTTCCGTAGTAGTAATTTTGGAGGAAATCATTCTGTCGTAGTGTTTTGTATTATGGTATTACTGTCGTAATACTTTTGTATACTATCTTTTTATTTTCAGAATGAAAGCAAGTCAAGTCATGTTTATTTGTGACACCCTTAATCACAAGGAGTCTCAAAGGGCTGCACAAACCACAGATTAGTGCAAACTACAGACTATTATGATACCATCCCCTGATATAAACCCTACATGAGGGCAAATAACTGGTCATCCTGAAAGGTGGAATACCACTTGTGGAGTTCCTTCTCAAGGTTTCTCTTTTTCCTCACGCTGAGGTTTTGAATTGTTCCTTGTCCGCATGTTGGTTTAAGATCAGGTAATTGTGTAATCGTAATACTGTGCAGTCCTTTGAGACATTTTTGTGATTAAAGGCTATATAAATAAATGTGACTCGACTTGACTATTATCACACCATCCCCTGATCTTAAACCTACATCAGGGCAGGGAAAAACTCAAAAACCTCAACGTGAGGAAAATGAAGAAACCTTGAGATTAAGTTCGCGTATGCCTTGAGCTCCAGTGAGAGATTCCTAAAATACTGAGCTGACTGTGAAAGTGTTGTTCTTTATTTCATCTCATTAGCTGCACCGCTTATCCTCAGTAGGGTCGCGGGGGTGCCGGAGCCCATCCCAGCAATCATCGGGCAGTGGGCAGGGGACACCCTGAACTGGTTGCCAGCCAATCGCAGGGCACACAGGGACAGACAACTCGCTCGCTCATTCACACCTAGGGACAATTTGGACCGGCCAATCCACCTGAAATGCATGTCTTTGGAATGTGGGAGGTAACCGGAATGCCTGGAGGAAACCCACGCAAGCACGGGGAGAACATACAAACTCGGCACAGGAAGTCCGGTAGGTGGATTCGAACCCACACAGGAGGTTCCCAAGACCTTAGAACTGTGCCGCACACGAACTAACCACTGTGCTGTTGTGCTTTATATATATCTAAAATTCTGATATCTACCAATCCGAAGGCCGTCACATGCCAGCTGACTTGGACCCGACAGGCCGGTCTCCTGCAGGCTTGGACGGAAGAAGGTCTGGCGAGGCCGGCGCAGGCGTGGTCGGCCAGACGCTCGCCGGCCGCCCCCTCGCAAAAGACCTCCCTGGTCTGCTGGCCTCCGCCGCACGTCACCGAGCACTGCGATACAAGACGGCGATATCAACGCACGGTATCTTTGTGGCTCATGGTAAACCGTACCGACCTGAGAGAAGGCGGTGACTCTATAACTGGCTTGGCAGGAGTGGGTGTTGCACGCCTGCTGGTGTTGGGGTCTCGGCAGCTGCTGCTCGATGCAAAAGTTTTCGTCCACCCAGCGGGGGTTCATAGGGTCCTGGTCCCAACACTCCACGGTGCGATATTGCATCCCCCCTCCGCAGGTCACGGAGCAGGCCCCGTAAGGGTGCACTTTGTATTCATAGGTTTGGGTTGGCCTCGGGGTAGTGACCATTTGAGTAGTGTAGTCAGGGTAGGTTGTGTCTTCCTGGCCCAAAATCATCCCTTGGCTTATTGCCTGGAAAATAAATCATACATTCATAAATCATTTTTGTTGTTTTTCTTTCTTTTATAAATAAATATGCTATCATCAGAGTTGGGTAGGGTTACTTTAACTGGATTACTTTCAATTACTTTTGGATTACTCCAATTCCAAATATGCTAATCAAAGACAAAAGAAACTAAATATGAATAAAATGACTAAATTTTGTGCAGGCTCGGGGAGTAACGGAATACATGGAACGGCAAAAATGATGTTGGCAAGCTGTTTGGATTTATTTTCATTTTGTTTCTGTCGCGTTTTATGTTAGTTTTGCCGGAGATCAAAGAGATCAAAGCCAGGAGAGAAAGCTTACCACGCGTTGTGAGTCATGATTTTATTCATATTTAGTTTCTTTTGTCTTTAATTAGCATATTTGGTATTGGAGTAATCCAAAAGTAATTGAAAGTAATCCAGTTAAAGTAACCCCACTCAACCCTGGCTATCATGTATGCACAATATAGTATGATTTTTAATTTGAGGAAAAAAAGTAAAAACAAATATAACTCCTTACCTTGCACTGGCCGTCCACACAGATGTCGCTTCTGCCCACGTGGCAAGGGGTCCCGTCCGCCACTTTGGGTCGATGGCGGTACACGGTGTTTTCTTCCCGGGTAACGCAGTTCAGCTCACACGGATTAGCTAAAGAAGAATATTTCCGTCATTCCGCGTGGGTGGCCATGTTATATATTTTGTATGTCTGGTACCTCCGTAGTATGGTACCCAAGTGTGATGTTTGCCCTGAACCACGATTCGGTCAAACTGGGAACACTGCTCCTCTCGGAAGTCTCGAGAGCCAACCGGGCAGTCCTAGGACAGAAGAAGTCAAGTATTTCAGTATTTGGAGATATTGTCACTTTAACTGTTGATTTAAAGCTGTAAATATGTTTTAAATCTTGATTTAAATCTTAAAATCTGGATTAATTAAAAAAAAGCCTTCGATCTGCATTCATTTTTGAGTTAAAGCTTTAAAGCTACTGTCGCTTTTGAGTTAAAGCATTAAATCTGCTATAACTCCTAATATAAAACTTTAAACCTGCTGTAACTTAAAAGAAAAGCCTCAGAGCTGCTTTCCCCTTGAGTTAAAGCTTTAAAACTGATATAATTCGTCGTATAAAGCTTACAATTTGTTATAAAATCCCCAGAGCTGTTTCACTCAAGTGTAAAGCTTTAAAGTTGATTTTACTATTGAGTTAAAACTTTAAATCTGCTGTAACTTAAAATAAAAGCATTAGAGCTGCATTCACTTTTGAGTTAAAGCTTTAAAGCTACTGTAACTTTTGAGTTTAAGCTTTAAATATGCTATAACTCCTGATTTGAAGCTTTAAATCTGCTATACCTTAAAAGAAAAGCTTTCGAGCTGCTTTACCCCTTGAGTTAAAGCTTTAAAACTTGTTTAATGCGTGGTATAAAGCTTTCAGTTTGCTATAAGATCCTTAGAGCTGTTTCACTCGAGAGCTAAAGCTTTCACTATGGAGTTAAAGCTTTAAATCTCCTCTTACTTAAGAGAAAAGCCTTAGAGCTGCTTTCCTTCTCGAGTTAAAGCTTTAAAACTGATTTAACTCGTGGTATAAAGCTTTCAATATGCTATAAAATCCTTAAAGCTGGTTCACTCTTGAGGTAAAGCGTTAAAGTTGCTTTTACTATTGAGTTAAAACTTCAAATATGCTTTCACAAAAAATTGAAAAACTAAAAACTGCATTTACTCTTGAGTTGGAAATATAACCGTGCTATAACTTAAAATAAAGGCCTTAAAAAGACTTGAAACTATTTAAGTTGTCATTCACACAACATTCGCTTAAACTCTTGTGTTAAAGCTTTAAAGCTTTTTTTAAACTAATGACTTAAAACTTTAATGGTGTTTCACTCTTTGACCAAGGCAGGTTTAAAGAATTACTCAGATTCAAGGCTTTAAAAATAGCAATTCGTATAATTGAGGCAAAGCTTTAAAGTGACTTAAACTTTGAATCTTGAGTTAAAGATTAAAAGCTCCTATTCTTGATTGAAGCCTTGAAGTGTCCTGAATTATCAAATTAATGCTCTATCGGCTCGTTACAACGGGTCAGGTGTATCGACATTTCGTTCTGTGTACATTGTTACAAAGAATGACAATACAAAGGAAATTATTATTATTATTATTATTAGAATTTTTTGTCCAAGCACATTTAAAACTAAACCTTTAAATCAAGTTAAACCTTTAAAGATTACTAAAATATTAAGTTAAAGCTTTAACTTTTCTTCCATAGCAAAACTAACCAGTTAAATAAAGTATTGAAGAGTCCTTAATTAATAAGTTAAAGTTTTACATGTGTCACATTATAAAAGTTAAAGCTTTAAGTCAATAAGTAAAGATTTGACTCAATAACATTGAAAAAGTAATGGCAGTTTTAGAAACTTAAACTCAAGAAATAAAGCAGCTTTGACCCAAAATATGAAGCTTGAGTTAACGTTTTAAAGGTTCCTTAATCGTCGAGTTAAAGATTTAACTTTTAAAATAAATAAAACGATGTATAGTTTGCAGCTTTTGCCATTTTGTCATGATTTTTAGTATTACATTTTTCAAAGGTTTATAGCTTTGTCACTGAGTTAACTCAGGGTTAAAGCTTTAACTTTTTTTGCCTTTGCAGATTTAAATCTTTAAAACATATCATAATTCAAACCAGAATTTATGTCTTGGATTTGCTTATTTTTATTTCCTAAATGTATTTTATTTATAAGTTAAAAAAAAAATCCATGATTAATTTTTTAAAGTTAATAAAAAGATTTATAGTTTGCTGCTTTGCCCAATTTGTCATGATTTTTATCATTCCATTTTTAAAAGGTTTGTAGCTTTGTCACTGAGTTAACTCATGGTTAAAGCTTTAACTTTTTTTCCCTTTGCTGTTTTAAATCTTTAAAACATATATTAACCTAAACCAGAATCACTATCTTGGATTTGCTTATCTTTATTTCCTAAATATATTTTATTTATAAGTTGTTGTTTTTTTAAAATTAATTTCTATGATTAATTTCAAAAAATAAATAAAAAGATTTATATTTTGCAGCTGTTGCCATTTTGTCATGATTTTTATTATTACATTTTTGAAAAGTTTATAGCTTTGTCACTGAGTTAACTCAGGGTTAAAGCTTTAACTTTTGACAACACTACCATATACATATAACCATTAAAATGAATATTTACATGCATGTTACAGATCTGGAAGGACTTTGATGACCCCTCGCAGTTGTGCCCCCCATCCGTCCTAAAAAATAGCACAAAACCAAATTAAGAAAAATATTCGGAAATTCTTCTTCTTTTGACCTTCATCCTACCTCAAGGTTATACATTTCCTAGTCCTCATCGCAACGCCGGTGCCGCACGAGCGGCTGCAGGGGCCGAAGGGGCCAAACTCCCCCCATCGGTCTTGAAGCGACTGCGGTTGCTTTAAGTGCAAACAGACAAGGAAAATATCAACGTATATGACCACATTCTGCTCCCAATATAACTCAAAGCACATAGTACACTTTCGCTGGCACGTCGGCTGTATATTTATTTTTCCGGGACATACTGTTCTGAAATATGTCAAACAATACCAGATGTGAGACCTACTGTATAGGCTGAGACCGCCAGGAGAAGGAGGAGCGCCAAAGACCTCAGTTTGGCCATTTTTTGCCAACGATGCTGCAAAAAATAGTTGATGTCAAAGAGAAATCATTGAAAAGGAAAGCCTTTGAGTTAAAGCTTTGAATTTGCTCAAACAAAAACCTTACAGCTGCTTCACCCATGATATTAAGGTTTACACCTGCTATAACTTAAAACACTAGGGGGATTTCACTCTTGAGTTAAAGCTTTAAAGCCTTAATCGTGCTATAACTCAAAACCCAATCCTCAAAGCTGGTTTCACTCTTGAGTTAAAGCTTTAAAGTTGCTTTTACTCTTGATTTATTGCTTTAAATCCACTATGCCGAAAAAGAAAAGCCCTACAGCTGCTTAAAGTCTTAGTTTAAAGCTTTAAATCTGAAGAAAAGCCATCGAGGTGTTTTCTATCTTGAGTTAAAGCTTTAAAGTTGTTTTGATTCTTGATTTAATGCTTTAAATCTTCTATAACTAAAATAAAAACCTTCTAGCTTTTTTTCAAACCAAAGTTAAAGCTTTACATTTGCTAAAAGGAAAGCCTTACAGCCTCTTCACCCATAATATTAAGCTTTTTACTTAAAATACTCGAGGAACTTTTCACTCTTGAGTTGAAGCTGTAATTCTTTAATTGTACTGTAACTCAAAAGAAAATCCTCTTTGCTCTTGAGTTAAAGTATTAAAGCTGTTTTAACCCTTAATTTAAAGCTTTAAATCTGCTATATCTTGAAAGAAATGCTTTCTACCTATTTTTGCTCTTGAGTTAAAGCTCTAAATCTGCTATTATCTTGAAAGAAAATGCTTTCTACTTATTTTTGCTCTTGAGTTAAAGCTGTAAATCTGCTTTAACTCTTTGTTTAAAGCTTTCAATTTTCTATTTTTTCAAAGAAAAAACATATTGGTGCTTTCCCTCAAGTTAAAGCTTCGAATCTGTTATCATTAAAATAAAATCAGTTTAGATACTTTCGTGCTTGAGTTAAAGCTTTAAAGCTGCTTTAACTCTCTATTTGAAGCTTTAAGACTGTTATAACAAAAAAAAAACCTTTAGAGGTGGTCTCGCAGTTGATTTAAAGCTTTAAAGCTGTTTTTACATTTGAGGTAAACGTTTAACTTTGCTTTACCATAAAATAGATGCTGATCACGGCATTAACTCTTGAGTTACAGCATTAACTCTACTATGACTTAAGAAAGCCTCAATACTGCTTTCATTCTTGAGTTAAAACTTTAAAGCTGCTTTAACTCTTTATTTGAATCTGCTTCTACTCTTGCTTTGAAGCTTTGGATTTAATTTAACATTTAAGTGAAACGCAAAATGCGGCATTAACTCTTGAGTTAAAGCTTTAACTCTGCTCTTACTAAAAAAAAGCCTTCAAGCAGCCTTCACTCATGACTTAAGGCTTTAAAGCTGATTTTACGTTTGAGTATAATATCTATACGCACATCATGCATGATTGGTGTTTTTGGTAGCTCAAAGTGGAATCAGTAATACCAAAAAGCAGCCATAGATCAGGGGTCACCAACATGGTGCCTGCGGGCACCAGGGTGCCCCTTTAATACAGCGGAGGTGCTCACGGACATGTTCTGAAAATTACTCACCAGTGCTGGGTCATTTTGATTTTATAGCAAAATTATTTTTAGTGGGTACTTGAGCCTTTGTTACCCTAACTCCAACAGCTGGTAATAACATAGTAATAACATTGTAATAACATCATAAGTTGTTATTTCAGAAATGCATATCAAATTGGGAACGTTGATTGTAACATAAAGTATCTCCCGGATTGAAAAAGTTTGGAGACCCCCGCCGCGAATGAATTGTCCCAATACTTTTGTCATCATAACGTCCTTATCTTACCTTCCTGGTAGAGAAAGCGAAAATTCTGGAGAACTGGTAGGCCTGCAGTCCAGATGTGTCCCAGGTCTTTCAGAAGCAGCGATGAGCATACTCAGCTTTTCTATACTCTGAAACCCCCCCACCCACAACATCCCCCCCATCCCAGCACTACACTACAGCCAATGAAATGTCAGAGTTCAAGCATACCTCTTTAAACCGCATCCAAGAGGATTTTATTGCAATGTGAGAAGACGAGTAGGTGGTTATTTGGATATTGTAAACGCCCTGGGTACGATGTGATTCCCTTCTGAGGGGAAAATTGCGACATGGCACTGATAGAAATTTATGGTATTTAGCTCCGAACCACTGGTACCAAAGATTAAAAACGTAAAAATAAATCATACAGTATATTAAGTACAACTTATGTAATGTATCTACATTTTATTAAATAACTTAAAAAACATACAATTTTTTAAAAAGTCATTTTATTTACCTTTTGTGTGACATCACTTGAACTGGTAGTGTGGAGTGGCGGGTGGATGCAGAGGATGGGAGACGGTGGATTAAAAATGAATCTGTAAGTCATTATTGAACCCAGTAAACTGTTTAATAATTACCAAAAATAGGACAAAAATAAATACATTTCTGTTGAACCTTACAAAAGGGCAGGGGCAGATGCTCAAGCAACACATGGTGTTTGTCTGTGCACGCTCGAAGTTCAATGGGATGATTGATGTATTTTAGTGCCCAAACCATGATATTTATTTTTTGTTTTTGTTGTGGGTTTTTTTTTACTACATGTTGCCGTAAGAGACTCTTTCTATCAAGACTTGGCACAACACCCTCCCCCAGAAGGGCGCCAACCAGGTGTGGAGCAAGACACACCTGAGCCCAGTCCCCACACACCTGTCCCTATTCACTCCAAGACTTTCTATTGGCTGCTCAGACGGTACACTAAGTCGGGTTAGAGCATTTCCGTTTCCGGTTCGACCTTTTTTCCGGATTTGGATAATGTCAGGTTTGATTTTGTTTGGACATGTCAATAGGTCTGTCACTGTGACACCTTTTCTTTTGTTTGTTACTTTGTTCCTTGAATATCTGTTCTGGTTTGGACGTTGACAGGTTTGATTTTGTTTGGATATTTCATTTGTTTTATGACCCCTTGTTTGTTTGTTACTTTGTTCCTTGAATATCTGCTCTGGTTTGGACGTTGACAGGTTTGATTTTGTTTGGACATTTTATTTGTTTTATGACCCCTTGTTTGTTTGTTACTTTGTTCCCTGTCTTGTTCATGATTAGGATCCATATTTCGACCACCCGGCTCAGTTCCAGCTCCCCTCTCTTGGATTTCAGTCACATTGATTGCTAAAGATGTCGAAGATACATTTTAAACCATCAGGCAATAAATGCATTAATTCATATTTAAATATATATAATACAGTACTGTACAACAGGGGTCTCAAACTCTTGGCCCATGGGCCGATTGTGGTCGAAGGGATGATTGTTGGAGGCCCTCGCCTTAATATAAAAATATGTAAATTATGGATTTGCTTATTACTGATTTATTAATTTTCATATAACTTCTTGTTTTCTTCATTTTAGATGCTATTTTGAGTAGAAAGAGTTTTAAAGCATAAATATCTTCACAGAAGCCCTCAGTCTTCATCCCCGAAATCCCCTAGCGTCCTTCAAAACTACTCCTTCATCTTGTCCAAGTCCTTCTCCGAGGTTTCAAAGGAGCTCTTGGTGAAGGTCAGGTTATCCATGGCCTCCATCATCTCCTGCATGTCGGCGGCGAGCCCCTTGTAGCTCTCCCTGAGCTCGTCCTGCTGCCGTTGGAGCTCCTCGGCCGCTTCCATAAGCTCCTGGGCCTGCTCGGCGACCTCGCTTCTCATACGCTCCACGTCCGACAACATTGTCTCCAAACTCTTGATGAACTCCTTCAAACTGGCCCCCGTCACCGTCAAGGTCTCCGGGAAGTCCTCCGCCAGGGAGTTGTCGGCCTCCCCTATGGGGAACTCGTACGAATTGGACGAGGTCCCCTCCACCACATCTGATTCAGAGTTTTTATCCATGGTTCTTGAACCTTGGGTTGAGTCGCTGAAAGAGAAAGATATTATTTAAAAGTCCGTGGGGATCCATCCTCAAACTACGGCACGCGGGTCGGATACGGCCTCCAGATTTGGTCCGGCCCCTGAACAATACCAGACAGCATTTTGACGTTGAGAACGCCAAAGTTACAACCAGTTCTATAGAAGATATATCAAAAGGCATTGGGTGTTATCTTGTTATCACATCATTTTTCGTCACTGTACCAGAGAGAAATGTTACACTGACAATAAATGTGTCATATACAATGCTTAGAATAGAATAGAATAGAATAGAATAGAATAGAATAGAATAGAATAGAATAGAATAGAATAGGAGAATTACTCTCCACTGTATTGGGCACACCCTGTTAGTCTCGGGTTAGACCCCCTTTTGTCTTCAGAACTACCTCAATTCTTCTTGGCACGGATTCAACAAGGTACCCGAAGTATTCCTAAGAGAATTTGGTCCATATTGACATGATCACACTGTTGGCGCACATTTGTGGGCTGCAAATCCATGATGCCAATCTACCGTTCCACCACATCCCAAAGATGCTCTAAGGGATTGAGATCTGGTGACTGTGGAAGCTATTTGAGTACAGTGAACTCATTGTCAAGTTCAAGAAACTAGTCTGAGATGATTCCAGCTTTATGAAAGTAGCCAGCAGAAGTTGGGTACATTGTGTGTCACGTCTGGCGCGGTTGCCATGGCGCCCAGTCGGTCCCAGCCGGGTGGCGCCGGATTCTGGCGCGGTTGCCGGGGCGCCCAACTGGCCTCGCCCATGGCTGAGACGCGTTGACTGATTGCTTCTTGGAGTACTTAAACGCGTTCCTTTGAGCTGTGCTTTGCCTGAGCGTTGGTTAAACTTGTTAAACCCTGTGAGAGTTTTGTGAACCTTCTGTGAGATTTCTGCAAGTTCTGTTTAACTCTGAGAAATGCCTAGTCTGTAAATTTGCCTGCGTTTGATCCTGTTTTGTTTTTGGTCTGATCCGTTTTTGGACAACTTTTCTCATCTCATCAGCTACACCGCTTATCCTCAGTAGGGTCGCGGCGGTGCTGAAGCCCATCCCAGCAATCATCCGGCAGTGGGCAGGGGACACCCTGAATTGGTTGCCAGCCAATCGCAGGGCACACGGGGACAGACGACTCACTCGCTCATTCACACCTAGGGACAATTTGGACTGGCCAATCCACCTGAAATGCATGTCTTTGGAATGTGGGAGGAAACCGGAGTGCCCGGAGGAAACCCACGCAAGCACGGGGAGAACATATAAACTCCGCACAGGAAGTCTGGAGCTGGCTTTGAACCCATGCCGGAGGTTCCCAAGACATGAACTGTGCCACACATGCGCTAACCACTGCGCCGCAGTGCTGCCGACAACTTTTCTTTTCCCAATAAATTGTTAGTACGTCTACGCGAATGGGCCCTTTTTTCCTGTTTCCCGCTCCGCCCTGTGACATTGTGGCCATTAAAGGTTGGACATGGTCAGCAACAATACTCAGGTAGGTTGTGACATTACAACGATGCTCAATTGTGACTAAGGGGCCGAAAAAGTGCCAAGAAAATATTCCCCATACCATAACACCACCGCCACCAGCCTAAACCGTTGATACAAATCAGGATGGATCCATGCCTTCATGTTCACGCCAAATTCTGACCCTATCATCCGAATGTCGCAGCAGAAATCGAGACTCGTTAGAAGAGGTAATGTTTTTCGAATTTTCTATCGTCAAACTTTGATGAGCTTGTGCAAATTGTAGCCTCAGTTTTCTGTTCTTAGCTGAAAGAAGCAGAAACCGACACGGTCATCTTCTGATGTCGCCCATCTTCCTCAAATCTGGATGTACTGTGCGATCAGAGATGATCTCCTGCCTACCTTGGTTGTAACAAGTGGTTATTTGAGTCACTGTTGCCTATCTATAAGCTCAAAACAGTCTGGCCATTCTCCTCTGACCTCCAGCATCAACAAGGCATTTCTGCCCACAGAACTGCCACTCACTGGATACTTTTTCTTTTTCAGACCATTCTCCTAAAATCCTAGAGATGGTTGTACAAGAAAATCCCAGTAGAACAGAAGATACTGAGATACTCAGACCAGCCCTTCTGGCACCAACAATCATGCCACGTTCCTACTCACTCAAATCATTTTTCTTCTCTATACTGATGCTCGGTTTGAACGCAGGCGATTGTCTTGACCATGTCCACACACCTAAATACACTGAGTTGCCGCCATGTGATTGGCTTTTTAGAAAATAAATGTAGTTGGTCAAGTAGTTGGAAAGTGTAATTTATGGTCATTTCAACATGTAAAACACAACAAAATTAACATTCATCTCTGGTACTGTGACTGAAAATAGTGTAATAATGAGATACAAATCTACTGCCTATTCGCTAGTCATCTATATTTCCGGTGGTCCAGTGCTCTGACAACTAAGCTGATCTTGGACCTGTTAAGATTGTGCACGGGACAACAGAAAGTTTATGTTCCATGGAAGAACCCACAGGGTGTTATTTGGTTTTTTATTTATTTTTTTAAATGGCGTTATTATTTATTTTCTGTTCTGTGAAGAATCAAGAGGCGTTATTTGATTCTGGCTTTCTGGAGAACAATACATTTTTACATTTTGGCACTCATTAAGTTGTCACACTTTTTATGTTATAAACTGAGAAGGGAAAAATGAAATGGCCCTTGCAGGAGATGTTTGGGGAAACCTGTCCTTCAAAGTGAAAATGATACTCTGGACTAATCTGCTATGTCAAGGTGTCCACTTCAAGACAGTTTAGCAACCACACAAAGCCAGTTTTACCCTTTTCCTCCTGAATATTTAAAACCCCAGTGTGTAAAAATACTTCATTTGTTTAAATGAAACTTTATGGATTTGTTTAATGAGCAATAATAATAATAATAATAATTTCCTTGTATTGTCATTCTGTGTAACAATGTACACAGAACGAAATGTCGATTGCACCTGACCCGTTGTAGCGAGCCGATGCAGCCGCAGCCAACAGAGGGCGCCGCCGACCACTTTTTAAGTCTTAGGAATGACTCGGCCGGGGCGCGAACCACCGACCTCCCAGTCTCAAAGCGGGCGCCTTACCATCTAGGCTACTGAGCTGGTACATGTGATGTCGATTTTTTTCCACAGTTTCCTTCTCTAGTCAATCATGTCCCACTCTCATAAACAATATTCATATATTAACTTTCCAAATATACATAATAGTATCTTTTCTTGTGTTTATTTATTTATTTATTTGGTTGTTTGTTTGTTTTTTTTTGCAAATTTGAGAAAAAAACAAAAATGAAATTAGTACTGCAAGGATACCTACCTTGTCAATGTCAAAAGAGATAAGGACTTCTGACTGGACTGGAAGTTTCTTATCTGGGCGAGACAACTTGAACGGTGAGATGACAGCCAAGGTCCTCAAAAATACGGCAAAAATCTGCAAGAAAACATTTCTGTATTCATCACAATACTTTGTCTTAAAATAAAAAAGAAATTAAAAAAGGAAGGGGCCAAAAATGCCCCAGAAAAAAAAAATAATAAAAAAATGGATTCAAGTCAAGTCCCATTTGTGTAGCCCTTACTCACAAAATGTCTCAAATAAAAATAACAATCAAAGTAAATATACATATAAATAACAAATTATATATATATATATATATAAACGGGTAAATACATTAAATGCAATACATTTAAAAAAATTGAATAATTCATATTTTTTTGCTGTGCATAATTAAAATGTTCATTTTTATGACGTGCACGTGATGAACTAACATATTTTTGAAATCAATCCATTGCTTCATTTTGCTGCAAAAAGAATCAAAACAATAACGAAATACCAATTACTTCTACTACTACTAGTAGTAATAACAATAAGAGTAATAACAACAATAATAATAATGGTGATAGTAATAATAATAAAGGAGCAATGATGCTAAAATAAATGATCATAGATCAGAAAGGCAGAGCTTGTACTTGAAAAAAAAATAGAAAACTAAAATAAAATGAATCAAAAATATAAAAAATTAAACAATATAAAATAAAAATAGATATTTTTAAAAAACGATGACATCATACATATTAAAAATAAAAAAATAATAACAAAAAATAAAAACGACACCACATTGCCTAACAATCGAGTAGAAAACAACTCATCAGTGCAGTAGGGAGCAGTACATAAAGCATCATGCGATAAAATAACTCAAATAAGGGAAAAAAAACATTACCTGTTCTGCTATGTGTGCGTTCCGACCACATTTCAGCATGTGGACTGAAGATAAGTGGATCCTTTTACAAGATACACACTTGAAATCTTTGCACCCACGCCCGTGCACAAACACTACACAAATGTGTCAATGTATACATACATTATATCTATATATTTGTATATAATTTGTGATATTTTAGTGCATTACTTAAATATGTATATCTTTTTCCAAAATATGTGCCACTATTTGATTACAGTTGGATTGTAAACTTGATAAGGTGTTTATTTTAATTATGATGATATTTTTAGATCCGTTGTATTTATTTTTTTACCTATACGTTTTGGCTTTCTGTATTTTTATTCTAAGACCCCCCAAAATATTTATAGGCCTCTTACCTTGTGGTTAGGCAAAAAGATGCTATACAGAGTAAGAAGCTTTCTCTCTTTCGTTTTTGTTTTCACACGAGAAAACCCAAAACAAAATCAAAACAAGTTTAGACGAATAGAATCATAACACTAAAAACGATTTTTAGCATTGGTGTTCTCCTTTGTTGTGAAATTTCTTATTCTTTTTAGACAAATATAAAACCCTTTCTATCGTAAGGAGAAAGCCCTCTTACCACACAACAGATACTGTATTCAACACGTTAAATAGAGCTTTCCCTTTCCTTGAAAATAAATAGATAAATGAATAAAGAGATAAATAGAGAAATAGAGAAATAGATGAATAGATGAATAGATGAATAGATGAATAGATGAATAGATGAATTGATAAATAGATAAATAGATGAATAAATAAATAGATAAATAAATAAATAAACAAATAAAATCCAAGACCTAAAATTATAAAAGAAAATTCTTACAAAAAAATCATATACATCTTTTTTTTTAGTTTGAAGAAAATATTGCAGTAGAGAAACGTATTTAGCGGCCATTTTGTAACTACCTCCATTTTCCACACGAGAGCAGTGTTGTAAAACTATCGTTAAATCCTTTTTGGTTTCCTTTTATTTAGTTTTTTTTACTATTCAGTTGACTGTTTTCGTCATAGTTACGAAACGCAGACTTGATATTCTTTGAAAGTTTGTTTTTTATCTTATGTTGTCGTTTGTATATTTGCGAACATTTTTATAATAATAATTTTTAATTTAATTTGGTTTTCTTTTTTAATAGACGGAATAGGTTTTTATTTCGAAATTTCCTTTTTTCTAAAATATTATTTTTGTATCATGATGTTTTAAGGAACAATGACTCCTGTCAATCAAACCACAGGAGTCGGAACGACAGGACCGAACGTCGTTTTTCAGCGAAAATTTGTTAAATAAATCAATGAAATTAAATATTTTTCTTAAAGCATTGATTTTAACATTTCCAATAGATTCTATACAACTGTTACTACTGTACATGTTTCCTATAACATGCATTTCCAAATATTGCCCATTACTTGACAACATGTTTTAATTCCAAAAGGGTCTTTTTATTGATTGCATTTTGGCCCAATTGGCTTTCCATACATATCAGCAGTATGGATTATTTTCTATTGAGGAAGGCCGGTCAAGCATGAGGAACAGGGGAGAAAAGCATCATTGTTGTGGATCCTGAAGAGTGTAATAGGTAAATATATACTTACTCATTTTGTTTTTGCTACTTTTATATTCAAGGAACAAAACTGACATCAAAATAAAACTACTTTCACAAAGAAACACTGAAAGTTAAGCTAAATTAAACTACCGTATTATGGGCTAACTTTTAAACTCATTCAAGCTAGGCTAATTAAAGTGAGATATAGATAACCAAAAATGTTGAATGTCGCTTCAAAATACTGGTAACTAGGGCTTAGTGCAATTTTAAGGTACAAAAACTGTTTAAAATTGTTTCATCTCATCAGCTACACCGCTTATCCTCAGCAGGGTCGCGGGGGGGCTGGAGCCCAGCCATCTCCGGGCAGTGGGCAGGGGACACCCTGAACAGGTTGCCAGCCAATCGCAGGGCACACGGGGACAGACAACTCACTTGCTCAATCACACCTAGGGACAATTTGGACCGGCCAAATCACCTGAAATGCATGTTTTTGTGGGAGGAGACCGGAGTGCCTAGAGGAAACCCACGCAAGCACGGGGAGAACATAAAACTCCGCACAGGAAGTCTGGAGCTGGATTTGAACCCACGCAGGAGGTTCCCAAGACTTGAACTGTGCCGCACATGCGCTAACCACTGCGCCGCCGTGCTGCCTTGTTTAAAATTGTTTTATTTGTTATTAACAATATATTAACATATGCTATCACGTTTAAATATTTTTTGGGGGTACATGTTTCTATTAGTATGAGGCTGTTTTAATGCAGTTCTACGGGGTCGGCTTACACACGCTGTATATGTGAGTTTATACAAGAGTTTTTGGGACAAGTCAAGTCATGTTTATTTGTATAGCCCTTTCATCACAAGGAGTCTCAAAGGGCTGCACAGATCACAGATTATTGCAAACTGCAGACTACACCATCCCCTGACTCAAAACCTACATGAGGGCAAGGAAAAACTCAAAAACCTTAACATGAGCAGTGTTCATTTTACCTCTGAAAAATAAACTCGCATGCTCAAAAATCTATGGGTCCCAACAGAGATCTATGGGTCCCCAAAATTTAGTGTGCTCCATGCCCTTACAAACTGTCGTATTTTCCCTTACAAAATACAAAAAAAATCTTCTTTTTTTTTCAAACATGTTTATTTATGTAGTTTAACATGTTATATTGTACATGTGTTTCCTTATACCATATATATTGTTAAAAAGCCGGTTCTCTGAAAAGAGACGGACTTTCACTACAGAACTCGAACTTGAGATCGGCGTGCAGACGAAAACTAACCGTGAGATCAAAACAACAATGGCGGATCTGCCTGACGTAAAGTTTGGAGTGCGGTAAATCTTTGTTAAAAAATGATAATGACAATTTCGTGTCAAAAAAGTTGCGTCCCGGGGACGCACGTTGATTTGACACAATGCGTCCCTAGCAAAAATAATGCGTCTAGGACTCAGGGACGCGGGCAAACGAGAATACTGCATGAGGTGAATGAAGAAACCTTGAGAAGGGACCGCACATGTAAGGCGTCCATTTCTCAAAATCCTGCACAACTTACCTTGTTATACTTTCAACTTCTCTTTGACCAATGTCAACATCTACAGTGAAGAGGAAATTCAAAGATGCTGGCCTTGATGGCAGCGTGGCAAAGAATAAGCCTCATTCTAGACTGTTCAACAAAAGCAAGAGATAAATATTGGGAAAAGAACACAGACTTTGGACAACTCATTTGATAAATAAAAGTGTGACTACTGCATGGAAAACAAGAATTTGGCGGGATGACCTCAAACTTTTGAACGGCAGTGTACATGTGAGTTTTTAATCAACATATTTTAAAGAGGGGCTTTTAGAAAGGCATACAACAGTTCCACAAGTGCTAACCAGAAAATAGATTTTTTTTTTAAATTAGATGTCAGATGAAGAGATATTTTGTGATCTCTGGAAGGGACAAGTGAAAGAACTTGATTAACTCGAACTCGATTATTATTATCTATGGTGATTATGTTTTTGCTTTAACCTTAAGCATCACTGAGAGCCTTGGACCCATCGCAAATAAATTCAGTTTCTGTGATTAACATGTTTTTGCTTTTCCCTTTAGCATCATTGTAAGCCTTGGACCCAGGGTGAATTAATACCATATATAAAATAAAGGTTTCTTTCAATTATCTTTTGTTCCTTTGGAACGTAATCCCCGCGGTTAAACCACTCTAGATCCATTTTTTTTTTGGTAGTTTTGAGCGCCAAACAACTCCTTTTATACCAGGATCACTTTCCTTCTGGTAAACTGGGTGGGATTCCGGCTCCCGTCCCTCGAGGGGACGAGTACAAATGCATGAATGGAAACAAAAGGACCTCCCTCGCTTCCAAGAATTTGTTTCTTTTCTTTGCACGCCGCCGCTGAAATAAACGATGACGTCTTAGTCGGAATCGTTAAGATTTGAATTAGTGTGACGAGAAACTTGGACGTCAATAAAGACTCATGAATCCGTCCAGGGCATATCAGGAACTGAAGGACTAGAGGTCAAATGTTAAAGCGGGGTAACGTATATTTTGTTGGAAATTACAAGGTCGTGAACATAACTTAAAGCATGGGATGAGTTTTGAATGAGAACAGATGTGCTACTGCCATAAACAAGGGAACACTCAATGTTGACCCTGTTTACTTCGTCTTGCTCAGGGTTGTCAAACTCATTTGAGTTTGGGGGCCACATGGCGGAGAAAAATCTCTCAAAGGTGCCGTTCTTGTATATTAAAGAGGAAGAGAGATTGAGAGAGAAGGGGGATGGGGAAGAGAGCAGGAGAGAGGACAAGAAAGAGAGGGAGAAAAAGAAAGACAGAGAGGGGGGAGCAGGGTAGAGGAAAAGAAAGAGGGGGAGAAAAAAGAAAGACAGAGAGCACGAAAAATAGAGAAAATAGAAAGAGGGAGAAAAGAGAGAGAAAGAGAAACAGAGAATGACAGAAAGAAAGAAAGTAACAGGGTAAGAAATATACACAAAGAAAAAGAGGGAGAAAAGGGCAAAAGAAATGGATATTGATAACAAAAAGAGAAAGAAGAGAAAATGACAAAGAGAAATAGAGTAGTAAAAGAGAGAGGAAGAAAGAGAGAGGCAGAGATATACCAAAAAACACAGAAAGGGAGAGATAAAGAGAAAGTGAGAGAAGAAAGAGAATAAATATAGTGAGAAAGAGAGAATAACTAGAGCAAGAGAAAGAAAGACTGAGAGAGAAAGGGACAGAGAGAGAGGGTAAGAAAGAGAAACAAAAATAGAGAGGGAGAAAGAAGGCGATGGAGAGAGAGAAAAAGCGAAGAGAGAAAGACTAAGAGAAAGCGAGAAAAAGGAGAGAATGAGAATGAGAAAGAAGAAAAAGAGGTAAAGAATGAAAGGAGAGAGAGAGAAAGAGAGAGAGAAATACATCTCCAGTTGCTTTGTGAATTGCTTTGGTAACATGCAGTGGACATATTTAAAACTGCAAGTCATTTTTTTATTGTGCTTTCCTCAGAGTTCTCTGGTGGGCCTGATCTGGCCCATGGGCTGCATCTTTGACACCCGGTCTTTCTCCTATTAGAGAATCCGGGTTGCCTTGTTTTGCTTTTTCTGTAATTTTCCCGTCCCAATTTCATTTTAAAGGACTGTTCAGGAGGTTTCCAGATGCCATGGGAAATCTTCGAGTCTCGTAGCTCATTAGTTGGCAGACTAATTGTGCGCTAACTTTAGCGACGCGCTAGCCTAATTCCATCTGTCTTCTGTCAGTCTGTTAGCTATGTGGCTAGAATGGAAACTTGGCATATTACTTTTATGGCAACGTTTTTCAAAGTAGAAGGTACAGTATTTGCGTATCACTACGCTAGTAAGCTTAAAAAGCAGTACAGATACTGTGTTTGCGACTGAGAACTAGCTAGTTTGTGTCAAAATGAGAGAACCTATTTGAGTTGATTTAATCGTATGGTATTTTTTAGCTATATTTATTTAAGATTAAGTAAATCTCAATTGAAGTTCAATTAGTTTTATTGAAACAAACCATAAGCTAGTTTAAGTTTCACTGATCAAATCAGCTAACTATAACACAGGGGTCTCCAACTTTTTTCAAGCTGAGAGCTACTAAAAGGCACCAATTTTATTTGCATTTCTAAAATAACAACTTACTTCTCACTATGTTGTTACTATGGTATTCCCAGGTAATTTATTGGAATTAGAAATAGAGAAAAAGAAAGAGAGAAAGAATGAAAAAGAGAAAGAGAAAGCGTGAGAAAAAACAGAAAAAGAAAAAGAGTATAAGAGAGAATCAGAATTAAGAAAAAAAGAAAGAGTGAAAGAAAGAGAGGGTAGTAACGAGAGAAAAAAAGAAAGAGTGAATTACAAAAGGGAGAATAAGAGAGAGATAAAGAAAAAAGACCAAAAAGGGAGAAAGAAAGGGAGAGAGAAAGAACAAGACAGAGAGAAAGATAAAGATGAAAAGAGAAAGGAGGAGATAAAGAAAGAAAGAAAAAGAAAAGGGAGAATGAGAGAGAAAAAAAAAGAAAAAGTAAGGGAGTGAGAAAGAACAAGACAGAGAGAAAGAGAGGGAGGAAATGAGGAAGGAGGATGAAAAAAGAAACAAAGAAAACAAGAGATAAAGAGAGCCAGAGAGAAAAAAGAACATAGAGTTAAATTGACTTAGTCGACCACTCAATAAATAATTTTACTAGAAAATCACAATGACCCAGCACTGGTGAGCTATTTTCAGAACAGTTTTCCGGGCACCTCAGCTATCCTCAAGGGGCACCACGTTGGAGACCCCTCCTATAACAGAAACTGTTGGTTTTGCTAATCTTATTTTCAAGAAACTTTGAAATAAAAATGTAACTATTCTCAAAAAGAAACACTGAATGTGAAGCTAAATTGAGATACCTGAGGCTAACTTTTCAACTAAATCAAGGTAGGTTAATTCAAGCTAACTATACCCAAAGCTAACTATGGTTAAAGCTGCCGGTTTTGCTGGTCCATTTTCTAGGAAGAAAATTGAAATTAAAGCTAAAGTATCTTCACAAAGAAACACTAAAAGTGAACCTAAGTTGAGCTACTAGAGCCTAACTTTTCAACTAAATCAAGGTAGTTTAATTTGAGCTAACTATACCCAAAGCTAACTATGGTTAAAGCTGCTGGTTTTGCTGGTCCATTTTCTAAGAAGAAAATTGAAATTAAAGCTAAGGTATCTTCACAAAGAAACACTTTAAGTGAAGCTAAGTTGAGCTACTAGAGGCTAACTTTTCAACTAAATCAAGGTAAATTAATTTAAGCTACTGTACCCAAAGCTAACTATAGTTAAAGCTGCTGGTTTTGCTGGTCCATTTTCTAGGTACAAAATTGAAATTAAAGCTAAAGTATCTTCACAAAGAAACACTTTAAGTGAAGCTAAGTTTAGCTACTAGAGGCTAACTTTTCAACTAAATCAAGGTAAGTTAATTTGAGCTAACAATACCCAAATCTAACTATGGTCAAAGTTTCTGGTTTTGCTGGTCCATTTTCTATGAACCAAATTGAAATTAAAGCTAAAGTATCTTCACAAAGAAACACTTTAAGTGAAGCTAAGTTGAGCTACTAGAGGTTAACTTTTCAACTAAATCAAGGTAGGTTAATTTAAGCTAACTATACCCAAAGCTAACTATGGTCAAAGCTGCTGGTTTTGCTGGTCCAATTTCAAGGAAGAAAATTGAAATTAAAGCTAAGGTATCTTCACAAAGAAACACTTTAAGTGAAGCTAAGTTGAGCTTCTAGAGCCTAACCTTTCAACTAAATCAAGGTAGGTTAATTTGAGCTAACTATACCCAAAGCTAACTATGGTCAAAGTTGCTGGTTTTTTTGGTCCAATTTCGAGGAACAAAATTGAAATTAAAGCTTACGTGTCTTCACAAAGAAACACTGAAAGTGAAGCAAAGTTGAGCTACCAGAGGCTAACTTTTAAAGTAAATCAAGGTAGGTTAATTCGAGCTAACTATACCCAAGCTAACTATGGTTAAAGCTGCTGGTTTTGCTAGTCCATTTTCTAGGAACAAAATTGAAATTAAAGCTAAGGTATCTTCACAAAGAAACACTTTAAGTGAAGCTAAGTTGAGCTTCTAGAGCCTAACCTTTCAACTAAATCAAGGTAGGTTAATTTGAGCTAACTATACCCAAAGCTAACTATGGTCAAAGTTGCTGGTTTTTCTGGTCCAATTTCGAGGAACAAAATTGAAATTAAAGCTTACGTGTCTTCACAAAGAAACACTGAAAGTGAAGCAAAGTTGAGCTACCAGAGGCTAACTTTTAAAGTAAATCAAGGTAGGTTAATTCGAGCTAACTACTCAAAGCTAACTGTGGTCAGAGATGCTGGTTTTGCTGGTCTATTTTCGAGGAACAAAATGGAAATTAAAGTTAAAGTATTTTCACAAAGAAAAACTGAAAGTGACGCGAAATGGAGGCTATCTTTTAAACCAACCTAAGGCGAATTCAAGTTAACTCAACACGTTTACGACCAGAAACGTCAAATCTTGCTCAAAGTACTCAAACTATTAAACTTGCCCGTTCACGTTTGAACTCCGTGAAAACGATTATAACTACCAATAACCCCCTTTCCCTGAAAACCGAGATGCCGACACGCTAACGCTAACAGACAGCTACGGTTTTGTTTTTCGGTACACGTCCTAAGGCAAAATCTTATCGCTGACGGGATTTTTGCCAGTTTCTCTTCACAATGAAGTCATCCCGCTTTGGGAAAACCGATACCGAGGACAAAAAAAAAAAGAAAAATCTTCCGACCCTCGAATCACTAGCGTTATTGTTCCCCGCAAAGTATAGCCGAGTTATAAATCACATTGAAAATTAACAATACCGTCCGGGGAACAAAGGCACGCACACAACTCCTACGACCATTGTGTATGTATCACCTTTTTCTCAGTGGAATAAGATTACGTCCCACGTGGGAAAGAAATATAAAGGGCCAGCGCGTGAATAATAGACGCGTTGCGCAGTTCCCAAGGGTTGCTTCATTATGACCTGTTTTTTTTTTTTTTTTGCATTCATGAAAGGCAAATAAATCGAGCACCTGTGGTTTTGTGTCTCTGTGATCGTCTTTTTATCCTGGCGGTGGTTTAAGTTACTGTTGCGGGGATCTTTGTGTCTTCTAAGATTGATGGTTGTCTCTGGGGGTGATTGCATGTCCTAGAGATCTTTTTTCTTGACTTAATTTATTTGGAGTGTGAGGTATTGCACAGAGTGAATCAAGGAAGCAAGGTTTTGGGTGCTCTGAGGAGAGTGATGAACAACAAGAGTATGAGTATGGATGTTAAGAGGGGACTGTATGAGAGTGTGATTGTGCCGACTGTGTTGTATGGTGCAGAGACTTGGAGCCTGAACGCAGATTTAAGAAGGAAGTTGAATGTTTTTGGGATGAAGTGTTTGAGGACTATGTTAGGAGTGACAAGATTGGATAGACTGAGAAATGAAATTGTGAGAGACAGAACTGGAGTCGTCGTGGAACTGAGCAAGCGTGTGGATAAGAGAGTACTCGGTTGGTTTGGACACATGGAGAGGATGGATGAGGAGCCAATGTTGAAGAGGATCTGCAGAGCAGAAGTCAATGGAAGGAGACCAAGAGGAAGGCCGCGATAGGTGTTATGAGTGCACTGCAGGAAAGAGGTCTAAATATAATGGAAGCTAGAGCTCTTGTTGGTGATAGAAAGGAGTGGAGAGGTGTTGTGAAAGGATAGTGGGATTGTGGATGCGTTCTTAAGGATGGGCTGGGCACCCGTATGATGCGGCAGGGGTAAACCAGTGAAAGCTGTTGGGCCCTGCTGTTGAACAAAAGAGTGTGTTGTGTCACCCTAACCCGAGTGACATGGCCGCTTTCTGGTGTCCCATTTCATCTGGAGGGACAAAAGCATGACCAACTTGGGTGCCAAGGTGCCTAACTTGTTTGGGCAATTGGGTTGGCCATGGTCCAAAAATGTTTGTGTTTTTTTTTTTGTGCTATTTATTTCCCTTTTATTTTCTTTGTTATTGTATGTGTGTTTCTTGCTGTCGGTCAGCCCTCTTGAGGGATATGACCAAGGTAGATAGATAGATAGATAGAATTTATTTGGATTTTACAAGTTTTCAAGGTTTTTATATTCTTTTACCTATTTGTTTCATTTTTGTCTTCTTTCCGCTATGTATTATTTATATTGTTTTTTTAAATATATCTTTTCATTTATAGAGTAATGCATTTTTAAACGAACCTATTTGACTTGTAATCTTTTCAAAATTGTACACATATACTTATGTATATATGTCCATTATCCACCATTATCTGCTCCGCTTATCCTCAGTAGGGTTGCGGGGGTGCTGGAGCCCATCCCAGCTATCTTGGGGCAGTGGGTAGGTTACACCCTGAACTGGTTGCCAGCCTGTGGCAGGGCACGCAGAGACAGACAACTCACTCGCTCATTTACTCCTAGGGACAATTTGGAGCGTCCAATTAACCTAACATGCATGTTTTTGAAATGTGGGAGGAAAGTGGGGTGCCCGCAGGAAACCCACGCAAGCACGGGGAGAACATGCAAACTCCATACAGGAAGGTTTGATCTCACGACCTCAGAACCGTGCTGCACACGCACTAACCACTGCACTGCCATATATATATATATATATATATATATATATATATATACAGGGTTGGGTAGGGTTACTTTAACTTGATTACTTTCAATTACTTTTGGATTACTCCAATACCAAATATGCTAATAAAAGACAAAAGTAAGTAAATATGAATAAAATTTATAAATTTTGTGCAGGCTTGGGGAGTAATTGAACAGATGGAACAGCAAAAATGATGTTGGCAAGCCGTTTGGATTTATTTTCATTTTCTTTCTGTCGCAATTTATGTCAGTTTTGCCGGAGATCAAAGAGATCAAAGCCAGGAGAGAAAGCTTACCACGTGTTGTGAGTCATCATTTTATCCATATTTAGTTTCTTTTGTCTTTTATTAGCATATTTGGTATTAGAGTAATCCAAAAGTAATTGAAAGTAATCAAGGTAAAGTAACCCTACCCAACCCTGTATATATATATATATATATATATATATATATATATATATATATATAAAATGTATATATATAAAATGTATATATATATATATATGTATGTATATACATACATACAGTGGAACCTCGGTTCTTGACCATAATCTGTTCCAGAACACTGTTCGAAAACCGATTTTTACGATCACCAAAATAGTTTTTTCCCATTAAAAGTAATGTAAAATCGTTTTAATCCGTTCCAACACCCTGAATGTTTACCTTGAACGTAAACATGAAGCTGACCCAGGCTAATCGTACGTTAGCGTAATCTTCTGTACGAAAGATTACGCTAACATGAGCGTGTAAAAATACAAAAATCTGGTCGTTTACACGTCATTTAGCACCCGGGTCCCCACAAAAAGTGACTAGCGCTTCATTGGAAAGGGAGCTCCATTCAAACACCCTGACTGTTTTACGTAAACAAAACTAACTGAGGCTAATCGTACGTTAGCGTTATCGTAATCTTCCGTACGAAAGATTACGCTAACATGAACGTGTAAAAATTAAAAAAAGGATTATGAATAGTATTTCTTACCTTTGTGGTGGACTTCGGGGAGAGAAAAATCATCAAAAGTTTTCCAACCTCTTCCAAAACTTGCGGCAGTTGCTTGCTTATAGCGCTAATTTCCTTAGCCGCATCACTCGATTTCACAGCCTCCTTATTCTTTACTATCGTACTGTTAATAGATTTAGCCATGCTGTATTCACTAGCAAGATCGGATATTCGTACACCTCTTTCATATTTAGCTATTATGTCATTCTTAAAGGCAATAGTTGTGCGAACAACTTGTCTTTTTTCACCTGTCCTGCTTGCACCGACCTTCTTAGGGGGCATAATTAGGGGCTAAAACACCCGTACTCCGCTCAGCATCACACCCTAGCGTACCGGCGTTCTAACTCCTATTTTTTGAACACAATTTTTTGAACAGCGAAGCAAGAATTTCTCAAAATTTTTGGTCGAACACCGATTTGTCCGAACTGAGAGGCGTTCGAAAACCGAGGTTCCACTGTATATATATATATATATATATATATATATATATATATATATATCCCATTCTTCTCCAGGCTTTGGGTAGGGTTCTGCTCCCCCACATGAAACAGATAGTACTGGTTCTCATGTTTACCTTTAGCAGACGAAGCCTCCCGATCTTTCTCAGATACAGCACCTTCATCATCTGGTCGCCGTTGTTTTTCGTCGTGAAGCGCTCTAAGCTTTGATGAATTGCTTTTATGGACATGCAAAAAACTAATGCAAAAACTTGCAAAGATGGCATCAATCTCAAGCACCTCTAAACATGTGTTTTAGGGTCTGGTGCACCTCAGGCCACCAGAGGGCGCCTATTCAGTTTGTAATTGGGACAGGTGTGTCAAATCATCCCATGTCTGTCCCTAATTAGCCTCATCCTTATAAGGAAATTTAGACAGGTGATTTTCATTTCCACCTTTGTTTTTCTCCATTACATTCCCCCAGTTCATCCCGCTTTATAGGGTTTGTTTTATGTTTTGTTTTTTTTCATAATCATACAATTTGTCTGTTGTTTTTGACTGTTTGTTATTTATACAATCATTTTTTGGTGCTTATTTTTATTGTACCATTTTTATTGTAGGATTTTGTTACATGTATTTACATATATATGCAGCATAGCTTTTCAATGTAACTATGTTTGTGATTTGAAGTTATACATTTAAAGTTTGTTTTACACCAGGTAGTTATTTATTAGACGTACCAGCCGATGACATTTAGTTACATTTACAAATGACATCAGGCCCTTTGAGGACAGCCGTCACGCTGATGTGGCCCTCGGTAAAAAGGAGTTGGACCCCCCCTGTTCTAGATTTTTAGACTTGCAAAAATGGTCTATTAAGTGTCGGCAGTACGGTCACCAGGTTCAAGCAGTGAATACAATTCCTAACTGTACTGTACGTCCTTTGTGCCGTTATCTGCCTTTAAGCTAAATGCCCGCTTCGCTAACCGGATTGGGTTTCAGATGAAGTGTGCTGTTTAAATAGGCCATCAGCCCGGACCCAAAACCTCCAAGACCCGTCCCTGCGGACCTGTAACAGAAGCCAGAATCTAGGACGCCCGCCCGGGAGAGACACCGGCTCGGAATACGATCCATGAAAAGAGTCATGAGCAGAAATTTTTAGGCATTTTGGTCAACATGTTTACCGGGTAAATTCGTATTAGCCCATGTGGCCTCCCTCTAGGAATGTGTTTGATGGAGCCTTGCGTTCCACAATTGTTCCCCGGTGTCCTTATTATTCAATTCAGAGTTTTCAAGCTTCGTTGCCCTCAGGGGATTTGACGGATGACGTGGACCCGGGCCTGTTGTTCTTTAGGGTGACCCAAATTCGAGGGCAGCCAGTCGGACGCCTCGATTGAAATCATCTAAGAGATGTTTACGTGCCTCAGTAGGTGCTGCTGTTATGGTTAGCGATCATGCTAATTGGTTTCGTCATCTTTTGTGGTTTTCGGGGTTCCCGGTTGGCCTGGTATACAAAATACTACTGTATTTTCCGGACTATAAGGCACGCTTAAAAAGCCCAAATTGGCCAGAAATTTGTAAGTATATACTGTGGAAATGTTAGAATTTCGAATGAATTCCAGTTTATGGGCTTCATTGACAAAACATATATCAATTAAGAGAATAGAGTGAGAATCTATTGGGCAGCACAGCGGCGCAGTTCTGAGGTCATAGGATCGAACCTTCCTGTGTGGAGTTTGCATGTTCTTCCCGTGCTCGTGTGGGTTTCCTCCAGGCACTCCGGTTTCCTCCCAAAAACATGCATGTCAGGTTAATTAGCCGGTCCAAATTGTCCCTAGGTGTGAATGAGCCAGTGAGTTGTCTGTCTCTGTGTACCCTGCAACCAGTTCAGGTTGTCCCCTGCCCACTGCCCGAAGACAGCTGGGATGGGCTCCGGCCCCCCCGCGACCCGACTGAGGATAAGCGGTGCAGATAATAAATGGATGCATGGAGAATCTATTCATGTATTTAACACATTTATTTATTTGTCTTCTGTTGATTTATGTTACAGGAAATACAAAGAACTAAATTCCAATTCATAGGTTTTATAACGAGAAGGAGCAAAGATGTGCAGTTTTTTTAGCTAGCTATCTGGCTATCTTATAAGATTCTAGCTAGCTTTCTACCCGTTTAGCTATTTAACTATCTTTTTACATTTAGCTAATACCTTAACTTTTTGCTAGATAACATGCTAAATTTTGGCCTACTCTCGAGTTAGCTATCTAGTTTTCAGTTATTTTGTTGGCTTTCTACTCTTTTAACTTGCTATTTAACCCCCTTTTAGTTTTTTTTAAACTCATTCAACTTTCCAGCCAACTATCAAGCTACTTTTTTAGCTATTTAGCAAACCATCTAGCTGCTATTTTAGAAATTCCTATTAAACTGGGTGCCCTTTCAGCTAATTCGTAGCAAAAAGTAGCTCACACTGGAAACAGGTTGGAGACCCTTGGTTTATATCACAATAACACAGTTTTTACTCACAGTGCCAGAAACGAATGTTAGAGAATGGAAAAAACAGTTGTCCCGAAAGGTACAAATCAGGGGTGCCAAACTCATTTAGCTTGAGGGCCTCATGGTAGAAAAAACATTTTCTTGGGGGCAGGACTTAAATAACTTAATTAATGACATAAAACTTGCCTTAGCTGGAGGAATGGGGGTCTTTTTGGAGGCGAACAATTCAATTATGATTCAGGGATGTAAGATTTAATTGATATCAATATTTGTGTTTAAATCAGTTATAGAAAGGAACTAAAACTTCTATAAACTTCTGCACATACACTTTAAATTTAACATTTTTGGAATGTCCCGTCTGTCCTGTCCTGTCCGGTATCCCACTCGTGTATCCAGTATCCGGTATCGATCCCATCTGTCCCGTCCTGTCCGGTATCTTACCCGTGCATCCTGTATCCGTTATCGATCCTGTCCGTCTGGTATCCTGCTCGTGTATCCATTATCCGGTATTAATCCCTTCTGTCCCGTCCTGTCCGGTATATTGATCGTGCACCCTGTATCCGGTATGGATCCTGTCTGTCCCATCCTGTCCGGTATCTTACTCGTGCATCCTGTATCAGTTATCGATCCCGTCTGTCAGGTATCCTGCTCGTGTACTCAGTATCCGGTATCGATCCTGTCTGTCCCGTCCTGTCCGGTATCTTGCTCGTGCATCCTGTATCAGATGTCTGTCCCGGCCTGTCCGGTATCTGCTTGTGTATCCTGTATCTGGTATTGATACGGTCTGTCCTGTCCGGTTTCGATCTTGTCTGCCCCTGGCTTCCTGTTTTCCCAAGCCTGACTTCTCTGTCTCACTTCTTCTGCCCAGCGATCGCCGGATCGCTGGCGTTTGTGTTCCCGTGCATGATTGCCCCGTTTCCATAAAATAAAGCTTGGTGTGAAAACGTTACGCGTTTGGGTCCACCGTCTGTTCGGGTTTCGACATGTCAGCTCTCTCTAGGTGAGGATCATCTTATGTCAAATAAATATTGTAATAATTTATCAACAGCCAAGTACTCTAAAAAAATGTATATGATCGGGAAAATATTTTTGCTTATTTTTTAAATAATGTTTAAAAAAAAAAAAAATTAACCACCAGGATAATATTAATAGTGCACATAGTCCTTTTAAAACTGCAAGTCATTGTCTTAGAGGCCACATATAATAATGTGGCAGGCCACATTTTGTCCGCCGGCCATGAGTTAGACTCGTGCGATGTAGTCAATGCCTTTATCTACCTCATGGTAACCTGCATTGATATTGTGCTGTTGATTCTGTTAGCAATGGAGAACAAATGTGATACCAATTAAAAACACGGACGTTTATTTCTGGAAATGTTTAAATGAAAATCCCAACAATCTGAACAACTTTCAAATCCGTTGCGAAATAAAACAGGAACGTGCACACAATTTGCAGTACAACTCCAATCATGCAGACATAAGGGGCTATTTATAACCCACTTCCTTTTATTTACCCGGCTCATTGTTCGGACCACATCTGTGGAGGGCCCAGGGCACAATGGCCAGTCCCGAGCTGACCACACACGCAAACCGCTGCAAATAACACAAAAAGACTCCGACAGGAGCCAGACACAAGCCGGCGTTTCAAAATATTTGCAGCTTTTGTCCAACCGCCCAGTGGCAAACTCCAAAAGCCCAAACCACCTGTTAGACATTCTTTCACTATGTCAGTTTAACAAGCTTGACACTTTCATAGCTGGAGGCTAACCTAGCAAGACTGTTGTTGACCTCTACATTCGAAACTAGAGCAAGACCAAAAAGTGACAGCAAGGCACCGTCACCAGGGGAAAATATTTCCCAATTCTGTAGACCCACCGGGATACAACAGTGTTCCCGTTTGCCTGCGTCCTAGACGCATCATTTTTGCTGGGGACGCATAGTCTCAAATCAACGTGCGTCCCTGGGACGCAACTTTTTGCCACAAAATTATCATTATGACCCGATTACTTTTTTTACTGCACTCCAAACTTTTCGTCAGGCATTTTCGTTTTGGTCTCGCGGTTCGAGTTTTTGCCTGCATGCCGGTCTCGGCCAACGAGATCTCGTTGTGCAGTGAAAGGAAGTCCGTCTTTTTTTAGAGAACCGGCTTTTTTTGCTCAACTCATTAAAAGGAGCCGGTTCTCAAACGGCTCACTTGCTTTGATGATTGATATTACAAATTATGTTGTATAAAGAAGTTAAGAAAAAAAGGAAGTATAAAATTAGAAAATAAAAAAAAGACAGGTTTGTGGTTATCCCATTAATCGGCATATTACCAACTATAATTTGATGCAGAAATTAATTAATAATTTGATGATTAAAACTGAATTAACATATAGATTTATATTATATATTTGTCGCCGATTTACGATTTCAACCTCGATAATACAAAATTTGAAGACCCATAGATCTCTGTTGGGACCCATAGATTTTTGAGCATGCGAGTCCCCGGGACCCATCACTTTTCAGAGGAAAAATGAACACTGATACAACATGAATCCATTCGGCGTAAAGTGAAATCGCCGTATAGCGAGGGATAGGAACCTATGGTAATGCGGATCTAATGCTTTCCGAAGTCCCGATAAATTGGGCAAAAACTTTAAAATAACACATTAGTTAGTACATAGAATATAGAATATACTTTTATTGTCATTGTTACAACATGGGTTGAACATGTTGTGACAACGAAATTGGGCGTGGCACTCCAGCGTCACATTTTACAGTTAGGATAAAAGAAAACAAAGAAGATAAAGGAACAAAGAAGATAAGGTTATAATTTACACAATATAAAGGGACAAAGAAGATAAGGTTATAATCTACAGAATATTTACACAAGAAATGTAGGCATGTAGGATGTTACATACAGTTTTGGGATCGTACTAGTGCAATATGCGTTTAGTGCAAAAATAGTCAACATTGTGCAAAAAATAGTCAACATTGTGCAAAGTGAGCATAGGCATGAATACAATTTTACATCTGTATGAGGTAGTGTGTTTGCAAGAGTTTCAGTTTTTGTGCGGTGTGTGTTAAGGGGCTCTGAGGAAGAAACTGTCTCTGAGTCTGTTTGTTTTTGTTTTGTGTGACCTGTAGCGCTTGCCAGAAGGCAGCAGGTCAAAGAGGTGGTGGCCGGGGTGAGAAAACTCCTTGATGATGTTTTCTGTTTTGCTGAGGTAGAGAGAAACCAACGATTCTCTGGGCTGTGGTGATGACCCTCTGAAGCGTGAGCTTTACCTATGTGTAATATACATGTATATCAGGGGTGTCAAACTTGTTTTCAACGAGGGCTACACCAGCAAAATGGCTGTCCTCAAAGGGCCTGATGTAACTCATGCATGGTACATTAAATCAGTGTATCTACTCCTGAATTTGAAATAACTGAATTTGTTAGGTATTCAGTCATAAGCATTACAGTTGAGCTAAAATTGTTTTCGTTACACACACATGTGTTGTAAACTAAATATAACGATATAATAAAACATTTTTAGGATAGTATTTTAAAATTCCACTATGGAAAACCTGCCATATCGCGGGTATCATTTTCAAAATGCATTGTGGGAAATGTAGTTCTAGGTCAAAGCACTCTTTTGTCCCATGCATTTTTGGACACCCAGACATTTTAAGCTCTCGCGGGCTACATAAATGCAGGCCACATTTGGCCCTAGGGCCATGGGTTTGACAGATCTGGTGAATATGATTAAACAACATTATCAATAATAATAATAATAATACATTTTATTTAAAAGGGCCTTTTAGGACACCCAAGATGACTGTACACAGAATATCAAACAACAATAAAACAAGAATAAAACAAACTAGACAGTTCCCGCGGCAATTGTAAGAGTTGTGATTGATCTGGAAGATGATCCCAGCATGTATATATAACCCCGGTTGTTAGCATTATGAGTTAGCATAAACTTTATAACTCAGAGAGATGTTTCTGTCATTTTTTACTTGGTTCTGTGGGGGGACCCCGCTACTCGATTTGCTAGCGGCGCACATAGCTGTTAGCATCCTCTCGCTAGCATGCACTCTTTGGAATTCACCATTTACCCATGGTTAAAGGTAATGTGGGTCGGGCCCCCTCAAGCCACCCTGGACAGTCCCTGATTACTATGACTACCCTCTGGAAAAGCCTTCGTTTCCATGACTACCCATAGAAATTAATGGGCCTATGTATTCCCGATGGGAGAATCTCAAAATACATTAGTCCGGATGGAGACTTTTTTTGTCTCTGGGGCCCCTCGGAGACTTGTATCGCTTATCCATATTGTCGCGCAGAACTCCCTGTTGGGCTGGAATTTTTGGTATATGAATCGTTGGGCTACTCCAAAAGCTCTGGGAGAAGTTTCCCGTCAAACTTCTTTGTCAGAAGATAGATATAATAATAAGATCTCGGGGGATTATATTAGTTGTGCTTGCTTCGCTTACAGCACTTGGCAATGTAGTCCTGCCTTGCTGAAGCAATCACAACTAATGAGCAATAATGAGAAATCCAAAACAAAGTACAGTTAAAAATAATATTACCTGTAATAGAAGAGTGACATGTGATTTATCTTTGGGGTGACTTGACTTAAGCTGGTCGAGTGCAGTAGCGGGTGGATGCAAAGGTGAGAAAGAGGCGACGACTTCAGATTAAAAATGTAAACGATTTTAAAACATCCATTTGCAGGGATGGACATTATTGACTTATTTTGCATATTTTTACGGTTGTACAACCTTGCGAGGGTAGCTACATGTGTGCCTTCTTGATATTTGCAAGCTTCATTGTCATGGTTATCATGTTGTTGCTCCTCGGTTAGCGTCACAGCAATCTTTGGCACCCATTGTAAATAAATACAGCACAGAAATACAGTATTGAATCGCAGAGTTGCAAAATTTTTATGAACGTCATTGCACTATTATTATAACTTAGGTCAGTCTCTAAGCACTACGTTAGAAATACTTTTTCCCATTTATCCTGGCAGTCTCTTTTTTCATAGTCCTCTCTAAAATGTATGTTGTGTTATATTTGACTGCTAGATGTCACTGTATTGTCAAATGCGAACAAAAACCATGAACAAATGAGCACTGTGTAGCAGCAAATTACCAACATGGCGGTGACAACACGGTATGGATTCCGCTCTTTTAAAAATGACAAATTTCTCGACCTCATCTCATCTCATTAGTTGTACCGCTTATCCTCATTAGGGTCGCGGGGGGGCTGGAGCCCATCCCAGCCATCTCCGGGCAGTGGGCAGGGGACACCCTGAACTGGTTGCCAGCCAATCGCAGGGCAAACGGGGACAGACAACTCACTCGCTCAGTCACACCTAGGGACAATTTGGACCGGCCAATCAACCTGACATGCATGTTTTTGGAATGTGGGAGGAAACCGGAGTGCCCGGAGGAAACCCACGCAAGCACGGGGAGAACATACAAACTCCGCACAGGAAGTCTGGAGCTGGATTTGAACCCACGACAGGTTCCTATGACATGAACTGTGCCGCACAAGCGCTAACCACTGTGCCGCCGTGCTGCCTCTATGAATATTTTTTTAAAACTTAACATAGGTATGATAGTTCATGCATTTTTGCCTATTCTTCAAATCAATTTAAAATAGTTTTTGTACCATTAAGAGGCACTATTTATTACACACTGTCCCTTTAAAGACTGTATTACATATTTACCCTGGAGTGCCGTGTCTTATCTTGTGGCATACAATGTTTTAACACCTTGTTATCAGTGACAACAAAGACAATTTAATTAAATTTGATTCAAAGCTCATAAGATTCTATGAGTAAAGTCATTGTGGGAGGGAGTTCAACCACTTACATGTGGGCAGTTTCATGTTGATTCAACGCGACCAATAGCAGACAGGATAAGAATATTTGGGAAAGCAAAATCATTTGTTGTGGATGTCATATAGTGGGAAAAAATGCTGTAATGGGGGGTCAAAAACATCCGATTCCAAACCGTATTTGCTGAAACACAAATATTGGTACTAGATCACCTCAGTATTGAGACACCAGGGTTGGGTAGGGTTACTTTAACTGGATTACTTTCAATTACTTTTGGATTATTCCAATACCAAATATGCTAATAAAAGACAAAAGAAACTAAATATGAATAAAATTATGACACTCAACACGTGGTAAGCGTTCTCTCTTGGCTTTGATCTCTTTGATATCCGGCAAAACTAACATAAATGCGACAGAATCAAAATGAAAATAAATCCAAACAGCTTGCCAACATCATTTTTGCCGTTCCATGTATTCCGTTACTCCTCAAGCCTGCACAAAATTTAGTAATTTGTTTCATATTAAGTTTCTTTTGTCTTTTATTAGCATATTTGGTATTGGAGTAATCCAAAAGTAATTGAAAGTAATCAAGTTAAAGTAACCCTACCCAACCTTGTGAGACACACATCACTTTATATTGTAAGTCTTCCTTTTGTGAAGATGTCTTTCAAAGGAACTTGACGCAACCTCAGGCATTAATCATCACGTGGAAAAGCTCTGTGGAGATAACAAGAAAAAATTACAAAATTAAAAATAGGCATTTATTTATACGGCGCCTAATCCCCCATGAAGCGCTTCCCTCTATTTCCGTTTGCGCCGTCGCTTCTATCTGGCCATTTACTCCAAGATATTTCCGATGAGGGAAAAGTGGGCCCGAAGGATAAACATTTCTGATTGTTATCGTCCCTGCATGTCCTCGGGCGAGACGTTGACGTCGGGAAATCGTAATGCAAGCGCAGGAAACCCGTAAGCTGTTTATTTTCACACAGCAACCCGACGGCGTTTAGCATATAACCACTCGGCCACAAATATGGGCCAGGATACGCATTCTTTGAGAAAGGACAGAATCCGGTAACACTAAATCAAGTTTGGCACTTATTGTGGTTTCAGATGAGTTGGGAGCAGGATTTTGAGTTTGATTATTTATGTTGTTTGTGCCTGAAAACAAATAGAGGGGTAGAAAAATGGAGTTTAAAATAAATGAGTGCAATTTTCTTGTTCCACTGGCGAGTGATTTGAAGTATTATTTTTCTTGTTTTACAATTGTTTAAGCAATTATTTGCTCATTTGAAAATTGATTTTCTTTTTTGAAGAATCATCAGACATTTTGAAATAAAATCAGGAAATATACTTCAAATTAAATTTTGCACATTTTTAAATTTTTTTTTACTAGGAAGCAACATAACACGGTAAAATAATTCTTTATCACATTTCTCCCCAGGAAAATAAGAAACTAAAAAAATGTAGTAAAATAATGATCTACCTAATGCAGTTTATTTTGTTTTTACCAGATTGTATTTTACATGAATGTTAATTAATATAAAAAGTACAATATTATAAAATAATATGTATAAAGTATTATAAACAGCACATAATACAAATACAATCATAACATAAAATCACTCTGAAACAATCATTTTATATCATGATATATATATATATATATATATATATATATATATATATATATATATATATATATATATATATATATTTAATCCCCTTATTCAATTAATTTCCACTACAGTTTATTTAACTCAGGGAAACATCATGCAGACTGGAAAAAATAGCTTACACTAATTTTAATGATTGATTAAATGTTTTAAAAGTCTTTTTTCATTATAATGTTTACCTGAATACGGCAACTTTACTAATAGACTTCATATCTTTTATATCAGGGACCCAAAGCTTATCTATACTTCTGCCGACACACAGTACTATTTTTAATTTAGTATTTTTACCTGCCTTAAACAGTGCATTTTGGACTATTATTTCAAGTAAAACAACATCGAGACACGTTTCGTCAATGTTCTCTGGTTGATTAATGGTAGTCAGCAAATACAGCTGCAGTAGATACTTTGTGTGTGGCGCCCGACAGTGGTGACATCCATTGGACGTATTTAAAACTGCTAGTTGGGTAGCTCACTCTCCTCACATGTGCCCCAAAGGGTGGCAACCTGAGGGAGGGAGTGGTTGGATAGCACCCACCTGTTCCCAATGAGTTTCCTGAGTTTTATTAATAAACACCGTTTTTGGAGTATGCCGGACTAATGTTCCGCAAGCGGCCTCAATGGGTTTGCAGATGTGCAACAAAAATAATTACTGTTTGCAGGCTCAGCACAGCCAGATAAACAGGTGGCTAGAAGTTGTGCCAAAGACTAGTGCTTCCCAAAAGCTCTCTTGGAATCCAACTGCCGCCCTTCATCCGACGCTCACGACCGACCCCCCGTCCGGCAGCAGGCAAGCAGGGGGGGTCCCGGCAAAAAAACGCTACCAAACAATAAAACAAAGGCATCATAGAGCGACTGCAGAGGGGGAAGGAGTGCTGAAAGTGAGAGGAACAGCTGCTGTGTGGGAGATTTGGATAAAAGCAGAGTTGGTGGTGGGGCAGTTAAGCGAAGCTCGGAGGGGGGGGAGATAAATTACTTTCATGTTTGTTGTCGGGGGCAAGCCCCCCCCCCCTGACCAAGCCATACTGACAAGACCACAAAGACGCTAAAGACCAAAGCTGATCTGTTTTCATACGAGACACCTAACTTGCTGGAATTTTGTCATTTTGTTTTTTTACCAGACAAAAAAACGTCTAAAAAAAACAACAGCCACAAAAACTTTATGAGTTTGCGTTAGCCCCCAAAAACCACTTGGGAAGGCTCCAAGCCATGACGGTTAGCCAAATGAGCGTCATCAAATGTTATGGAATAGACATAGCTATGTCCACATTTTGGAAAGGGGAAAAATATATATATATACATATATATAATATATATATATAATATACACATACATGACATAAGCATTGGAATAAATACCGTATTTATTCGTGTGCCTTTAAAATCAAATCAAAATTTATTTGTAAAACAAATTTCAGGCAACATACCAACATTTACTGTACAATAAGAAAAAAAATCCCCTATTTATTCCCCACCTAGCAACCTGGAATGTCAAATACAGACAGACACAATGGTTGAAATAGAATAAAAACTAAATGAATGATAATAAACAAGTTGCTGTCTTGGACTTTTCGGCCAATTTTACATATTACCTTTGTGTTTTTTAATTGATGTTCCCTATTCGTTGTGTATTGTTACCCAATGCGAAATCTATTGCTGCCAGGTGATCCTGGAAGGGAGGATTTACAACATGTGAAGCCCCTTCTCAAGATTGCTTATTTTACTCATGTTGAGATTTTTAGTTTTTCCTTGCCCGTATTTTGGTTTCAGATCCGGGGATGGTGTCAGTGTAACCTGTGCTTGTGTGTGATGAAGGGTTATACGAATAAATGTGGCAATGCACAGACTAACAATGTGAGGTAAGAAACCGTAAGCACTAAAACAATTAAACACAATTTTGAGTAAAGCTTGGCATGGCAAAGTAGGTCAGTTGCCCCCTGGAAGGAATTGAGACAGGCCAGCCGGAGATGAAAGAAGCCCTCACCGACTCAGTCCAAGTGGGCTGTAAAGAGACTTTTCTATCCATCAAAAAAATGTCAAAACCAACTAAAATAAGCTCAAAGTTTGGGTGTGCATTATACAAGAGGTCTATTACCGCATATGTGAAATGATAATGAGTCAAAAAATATCGCTGTCCACAATCGTAAAGGAGATCGATTGTTTTTTTTTGGTTCCCTAAGGTAACTTTTGTAACTTTTTAACTTTTTTTTCCCCCGGACCAAAATAAGAAAAAAAGCCACAAAAACCCACGTTAAGGCTCTAAGCCAGGGGTCTCCAATTTTTTTCAAGCTCCTTTATGTTCGCACAAAGGGGCACCCGGTTTGATAAGAATTTCTAAAATAGCAACTTAGCTAGATGTATTGTTAAAATAGCTAAAAACGTAGCTTGATAGTTAGCTAGAAAATAAACAGGTAAAAAACTACAAGGGAGATAGATAGATAGCTAGCTAAAAGAGTAAACAGACAAAAACTAGCTAGCTAGCTAGAAACAAGGCCAAAATTTAGCTTAATAACTAACAAAAAGATAAAATGTTGGCTGGATAGCTTACAAAAATGTTTAAATTCAGCTAGCTAGATAGCTTGCCAAATAGATAAAAGAGTAGGAAGATAGCTAGCTAAATAGGTAGCCAGATAGCTGGCTATAAAGAATGCACATTTTTTGCTCCTTATAAAACCCTAAAATTGGAAATTTGTTTGTTGTATTTCCTGTAAAATACATCAACAAAAAAGATGAATGAATACTTTGATTTATACACAAATAGCTCACCGGTGATTTCATTATTGTGATTTTCTAGGAGTTTTGATTCCTTTAATTAATTGCTTAAAAATAATTATCTATGTTTGAATAATATGTAGCCAATGACTTGGAATTTATTTATTTGAATTTATAATACATCAACTTTTAATATTATTACTTGGTTTAAAAAAAGGAAAACAAATGGATTAGATGTATCATGCAAATGATACCATGTATCGATATCAAACCTGTCAAGCATCCAAGACATGTATTCCCCTGCATTTTTCGGAGATCATTATTTTGTATCCTTTAGTAACTCAGATATCCAAATCACGACGGTATTTACGAAAATCAGTGCCAACCTCGAAAAGCGGCTGCTCGGCCCACGCAGCCAGCTGCAAGGAAAATCTTAGCCAAAAGTCAACGTTTGCCACCACATTCTCAAAAACATGTATTCGAGCGACTTCAGATGGCCTGCTCTCTAATTTAATGGGGCGGTTAAATAAATTCCCATGTTTCCCCACCGCCTGCTACGCATTGCAGTGTGATTTCAACAAATAGCTAACATCTAATGACTAAATTAGCTTTCAAAACGTTGAAGTGGTGTTAATTCTTTATTCTTTTTTGTCTCTCAGACATGTTTGTATGCATTAGAAAAGAACGATATAATATAGGATATAGAAAAATAGCTAAATACGGTCAGTTTTTAGCTACATTAGCGATAGCTAGGGTGTGATTTCGGCAAATATTCGAGCTCAGATTTCACGATGAAACTAGCTTTAAAGATGTTGAAGTTAACATTTTACCCATTTTGTATTGAAATTAGCTTTTAAGAGTTTAAAGTAAAGTTCATTCTTTAACCTTTTTGTCTCTTAGATATATCTGTAATCATTTAAGTCTTGGTAATGTTAGAATCCACACAGACAGAGGACCCAGATGCGTAACGTTTTCACACAAGCTTTATTTTACGGGAATGGGGCAGTCATGCGCGTGAACACAAACGCCAGGGATGTGACGATCGCTGGGCGGAAGAAGTGAGACAGAGAAGTCAGAGGCAGACGAGATTGAGGCCGGACAGAACAGATGGGATCGATACAGGACACACGGGTCGATACTGGACGGGACAGACGGGATCGATACCGGATACTGGGGCAAGATACGGGATCGATACCAGATACCTAAGACTGGAGCCAGATACCGAACAGGACGAGACCGTCAGGATCAGTACCGGATACTGGAGCAAGATACCGGACAGAACTAGACAGGCGGGATCGATATCGGATAATGGAGACTGGAGCAAGATACCGGACCGGAGGAGACAGACAGGATCAATACTGGTGGCTGGAGCAAGATACCGGACAGGATGAAACCGACGGGGTAGATACCGGAGACTGGTGCAAGATACCTGACAGGACGAGACAGGCGGGATCGAAATTGGGTACTGGAGACTGGAGCAAGATACCTGGGCAGGAGGAGACAAACGAGATCGATATCGGATACTGGAGACTGGAGCAAAATACCGGACAGGAGGAGACAGACGAGATCGATACCGGACAGGAGGAGACGGACGGGATCGATACCGAATACTGGAGTCGAGAGCAAGATACTGGACAGTACAAGACAGACGGGATCGATACACGAGCAGGATACCGGACAGAGTCAAAACACAAGTCTTGCAAGTGCAGAGGTTCGTTGACGGACTGACAAGGAGTGAATGAGAGCACTGAGTTTGAAACAGGAGGGAAGCCAATCAGGCAACGAGCTGCAGCTAGCTGGCCCCAAACAGCCATGTGAGGGCAGTGGGCAACCGTAACAGTTAAAATTTAAAACTAATAAAATCATTTTAATTTTAAGCCCTATTAGCATTACCTAAGAACAAGCAGTTGGCCAACCGGCTTGCCATTCGTTTCTACTCACACGCAGCAATATGATGATAAAATTAGCTTTTAAAAACTGAAATAAGATAATTATTTACTATTTTTGTCTTCCAGGCTTATTTGTATTCATTAAAGGCGTTGTTAAATCTGAAAATAAAAAAAATATATAACATATATATATATATATATATATATATATATATCTTCACTAGCATTAGCTAACAAAACGTTTGCCAATTGGAAATCTTTTAGTTTAAATCGATTGTCAACTTTAATGTTTAATGACATATCTTTTCTCTATATTGGATTTTATATGCAACTTATAGTTGTTTTTCTGTCTTTGTAGTGCATTTTATGAATGGTGCAACTTGTTCGATACTTCCTTTCATGTGTAGTAATTTAAAATGTATCCCTTGAAATAAGTATTGTTACTCAAATTCCAAAACTGGTGTTTATTTACCGGTTCATAGTTCTATAAGTAGGTCGTCTTTATATAGCCTTATATTTCTAGGTCAACTCTTCATATAGGTTTTCTTATCCCCAAGGGATGATCCATATAACCGTTGTCCCATTTGTTTGTATCGCAAACTGGCTGGTGGTGAATATTACTCAGCATTTCAAGGGGAAGTACCTCTCATTGGCAATACAAAAATATAACAAAGCACGTCTGAGCTGGTCTGTGAATTAGTCTGAATTAAAACAGGAAGTCAAGTCAAGTCAAGTCATTTTTATTTGTATAGCCCTAAATCACAAAGAGTCTCAAAGGGCTTCACAGATTGTTACACTATATTACACAAACTATTTTCAACCGACAAGAGGAGTAGGTTATTCGTATGCAATGGAGTAGAAGTGAGTTTTAAGTTTAGATTTAAACATTTCCACTGAGGTTGCAGATCGAATCTCAGGGGGAAGAGCATTCCACAGCACCGGTGCCCGGATGGAGAACGCTCTCGAACCAGCAGAAGACTTCTTTGCTCTCGGGATCATCAGAAGACCGGCACTCTCAGATCGTAGGCTTCGGACCGGGACATAGTGGCAGATCAGATCTAAAAGATAAGAGGGAGCAAGTCCATGTATGATTTTGTACAATACTAAGAGAACTTTGAAGTCACATCTTTGGCTAACTGGGAGCCAATGCAGGTTAGCCAAAATCGGCGTTATGTGATCGTACTTTTTTGTCCTGGTTAAGAGCCTCGCTGCGGCATTTTGTACTAGCTGAAGAGACTTGATTCTGGACTTCGGGAGACCGGAGAGTAGTGCATTGCAGTAATCGAGACGGGAGGTAACAAATGCATGAATTATTGTTTCCGCATCAGACTGAGACAGTATTGAACGGATTTTAGCAATGTTGCGAAGATGGAAGAAGGCAGTTCTAGTAATTTGCTTTACATGCATCTCAAAGGATAGATCAGGGTCAAATATGACACCTAAATTTTTAACTGAGTCACTCTGTGTGATGTGACATTTGTCAATGTTCACAGCAGTTTTTGAGAATAAGTCCCGGCATTTAGAAGGACCAATGACTAACATTTCAGTCTTTTCAGAGTTAAGACGCAAGAAATTGAGTGACATCCACTCTTTTATCTCAGTGAGACAGGCCTCCAAATTTCCACAGTTTAGTGTGGAAGATTCCTCCAACGGAAGATATAGTTGAGTGTCGTCTGCGTAGCAATGGAAGCTGATATTGTACTTGCGAATAATATCACCTAATGGAAGCATGTAAATGTTGAAAAGTAGGGGGCCGAGCACTGAACCCTGCGGAACACCGCAGGTAACATTAAAGGGCTCAGATGTCGTTTCACCATATTTAACACAGTGTGTCCTATCTGAGAGGTAGGATTTGAACCACGAGAGGACAGCTCCTGAGAGACCAATCCATTTTTCCAACCGTTCTAGTAGGATATTGTGGCGCACTGTGTCAAAAGCAGCACTAAGATCCAGCAGCAGCAAAAGTGATGAAGCGCCAGAATCCATTGACATTAGGAGATCATTTGTTACCTTGATCAGAGCTGTCTCAGTAGAGTGGTTAGCCCTGAATCCTGATTGCATGGATTCAAAAAGGTTATTCTCCGATATGAAAGCATTCAGCTGCTGTGCCACTACTCTTTCGAGTACTTTAGAGAGGAAAGGTAGGTTTGACACAGGTCTGTAATTACTTAATATTTCTGGATCAAGGTTGGGTCGTTTCAGTGTGGGTTTAATAACGGCGGACTTAAAAGCTGCTGGAACTACACCTGAGGAGAGTGATGTATTTATAATATTTAGAACTGAAGGCCCAAGGACGCTAAAAAGACTTTTAATAAGTGAACCTGGGAGCGGGTCGAACTGGCAAGTTGTCGGTTTGGCCGCATTCACCACTTGTTTGAGATCATCAAGTGACAGTTCACTAAAACCGGCCATTTTCCCAGGGCAGCCACCCTGTCGTGCATCTGTAAATTTCAGTCCTTTAATAGGTGTGGTACTAACAATATATTTTGCAATTTCTTCCTGTATGCATTGAATCTTCTTAGTGAAGAAGACCATTAAGTCCTGAGCAGAGTGTGTCGAACTGTCTGCGATAGGCTGTTGCCTTGTTTATCTGACAAAATACATCAAATAAATAGGATTATTGAGAAATAACATTTAACAAATAACATGCACCCTCCTAAATAACAAATACTGGAACTGAAATGTTTTTTATGATAATGAATATTATGTGCGAGGGTTACCTTTACACTATAAATTATATAACTGGATTGAAAACTATATAGATGTATTTTTTTGCCACTAGACTGCATTGGTGTGTCATATTGGAAAGGGAAACGGTGTATTTTTCCATTTCTAATTTAAAAACTGTTAATTTAGAAAGAGAAACATTCATTCGTGGACTAAATAGCATTGGTGTTTTGTTATTGGACATTGTTGTTGCATTCAACGCAATTACTTTTGTAACAAAGCAACTTGTGTAAATCAAAACTACTTTTCAGTACACACTAATACAAATAATAATATACAAAATGATGATAAAATTAAAGTTAAGTCGACGCATTGGTGATGAAAGTTGCATTAAACTTACTGATTACATTTTCGCACCTGGAGAGCGGCCCTAGCCACTAAGAGTTTGCGGCTAGCACTATTACACTGGTGACGCAACATTGATTATAAACGGTGTTAGCTTTTAGCTTTTGCTGGTAGCAGTGCTTATCATTTATTACCTGGTATTCACATAAAAAAAATGCACTTTTGTATCCATCCGTTTATAGTGTAAGTCTCCTGGCGGACAATGTAAGAGCACACCTTATAAGTTTTTGTGAAAATAGCTCACCGGTGATTTATCATTTTGATTCGAACTGGTAGACAGACTATTTCAACCTTACTTTTAATCATTACAACCTGGTAATGCCATAATAATACCTGTCCCTTTAATATGTCACAAAGTTTACTTTTGAACAAAAATGTGAAAGCCACAAATTATGCAACGTGTATTGTACAACGTGTTCGGAACAAAATAGCTTTTTCCCAGTGATTTAGGATCTAGTATCACTATTGTTACACATACGCTAGTGCTCGTCAAGGCAGACTCTCTGAAGAGCGGGATGACACTTTTCATGGAAAAACAACGGCGACCAGATGATGAAAGTGCTGTATTTAAGTCAGATCAGGAGGCTTCTCCTGCTACCAGTAACCATGAAAACCAGGCTTTTTCATGTGTGGGTGCAAAGTCCTACCCAAAAGCTTTAAAGTGTGTCTTGGACTGTACCTGCCCAAGACACACCAGAGGAAGTAGTACCTCTACAACTCTGATGGTTAAGGGATCCATGAGACACTTAAAAAAGGAGAGAAGACATCAATGGTTTTTGAACTTGCATGGAGGATAGGCAGGGAAGACAAACTTAAGATCAGAGGTTCCATCCTGATCTAAGGGCCTTCCCCTTGAGTTCTTTCTTATTCAGATCTGCCTAAAAGGGTGCATCCATTAAAGAACAGCAACATGATTTGCCGATAGTGACAATGATCCAAACAGTGCATAATAGTCAAAACAATGAACAATAAGGCGCAATAATAGTCAAAATAATGACGACTATACTATACTATGAAATCTTCTTTGCAGGTACCCAATATCAAAGACAGAATCAACGTAATTTAAAGACATTTGATGCTTATTAATCACCTAGAGATAATCCAGATTTAGCCATTCACACTATTAAAAAAAGTTGGTCTTAGCGGTGTTTGTGCGTCAGACAAACTGACCCTAACCACACCAAAATGCGTTTGCAGACTACTGACGCCGTTCTACCGTTTTTTTTCTGCGCGGTTCCAGACTTTTCGCAGATCCGAGAGATTATCTTCAAGGGTTCTCTTCCTTAAAGCCCGACGCTAAAAACATTTGTCGCGGAAACGGAGCAGAGCGATTTGACAGCTGCAAGATCACCATTCATCATTTGGCGTGCTCTTAAACTGGACTATAATTTGACGTACTATTAGCAAAGCGCCTCTCCCTGTAAGCACTTCTATCTGAGAGAAGAAATCTCACAGAATCTGAGACAAGAGGGCAGGAGATGAAATACTGATAGAGATTGTTGAGTCTTCAGTTATGTTCTGACGAGATTTCGAAAAGGAAAATAAGCATGCTGTAATGTGGGCCAAGAGAAAACATTTTCAACTACACAGCTTTAATTAGCTTTATGACAGAGAATAATCCACACAGCACGGAAAATCATGGAATACTCTCTTCCCAGTCCGGCTCGCAATACAGTAAGCGCCAACTGAGTCATGAAGGGCTATTCTCACCACATCGCTACACTACATATCCCTTAAAAACGAGGACAAACAGGCTCATAGAAAGTTTTGCCCCATGGCCCCCAGCACCCTGAAAAGCACACAACACTGTGAAAATAGAGTAAAAATATATCTTGCGAAAATGTAAAAAAAATGTCAAATAATAATCAATACATACATTTTTTTTGCGACACATAGAGAAGAAATGTATTTTTGCAATGGTTTTTTTGTCCTTGTTTAGGGTGGTGATGGCCCTTGGGAAGAAACCTTATTGGAGCCTGTCTGCCTTTTTGAGGGAGCTGAGGCGTCTCCCAAAAGCCAGCAGTTCAAAGATGTGGTGAGAGCAGTCCTTTATGACGTAAATCCCTCTGTTGCAGTATCACAAGCGAACTATGTCCTTCAGACTAGGCAGAGGGCAGCCCATGATTTTCTGGGCCGTGTTTATAACTGTCATAAAGCTAATCAAAGCTGTTAAAGCTCTAGTAGACGCTAAAGATCCTTTAAATTAAGGGCAGATAGACTCCGATAAAGTTTCTTTTTAAGGGCCATCACCACCCTAAACAAGCACACATGACTGTGAGAAAAAAACAAATATTTCCTAAAGTTTTGAAAAATGTCAAATAAAATTTGAGAAACAAAATATGAATACACATTGTTTAATACATAAGCACCATATAAAAATGTAAGTCTTGTCTGCCATGGAGAATAATCTGAGCCTATTGCTTGTTCACTTAAGGGATCTGAAGTGTCTGCCAGAGGGCAGCAGGTTAAATAGGTAGTAGCCAGGGTGAGAGGAGTCCCTAATAATGTTGCTGGCAATGTCCCCCAGAATGGGCAACAAGCAGCCAATGACTTTCAGGGCAGTGTTGATTACTCTGTAATGTTCTCCTGTATGCTGCCTTGCTCTAAGCATACCATGGTGCTGTATAATTACCTCGTTTCGGGCGATATAATGCTATGTGGTAGGCAAGGACTAGAGGTAAGATCGGGCCCAAAAAAAGCACCCGAGCCCGACGCAGGCCCGAGGGGTATTAAACCCGACCCGGACCGAGCCCGACTAATTAACTGGATTTGCTGGCCCGGCCCGAGGGGGCCCGAAATTACATATTTTATTTATAAGGAGGGGTGATTTATGATAACAAATTAAACTCTGCCTTTTGTTACAACATCTAGGCCTAAGTTAAATAAAACTGTATAAACATTTACATCTTTTATATTTCTGTGTCTGCACTGCAGATGTTACATTAAGCGACAATCTGTCATTGACGGTTTTTTTTTTTTGAGGTAGCGAAAACATTTAAGGGCGTCCGTCATTTTGACGACTTGATCATTGGGCCATAATCCACAGCAGCAGTTAGAGGTAAGATCGGGCCCAAAAAAAGCACCCGAGCCCGACGCAGGCCCGAGGGGTAATAAACCCGACCCGGACCGAGCCCGACTAATTAACTGGATTTGCTGGCCTGGCCCGAGGGGCCCGAAATTACATATTTTATTTATAAGGAGGGGTGATTTATGATAACAAATTAAACTCTGCCTTTTGTTACAACATCTAGGCCTAAGTTAAATAAAACTGTATAAACATTTACATCTTTTATATTTCTGTGTCTGCACTGCAGATGTCACATTAAGCGACAATCTGTCATTGACGGTTTTTTTTTCGAGGTAGCGAAAACATTTAAGGGCGTCCGTCATTTTGACGACTTGATCATTGGGCCATAATCCACAGCAGCAGTAGTAGTACGTCCTTAAGAGTCTTTGGGACGAATGATAATATAGATGTCTGACGTTCATTACTTTTGCCAGGACAGCTTTTTAAATGTCTGATCAGCGTCGAGGTCCCAGTCTTTTTGCTATCGTATGCGAGCAAATTGCCACATTGACACTCAGCGAAGCCAACGCAAGTCTGTGTATCATTTTCTACTATCAATTTGAAATTGCTCCACACTTGACTCTTACCAGAGTGCGTTTTCCTCGTCAGTTCTCCTCTTTTGAGTTTATCCTTAACTTCTTGTTGGTCCGACTCCATATCGGGGATACCAGGCCAAAATCACGCGAATTTGCGGAGGGGAAGATTATTAAGAGGACAGCATTCACGTCACGTCACGTGCACAGAGCATGCTCTGGCTCCGTTAAAAGCAATTACAGCTCCTTCTCCGTTTTATCCAAATTATTTATTTTATAACAAGTATTCCTTGGTCTAGTATCCATACATAGTTTAAGTATATATTTTTAATGAACATTTAACACATTATTAATTAATTTAAAAAAAAAAAAAAAAAAAAAAAAAAAAAAAAAGCAGGACCGAACCCGACCCGACCCGACCGTATGACTGACATTTCAGGCCCGACCCGGCCCGAAATTGCCTCGGGTTCGGGTTCGGGCTCGGGCCATAAATCTTAGCTCTAGCAAGGACTGATTAGAGGATAGAAGAGAGGCAGAGAAAAGGGGTTGGTGATTGAAAGGAAGGGAATTGGGAAAAAAGGGGCAAAACAGGGGGGCGCGTTACGCAGAGACAGACATCCGACGGGGGAGTCGGCGCTCCAGAGAGGAGCCGGTTCCCTTTGCTACTGTAAATAATAGCCCCTGCTTGAGTTGGAAGGCCTTCACGGCTCCTTTTGTGCGCCGTGACATCTTAGGTTCCCCAAAGATGGGAGAGCAGGGCTCAAGCTTGGCATGGGAACTGCCTGGTATTATGAATATGAGGGAAATTAAGCCCAGCTAGGTCAAAGGGAAGCTGCCAAACTTACACTCCTGCCTCTTTATCCCACTAAAACCCACACAGGCGGGAGACCAACTTAGAATTCACATAGCCGTTCTCACCCGTGGCTTTATTGAATTAGATTTCCAACAGGTCTGCCTTCAAACTGGTTCTCAAATCCGTATTATGTACTACAAAAAAACTGGTGGTATTCACAATATCAATGCAGTGGAACCACCAAGGGTGAAGGCAATTTGTTCCAGGACCAGTTCAAGGGTCAAATGATTAACTGCTGCCACGATTTTATTACTTTATCGCAAAGAACTCGTGACTCATGACGGGACACTCAACGGTGACAAGGATCGAACCAGAGAGGTCAACATTTCCTCCGCAGGATATCCGAGATGTCAGACGATACAGTCGACAAAATCAACCTCGGTGATGAGGTAGTCACTTGGTGTGATTCACCTGCCTAATGATTCGGCATCCTGTTTGATAGCTTCATTTGTAAACAACTAAATGACACATTCAGGAAATAGGGTGGAGCGGCCAGTTGATTGTTCTTCCTGTTGTTTTAAGGAACAGTTCGCAGCTTATGATTTGTGTCATTGGACACCCGGAGGACGTGTTGGTTGAAAACAGACCTTTTAGAGAAGGCATGACCAAGCTTTCACAAGATAAGGGGAATAAATTCAAATACAATATCGCTCAATCAGAAATAACTGTTCAACCAAGATAGCATCATTAATAGCCTCTTTTCATACAAAAGGGTAAAGTGGAATGTATAGATAGATAGTAAGGGTCTGTTGAAATATGGACAGTTTTTCATGTTATCAGAGAAAAGCAGCGATATGTTCGGTAGGATGCCAAAATCAGAAGGATCCGTTTTTTTTTTTACCAAGTTTTCGTAATTTTCTGCTTTTTATTTCATTTCAAAGTGTGAGAGGAAGTGGATAAGTACTAATGGTTGCTGATTGTTTTTTAGGTTTTGGTAGAAAAAAACAATAAGATCAATGTGATGCCAAAAATTTGCTCTTCAACCAAGATAGCATCATTTTCCACTTTTTCTTCTATGTAAAAATGTGAAGTGTATAAGTACTAAAGATCTTTTGAGTTGTTAACAGGGTTTCCAGGTTTTGGGAGAAGGTACAAAGGGTCTATGTATGTTTGCAAGTTTTTGCATGGTTTGGGATAACACCCTGCCCGTAACCTGAATCTCGTCTGTTTATGACGGTTACCCCAATTCCAGAATGCCAGAGTCTCTGGACTCTTAACTATGCGCTAAGGGAGTTGTCACTGATGCGTTTAAGAGGTCTTCCAGCAGTCAGGTTAACAAAGGTCAAGGTGTGACACCATCTGTAATTACACAGGGAACATGTGTGCTTTTGTTTATACTCGGGACAAATGTTAGGAGACGCTTTTTCCGGGTCAGCATAGGGGAGGAACCGCAGCTTCAGTTTCGGGGACTTTCCTCTGTCCGGCTCGGTTCACAAGGCAGAACAATGACCAAATGACTCTCCCAAGTAAACTCACTGCGATCACAAGCGTGTAAACACTTGATCCCAGCAGGATGCTCAGGAAACCTTCAAACTGGGTCGACCTGACCTTTCCCCCAAAACCAGTTCCAGTGGCACCATCGGTTTTTCATTGGTTTCTAATTGACCCTTCAGTTTGCAGAACCAGAGACCAGTTCAAAAGATCAGAAATCACTTTGGCAGCACGCCCTCCTTTCTTATCCTCTTCAAAATGACTCGGAGCTGTAAATCTAGATCACCCCCATCGCATTTTAGGTCAGCTGCCCACCCGAGTCTTTGCAGCCATCCCCTTAGGGAGGAGAGTGCGAAGGCCAGTTGGCAAGACGAAGTGAGAGGGGCCAATCTTGCGGCAGTAATTGGTCAGGAAATGGGCTGCTCGGATATGTTAGCTCCTCTCGAACCCCGCCTCTCCCTCCTTCCAGTCAGTGAGCAGTCAGTTTGGTCCCCGATCCATCCGTCCCCCTCCCTTGATTTTTCAGTAACTCGCGGTGTCTTTCTCAATTGGATCTGACCTCATCCAGGTGTCGCATTTTCAAGAATGGTACTCCTTCAAACATGGGATTTACGGGTAAGGGGGTAAAGGGCTCCCGGTGTCCGAATCGAGGCTAGTCCTGGGAGTGTTCACCCGGAGGTAAGTGTGGACTTGTCATTTTCTCTGGGGTTTGATTTCCGTCTTGCAGTACTAAGAGTGGTTTTCTAGTGGAAAATTGTTTCATTTAGTCGAGTCCAAGTCTAAATATAGTTCCTAACGGTATCAAAGCTTCCAAGAATGCAGTGAAGAACGACTTTGTGTAAGAAATTGACACTATAGTAGTCTTCAAGATATATACACAATAGCCTGTGTTGTAATAAAAACCCAGTAAGTTTGTTTTCTACCTCTGCCAGACAGAAGCAGGGTGGATGACTGGTTAGCATGTCACAGTTCAGAGGTTCTGGCTTTGATTACAGCTACTCGCCTCCCTGTGTGGAGTTTGGATGTTCTCTCTATGCACGATTGGGTTTTCTCTCACACTCCAATTCCTTCCTTGGTTATTGGTTGGACCAAATTGTCCCTAAGTATTAGTGAGTGTGTGATTGGTTCTAGGGTGTGACCAATCCAGGTTGTCCCCTTCCTACTTCCAGAAGATCGCTGGTATAGCCTCCAGCACCCCTGCAACCCTAGGAAAGACAAACGGCTTGAAAAAGAATGAAAAAGTAAAACGGAAATTAGAGCAGAGGTAGGCGAACTTCTTGATCATCATCAGGTTAAAAAAATTGGCAGAGGGGCCAGGCTAAGTAAAATATTGGCCTGGGGATGTACCAAATATAGGGTACAGAACTTTGTACGATTTGTTGGCCACTCAGTAGAATCATTAGATTTTTTTGTATCTACAGATACATAAATTTGATCAGATACACCGGCAATACAAAAGAAATAAATATTTTGCCGGCCTATCCAATCCTTATGTCAATAGACCATTTAATCAGGTTTTGAAACACTCAAAATTCAAATGAAGTAATATATTATGTCCCTTTTAAGCATTACATTTGATAGTATGCATTAAATAACTCGAAGAAGGGCTAGCTCAGTTTTTTTCTTGGCATGGAATTTGATATGTATCTTGGTAAATGCAATAAATGAATACATTTCAAGTACAAAAAACTGTAGCCAGCTATTTGACTTTCGGCCTTGAGCGCAGTACTCATGAATGCTTCCTGAACGACAGACTAAGGGACACGTTTTCTTTAATATGACCACCGTATATTAACATTTTCAGTTGGCTCGCAGGATATAAAAGCCTGGCAGGTAGTGGCCCGCTGGCCGTAGTTGGCCCTCCCCAGATTTAGAGTGCACAAGCGTCCCAATTTTAGTAAAGTGGGACATCAAGCAATTGGGACATGCACCAAAGGGGGTTTATTATTGAAAACAGAAGCCGACACCACGGTAGTTACTTTTAACGTAACATTCAAGCACTTTCCGTGGAAGAATTTGTTTTCTGTGATTAAACTTTATACATGGTTACTTTTGAATGCAAAAAAAAAGCCCCTCGCCCTTCTTCCCTGCTGGAATCCTTTTCCTGGAGCAGGACCCTCGTCCTGCATTTCTAATCTCGGGCCAAACACAGTTTCCTCGACGTATCCGCTACTGTATACACTCAATATTGCACACATTTTCCTGCTTTAAGCTACAATATACCCACAGGACCACCCTTGTGAGTTACAATAGCATTCATGTGCTGTTGTGTGCATTTTCCACACGATTGCCGGACATTCCTCTTCGGACTCTCCTTTTAACTGAAAATTCGTGGAGGTGGGCGGCAATACTCCCAAATTCCTGAACTTGTTTCGGCACTGAGAGGAGACCGCCTCAGGGAATACCGTCCGAGAATCTGAGAAAGGGGAAATCAATACTGGACGGGAGCGTTTAATGAATTCCTTAACCGATGAATCATATTAACTCTTCTTCCAAGAGTGGATCAGGTTTTGTTTAGTTCCACAAAGACCGTGAAAGATAGTGTTACGATTAGTGGATGCGAACCCAAGCGCGGACATAACGTACGGAGTTCATGACAAGAGTATATGTTTTTGCCTTTCCCTTTAGCATTACTGATAATCCTCGGATCCATAGTTGATGAATATGGGCAAGGTTGGGTAGGGTAACTTGATTACTTTCAATTACTTTTGGATTACCCCAATACCAAATATGCTAATAAAAGACAAAAGAAACTAAATATGAATAAAATTACTAAATTTTGTGCAGGCTCGGGGAATAACGGAATACATGGAACGGCAAAAATGATGTTGGCAAGCTGTTTGGATTTCTTTTCATTTTGTTTTTGTCGCATTTTATGTTAGAGATCAAAGAGATCAAAGCCAGGAGAGAAAGCTTACCACGTGTTGTGAGCCATAATTGTATTCATATTTAGTTTCTTTTGTCTTTTATTAGCATATTTGGTATTGGAGTAATCCAACAGTAATTGAAAGTAATCAAGTTAAAGTAACCCTACCCAACCCTGAATATGGGACAACAAACATAGGATCGTATTGCTTTCAAAAGCACACACGATGATGAACTGAATGAATAGAGAAAGGCATTGTGGGAGGGAGTACAGCCAATAGTATATCGGGATTGTCAGGATGCCATGACGCAAACTGATGGCAGATAAGCATCCTTACGAGACGAAACAATAGCAGACAGGCATCTAATAGACGTTACTTGCAAGAATACAGCAGAATTAGAAATTTACTTTTTTAGGCATACAAAATACTTTTTGTTTTCATTTAGTAAAATGACGTAAGGAGGGGTCGAAAAAACATCTTATTCATCACCAAAATGTGAAAACGGCGTAAGGCGGAGTCGCCAGTAGGGACCCTTAGCATTTAAATACAGTACAAATAATACTGCATGAACTGACTCAAGAAAAAAGCATTGTGGGAGGTAGTTCAGGTAATAGTTTGTCAGCATTATTTCAATGCTGTGATGCAAACCAATGGCAGAGCAGCATTTCATAGGATATCGACAGATGGCACACAAGCATGTTAGAGACGTATGAGCCACTTTTTGGTCATGTGAAATTATTTTTTTGTTTTTAAGTTTCAGTGAATATCATGTTTTTGCTTCACCCTTTAGCATCTCTGCAAGCCTTGGACCCATAGACCTCAATTACCGTTATAAGCACTAAAACTGGGTCTACACACACACAGTTGGCCCATTCAACTCTTTCTGTAGCGCACACACAGATTATTTATTTTCCAATGGCGTGGTAAACACGAGCCATAAAGCGTCCTCTTAGAAACGATGGGAGTGTGTGACGATACTACACATAAAAGAACGGATGCACAGAGAGCGCTGTGACTAATGACTTGGGATTGTGGGTGGTTGAGGGTCATTCATATACAGTTTCCCCCATTTGGAGACCCCTCACTGTGCTTGTCACAGGCGAGATGGATCATCCTAAGACACTCATCGTTTTGTAGTGTTTGAAACTCACAGGGCTCTTTTGTTGTCTTTAATTAATCAATCTTGTCATTGGGCGGAGTGCAGCCAATGATTATCTGTACTGTTTTGATGACTCTGTAAGGTTCTACTGTCTGCTGCCTTGCATTCAACAATTACAACGTAGTGTTCGTTGTTTACTTAAGATTAGACGTGGTATTCCAGAGTAAACATGTCCTCCAGACTGGGCAAACCAGCTGAGGATTTCCTGGGCTGTGTTGATGACTCTATGTAAGGTTATCTTGTCTGCAGCCATGTACTCAGCAAACTACAACGATTACAACGTAGTTTAAATTGCTTATTAGATAAGATGTGGCACTTCAGGATAAACATGTCCTCTAAACTGGGTAGAGAACTCCCAATGATTTTTCTGGGTTGTGATGTTTTGTCTCTCTGTAAGGTTCTAGTGTCTGCTGCTTTGCACCCAGCATACTGGAATGATTACAGTGTAGTGTACGTCGTTTACAACTTGATTAGACGTGGCATTCCGGGATAAACATGTCCTCCAGGCCAGGCAGAGTGCCGCTGATCATTTTCTGGGCTGTGTTGTTCCCTTTATATAAGGTTCACTGTCTGCTGCTGTGCACAAAGCATACCAGAACTATTACAAAATAGTGTATATATACATATATATATACATATATATACTGTATATATGTGTGTGTGTGTGTAAATGTATGTTTACAAATAGATTTGTCGTGACAAACAAGGATAAACGTCCTGCAGACTGGGCAGAAATCCGCTTATGATTTTCTGGCCTGTGTTGATTATTCTCCATAAGGTTCTCCTGTCTTTTGCCACGCATATAGCATACTACAGCGATTACAACTTAGTGTACATTGTTTACGACGAGACACACGTGGGACTCCAAGATAAACATGTTCTCCAGACTAGGAAAAGAGCTGCCGAGGATTTCCTGGGCCGCGTTGATGACTCTCAGTAAGGATCTTCTTTATGCTGTCGTTCACCCAGAATTACTACAACAATTATAACATAGTGTCCATTGTTTACAAGATTAAACGTGGTACCCCAAGATAAACATGTCCTCCAGACTGAGCAGAAAGCCACTGATGATTTCCTGGGCGGTGTTGAAGACTCTTTGTAAGATTCTTCTGTCTAGCGCCCTCGGCATACCACGTTTGTACATAGTTAAACATGCCCTTCAGACTGGGTAGGGAGCAGCCAATGATTTTTAACCAAAATCCACCCAAACTGTTGTAATACACTGAATGAGTGTTTTATACTTCAAGGTGTTCATCAATTAGACCCCTAATAGATGTTTTAGAACTCCCAGATTTTTACCGGCGGTATCGTTTTTGAACCTTCCACCAATTACTCGACCTTTGTTTACGTATTTAGGACAACATCCTCCAGGGATCGCACACAGGCCATCAGATAAGTGGAGTTTTTGTCAGTTTTCTGTCATCGACCGGTCGCGCTCCACCAAATGGGGGCGTTTGGACTCCGTGTTTACCAAAGTTCCAGTTGCTCATTACGCCTGGGGGGGAAGGCGTTTGGATTTCGCCTATAGCTTTAGGGTCTTCGCGGGTCACTGGACCCTAAGGTCATTCCACCGGGGTCGTGCTTCTTGGGGTCCCAGGAATAGTCGAGAGGGATTGATTTTTGTATCGGTAGGGAGCCGTGGGGGTGACCCCATGCTGCTGGGACTCTCCGTCCTTGTCAACACTTAGGCCTCGGACTTTTCTTCGCCTTAAAGGGACATAAGCTGCTTTTCTTCCTCTTGTTGTCAAGCTAATGCCGCTCGATGCATGATTGCTCGCAGTATGAGCTAGATAGCAGCCTATAATATCTAGATCAGACCAAGTCAAAATGATCTACCAACCTTAGGAAATGGAGATTCAAGAGCAGTCTAGCCTTCAAAATGGTGTCCCAATCTGTGGAATTCAATGTTCACAATATTTCCCAATGCACGCTTGAATATATCAAACATGTTTAATTAAAAATAAAAGATATGCAATACAATAGTCAAATTATAATAAGTGTCGACTCCATGACTCAATTAAAGTCAGGTTTTTTTCGTTGCCAATGTTTTTGTCCGATGATTGTGAGAAATAAGTGACACCGTATCGCTGTAGTGCAGATTGATTAATTGGTACTTAATCTTGGCAAATACAGTACATCCATTGGTGTTAATAATCAAACATACAATTAAATAGCACGATTCAGTTTCCTTTTTTCATACCGTTAAAGTAGTAAATGTAGTCATTTAATAAAAACCTTTTTAGTGCCTAAAATCTGCTGTGTTTATTGTAATTAGGCTAACTCAAGGGGGAAGGGTTCAACTATTCAATGATCATGACCTTTTCATGCAAAAAGTACCAGAGCGGTATCAATTGATACTTCCATGTATTTACCTGGATCGAATCAATAACAAAATTCCCAGTATCCCCCACCCCTAGCTTAAAATTCATAAAAAGATAGGGGTCAGGGGAGGGATTTCTTATGTGAAACCTTTTCCAAACCAACAGCTGCTTTTTGTTACTAACTAGCGCAAAGAGCACCGAGTTTGATAAAAATTTCTGAAATAGCAACTTGCTATTAAGATGGCTTGCTAAACAGCTAAAAATGTAGCATGATAATTGGCTAAAAAGGTTAACATGTCAAAAAACTGAAAGGGGGTTAAATAGCTAGTTAAAAGAGTAAAACTAAGTAGCCAAATAGAAAGCTAAAACGAGACAGCTAGCTAGAAAGGAGGCCCAATTTTCTAGCAAAAGGGTCAAATGTTAGCCAGATTGCATGCAAAAATATAAAAAGCTAGCTAGATAGCTTCCTAAATAGCAAAAAATATAGCAAAGATAGCTAGCTACAAAGCTAGCCAGATAGCTAGCAAGAAAAATGCACATTTTTTACACATTCGCTTTATTAAACCCATAAATTGGAATTCAGTTTGTTATATGTCCTGTAAAATTAATAAATAAAAACATGAATAAATGAATGGGTGTAATACATGAGGCAATTCTGATTCTGTTATAGTAAATGGTCTGCATTTATATAGCGCTTTTCAAGTCAATGAAGACCTCCCAAAGCGCTTTACAATGTGCTTCACACTTACCCATTCACACACACACCCACACACCAATAGGGAGTCAGCAGCCAAGCAAGGCGCCTACCTGTTTAATGGGGGTATTAGGGGTTCAGTGTCTTGCCCAAGGACATATTACACTGAGGAGACGGGAATCAAACCTGCGACCTCTTGATCCCAAGACGAGCGCTCTACCTCGTGAGCTATCAATTGCTTAAAAATAATGAGCAATACTTGGACAAACATTTTTTTATTTGGAATGTATTTACTTGGATTTTTAAAATAACAATTTATTGTGTTATCACTGTTAGTTCCAGGTTAATCATTAAAAATGCGTTAGACTCAGTCAACCAAGAAAAAAATGATTTGACTCAAAATTCACAATGACCCAACACTGCTGAGCTATTTTCAGAACAGGTCTGCGGGCACCCCAACTAACCTTGGGGTACCCTAGTGCCCGCGTGATCAAGGTTGGGGACCCCTGCTCAAGTGGTAGGTAACAGTCTTTACATTGAAATCACACAACACGGAGAGCATTCAATGGGGGGAAAGCGAGAGTTTAAAAATAATTAATATTTAGTGGGGGGGGGCGGACAACGCTCCGCTGTTAGCATCCATGAGTACTTCAGCAAACATAAGCACATTGCGTGTGTCGTCCTCTTCTGGGCATGCAGACAAGTTTTGGCGTTTACACAGGTGACAAAGTCGCATTTAGTAGGAAATGTAAACAATCTCACAAAAACATTGGATTTCACCCAAAAATTGGAACGGATTATTGATCTATGCAGTGTGGACCTAGCCTTAGATCTAATTAAACGGGGTCAGGGGTGGGCCTTAGAACAGGTTGGTATTACTTGTCCGAAGGCTTCTCTCCCTGTCCTCCTAAATAGTTTCAAATCCATTAATGTATTCTCTCCTTATTTTGAGTGTCTACTAAGCTCAAACTTAACACTTGAAGGGAAAAATGACCCATAAATGGGCAGCACAGCGGCGCAGTGGTTAGCGCGTGTGCGGCACAGTTCTAAGGTCTTGGAACCTACTGTGTGGGTTCAAATCCAGCTACCGGACTTCCTGTGCGGGGTTTGTATGTTCTCGCCGTGCTTGCGTGGGTTTCCTCCGGACACTCCGGTTTCTTCCCACATTCCAAAGACATGCATTTCATGTGGTTTCATGTCCAAATTGTCCTTAGGTGTGAATGAGCGAGTGAGTTGTCTGTCCCTGTGTGCCCTGCGATTGGCTGGCAACCAGTTCGAAGTGTCCCCTGCCCACTGCCCAATGATTGCTGGGATGAGCTCCGGCACCCCCGCGACCCTACTGAGGATAAGCGGTGCAGCTAATGAGATGAGAGATGAGATGACCCATAAATCAATTGGTTAATTGAAGACTGATTAGCTCAGGTGTACTCACCTGCTTGGTTAGGAACAAGTGTCCTCTGAGTCGTCGAATGACTCTTTTAACCTCATTTCTGTTCTCCCACACAGAGTTACCGTCGATTTAGGGAACTTGCAGAGAAAAAATGGGGGGGAAAACCTAATGGAGAACTCCTGTTCATTTTGTAGCTCGGTATTGCTGGGAAGGGAGGCGGAGTTTGGGGGAGGGAAAGGAGCAGAGGCCATTCAGAGACACACACCGCAACACTTTTAGACACACTCGTGAGCTCGGCGGCTGAAAAGCCAGGATGACGAGTCGAGCCGGGGCAAGATCCGCAGTAGCTGAGGAACAATGAGGGAATCTATGAAGGAAACTACGTGATGCACTAGGGAAGTCCTTGAGATCGTTCCACCATGCCGACTGGTGAGTAATATCATGCATGCATTTGCAGAACTGTTTCCGAATTTTGGGTTGGGTCTGTTTTTGAGGGTTTTTTTGGGGGGGTACATTGGTCCTCAGTTGACAGTTGTGCTCCACAGCGACGGCTCAAACACACGTTCTTGTGTTTGTTTTCTTAGAGGAGGAGTTGAAAGGAGACTTTTTGCTTTCTAGCAGGTTCAATTCCCCGCTGGGGAGGGCCGTTTTGGGCCTCAGGGAGGGGTTGGATTAATGATTTGATTCACCAGAGTGCAATCATTGCGTGCGGTCGACATTTGGGTTGGAGGATTTGAATTTGAAGGAATTGTTGCATCTGTGGCAAATACTAAAAGGTTACATCCGGAAAATCTGAAAAACTTTTGGAAGGGGTGTGGGAATCCGAAAACCAGAAAAGTAAAGTAAAATAAACTTAAAAAAACTTTTGCTGGGTGACTGTATCAGAAAACTCGGAAAAAGCAGATAAAATGCATTTGTAAAATACAGCAAGACAACAGTAAATTAAAAAAAAAAAAACGGTGGGGGGTGACTGAAATGTATATAAACAAAAAGTATTCAGAAAAAACTAAGTGGAGAAAAACAATATTAAAAAATATGTGAATCGAAAAAATAATCACAAAAGCTATAATACCAAAAAATCAAATATAAATAAAATAAAATATTCTGGCTGGGATGGGCTCCAGCCCCCCCGCGACCCTAATGAGGATAAGCGGTACGGTTAATGAGATGAGATTCTTAAAATAAATGGATGAACATAATCAGCAAAGCAATATAGAAAAATATTTAAATGTTATGAAGAAAAATCTGAAATAAATTGATAAAACAAGGGTAAAAGCACAATTTAAAAAATTCACAATCAAATCAATCAAAATATTACATAAAGTATAAATTACATTATTCTTATTTGTTATTTTGTAATTAGGGATCTAAAGCATACTAAAGAATGTAAAATTAATAATATCGAAATACTATGAAAATATAAAAAAGGATAAAATGACAACCTATTCAGCAAAATTTATAAAAATAAATGAAAAATATTAAAATTATTAGTGGATAAAAAAACTATATGTATAGAGTTGATCAAGAAAAATATTCAGAAATTAATCATGAAAATATTACAAACGCGAGAAAAATGAAAAAGTAATCAGAAAATACATGTAAAAGATTTATATCTTTTTTTCTGTAATTCACGTAACGGCAGCGTACTTCAATTATTTCAAAAATTAGGTTTCCATATATGGAAACAGGAGCAAAGACAAAACAAACAATTAAAATGATTTAAAATCTCTTATCTGCCTAAAATGTTGCTCCCACAATTTCATATTAAGCATGCTCAAAACTCAACAGAAAATTCACCAGACATCGTAATCTACTTAAATATTTCACGACACAATAAAGGTATTAAAAAAATGCTCGTAAACCCCAAAAAAGGACATAAGTAGCACCTAGGTGAAGTGATCTTGGCTCCCACCTATTTTTATACAGTACAGCAACAACGACCTCTAATTTCTACACATGGGGGGGATTAATAACGGAGGGGAAGGGATGGGGGGGCTGCTTTGAAACACATGGAGAGAATAAAAGGTTGAGAATGTTTCTTCTTTTTAAGCGTAGTCCTCAAACGCTTTTATGAGTCCAACGGCTTTCAACTCTGGGAGAGGGCGCTTCCTCTCACTGGGAGTGTTGGGATGCCATTCTGCAGCCTGTGACCCAAATTAGAGCCTATGTGGGGGGCAAAGGGGGTGTACAAATGGCTAAGCAAAAAAACAGGGGTTGTAATTACTGTTTGGGGCAAACTATTTGCTCCTGAGGTGATGGAGACAAAAGCGAGCCCACCCTCAAACTCGCTCTACCACCTATTAATGCTTCACCCACTTAAAGGTATTCCAAAGCAAAATATATATTTTTTCCAATTAGGTACGAAACGTGTAGCGTTCCTATCCAGAGTCATGCAAATATGTTGCAAAATATTTCAAATTGATGTGACCCATCTTGCTTCTTTCTTCTAGAGCAGGGGCGTCAAACTCATTCTAACTGGGAGCCACTTGCCAGAATAAAAATATCACAAGGGCCAGATTATTAGATTAAAGAATAGTTTAAAGAGAAAGGGAAAGAAATAGAGGGAGAAAAAGACGGAACATGGAGAGGGAGAGAGAGAATGAAGGAGAGAGAGTGAAATAGAGATCTCAAAAGAAAAAGTAGGAAAAAGGGAATGAAGGAAATTAGAAATAATCTGAAAAGAGAAAGAAACTACAAAAAGAGTAAAGAAACAGAAAGAGACTGATAGAAGGAGAGCAAGAGAAAGACAGTGAGAAAAAGAAAGACAAATATAGAGAAAACCAAATTGGAAAAAAGGGAAAGAACGAGAGAGAGGGTGAAAAGGAGAGTGATAAAAAAGAGTGGTAGAAAGAAAGACAATGAAAAAGAGCAAAAGGTGATAAAAAGAGTGGGAAAGGAAAAAAATACAGCTCCAATTGCTTTGTGAGTGGTGCATGGCTTTGGTGACATTTAAAACTGAAGCCCTTTTTTTCTCTTGTGCTTCTCAGCGTTGTCTCCCAGGCCAGACTAAAACCCTTGGCGGGCCTGATCCCTGCCTACGGGCCGCATGTTTGACACCTGTTTTCTAAAGCTGTGACGTCATTGAAGGAACGCAATACTTACAAAGTTACGAATCCCATTAACACAACATGCGAGGCCAGCTCCAAAACATTTGTAGTGAACTTAGTTGTAGAACTTGTAGTGTAGTTGCATACCACTTATTTTTGCCTGAAAGTAGGCAATAGGGGCTTTTCGTTTGTGTTTTTCGCCGCTTGAGTTGGCATAATTTTGTCCGGCTAGCTACCCGTTAGCTTCGGGGCTGCCGATGGCTTTTCTGTTTTGTTTGCTGCTGGATGGCGCTCGTTGGCTGCCTACTGTGTGTTGTTTGACCAGTTAGCCTGGCTTGTGTCTGGGTTTGTTTATTCCTGGCCGGTGTTCTGAAAATCCTTCCTCCCCATCGAGATGTCTTACCAATACCCAGCCTCGGCGTGTTTTTGGTCATGCGGCCTCCTCTCGTTGATGGGTTCTGGTTAGCCCCCGTTAGCTGCACATGGTGTTGCCTGACCGGCTAGCGAACTAGCCTGCTGTCTTTTTTGATTAAGTCCCAGACAGGTTCGTGTTTATCTCTTGCTATTTTTGTTCTTGGTTCCCTGTTGGCCTAGCTGTTCTCGGAATCTTTATGCTCGGCAAACTTTGCGTTTTTTGTTGCTCACTCATGGTAAGCCCCCGTTAGCTGTGTGTTATTTTTTCCAGTTAGCCCTGTTTTGTGCAGATCCCCCTTGGTTCTACCATTACTGCATGCTTAGGGTCCTGGTGTTCCTCCGATGACATCACAGACAAGACATGCTTCAAAATGCATTTTCTCAGAAAATAATTGGAATATAACGATAAAATATATAGACATTTTATGCGAAAACCATGAACTATTTCCTCACATTTTGAATGTTTAGGAATTCATGATTACGGTAATCCCTTATTTCTTTGCGGGGGTTGCAATCCAAAAACGTTCTGCGATAGTTAAAACCTGTGAAGTACAAATCTTGAATTATTACTCAAGAACAATTTCAAGTATTTGTTTTACAAATGAAAATAATGTAAGTTTTATTTACAAATAACTTTTGTACTGTCAAATTATGATTTAAAAAATATCCTTCCTGGTTTATTACACAGTTGTAAAGATTAAGGAACCGATCCGTTTTACACGATACTTTGCCTCCATCATGTGGACATGGAAAACTGGATATACCTTGCAGTTGTGTCCTACAGAAACTATATATTCTTTTATCAAACAGGCGCCAGAGAGGCACGAGGGCGCGCCACAAACCCACATGTGGCACCAGAGCATGTTTAGCAGGTGGAGAGGTCCAAGTTTGTTGGCCATAGAACGCATCTCCTCATGAAAATCAGCAAGTAGTGAAACCACCATACAGTAATTGATTTCCTATACCTTGCAGCACCCCTCCCCCGTCACACTACGCCAGACAAGAGCAAACGATCAGCGCAAGGGATCATTTCGGTCCCGACAAAAAAGGCGTGCACAAAAACGTCAGGTGGTACCTGGGACAAAATAAAAAGCGAAAGTCGACGAGCTGATTAGAGAGTTCATGAGTCATTCTTGACCTTTATCATTCGCGGTGAAGGATAAACGAAAACAACGCATGTAGCCGATTAAGGGTAAAAACTTGAAGCAGGTTTTTGGGTCACATGAGTTATTAATTATGGTTTTATTGCGAATAAAAGTTCATTTTTTCCAGATTTAATGAGCTCCAGAAGGGCTCAAAGTGAAAGAATGTGTTTTTGCAAATGGCAGACAGTTAAAAAATATAACATTTAAAAAAAATTCAAAATGAGGGAAAAAAATACCCCAAAATTAGACAAAATTATACACGGTTAACGGATTCTTAACCATGTGGGTCGTAGAGGCTGCATTTCGTGTAGTGTGTCTTGGATAAGTGCAGCCTGGCGTTACCTGTTCCTCTTGAGGCCAGTTTTTTAGGCAGGCGTTTATTCCCCCACATGAAACGGATAGTACCGGTTACCATTAGCAGGAAAAGCTTCCTGATCTGGCTCAGATACAGCACCTTCATCATCCGGTCGCTGTCGATTTTAATGGGATGAGCCTTATCTCCGCATCGACGGGCAGCGACGTAAATTATGATACCGGGGAAAACTATTTTGCTTTGGAATAATGAGTACCACATTGTACATTACACATTGCATTACTTGTTTGTGAGTTTTTCCTTGCCCTCATGTAGGTTTTAGATCAGGGGATGGGGTAATAATAGTCTGTGGTTTGCAATAACCTGTGCAACCCTTTGAGACTCTTTGTGATTAAGGGTGTCACAAATAAAAATGACTTGACTTGTGGCTTTCAAACTTTGACTGATGTCTAAATGTTTCTTTTTAGTTTATCTCTCTCACATTGGATATGCATTTACGATGAAAATTTCAGACCCCTCCATGATCTCTAAGTGGGAGAAATAGCAAAATAGCAGGGAGTTCAAATACTTATTTTCTTCACTAATATATATAGTGAATGCATACACAGAATATAAAAAGGCAATTCGTCTCCCAGTTAGCCGAAAGTAGAAACCGTTTTACAACTCGAAGCGCCAAAATATAACAGCCCCGCCCCCTGCCTTTCAAACCCCGCCTCCTGCCTCCGTCCTGTGAAATCCCAAGTGACAATTTAAGGTCCTTAGCGTCGGTCCGCATCAAGCCTGTGTCTTTATCACAGGACAAGAGGGAGGGGGGTGGGGTTTCTCTCTCGCTTTCTTTGCTTTTTTGCTTTTTTTTTTTCGTTGTTTCTTTTTTGAGTTTTTATTTTTTTGTTGCTTTTTTTTTCCCTTTCTCTATTTCACCCTTTTTCCATCTCTTTCCATGTTTCACTTTCTTTTTCATGTTTTTTCCCTTTTACTTATCCTTTTCATGTTTTCTTTTTATTAGTTTCTTTTTCCCTGGTCTCCCTTTTTTCCCCTTTTTTTCATTGTGTTTCTTTCTCGTTTTTTTGGTGCTTTTTTTCCTTTTGTTAATCCCTTCTTTTTCCATTTCATTCCATTTTTTTACTTTTTTCTTTTTACTTTCTCTTTTCCCGTTTTTTTTTCACTTTTACTTTTTTTTTTTCATGTTTTTCTTCTGTTGGTTTCTTTTTTCCCTTTCCCCTCCTTTTTTATCCAATTTTCTCTCATCCTTTCTGCCCTTGTTTTCCCTTTCCCCTTCTGTAATTTCTTTTTTCAATTTTCATTTACCTTTTTCCCTTCTTTCCTTGTTTCTCTTTTTCTTTATCACCCCCTCTCAACTATTCGTTTCTCCTTTCCTTTTCCTTTTTTTTCTGTAGTGAAATGAAGTGATCTGCATTTATATAGCGCTTTTCAAGTCAAGACTTCCCAAAGCGCTTTACAATGTGCTCCACATTTCCCAATAGCGGCCTTGCAGCCATGTAAGGCGCTAACCTGCTTATTGGGGGTATTAGGGGTTCAGTGTCTTACCCAAGGACACTTCGACATGTAACACGGAGGAGCCTGGAATCGAACCGCGATCACTTGGTCCCAAGATGAGCGCGCTACCTCCTGAGCCACTGCCGCCTCTTTTGTTCTTTCTTTCCTCCTTTTTCATTTTCTCAACTTTTCTTATTCCTTTTTTCCTCCCTTGTTTTCCCTTTTCCTCTTGAAAAATATTACTATGAAAATACTTCAAAAATACTTTCACAGAAATACTACCTTGAAAATATTTCTAGAGAAATATTACAAAAATACTCTTACAGTAATGCAAAATTACTACCACAATTACTACTACAGATATATTACAATATATATTCTACGAAAAGAAAACGACAGCAATACTAAAAAAATACTACTGTGGGAATAATACAAAAATACTTCAAAATAAGACTACAGCAATACTACAAACCCAAAAAATACCACAAAAGTACAACTACAGTAATACTACAAAATACTACTATGGAAATACTGCAGATACAACATGGAAATACTTCAAAAATACCACTATGGAAGAACTTCCAAAATACCTCTACAGTAAGACTATGATACCAAATTAATACTACAGAAATATTACGGCAGATATACTAAAATATAACTACTGTATTACTACACAAAACTACAGAAATACTACAAAAATCTGACTGCAGAAATACCACAAATTTACTTAAACAAATACAACTACGAGTAATACTACCGAAATAATGATAAAGTTTGGTCCTCAAAGCAGGCACCTAATATATTTGCTTCAATACCAATTTATTTAAAAACAAATATAACATGTACATTAAAGATATGTCTAAATCTCCAGGATCGGCCCCATGGCCACATTTTTAACCCAGTTGTATCTGTCCGTGTATAGTGTAAGTCCACTTTTTTTCTATCTTGGGTTATTTTTTTTTTCAGCTGCGTTCAGTACCATACCGTTAAAAGCAACATGCTAGCTTAGCGGTCAGTCGGTTGACAACCGATGTCGATTGCTACATTTCTAACTCGCACTTGCTAGCTCACTCGTGTTCATATGGGCACGCGTGTTTCTCGGTGGTCCTCGGCGTGTGTATTTTTACACAGTAAAGTATACGCTTGGTCCGACCCAGACGGAATGCCGACGGGCATCGCGGTATCGTATATACTTGTGCTAGCCGCAAACTGAGGTGTTACTTTAGCAACAACCTTTTTTTCTTTTTTTTGTGCTATTTTAATAATTTGGCGTGGCCGATTTTTTTTTTTCAGGTGGTAAGATACTCAACACAGATACTAGATACCGATACCACGACTACTTAGTGTAAAATGATTCCAAGAAAGGAATTAAAAAGCCATTTATTATTCTTCTAATTTCAAATCCCCAGTACCTGATTATAGAACAGCCACGAGAGGGTATCCGACTCTTGTATCGGTGGACGATACCATAAGTTAAGGCTTCTATTGCTTGCCAAAATTAAGCAGTTTGCTATTGTTACTCCTGAGAACATTTTATTATAAGCAATTTATTCTGTTATTTCAACTTCCAAGTCACTGATTCTTGACCACTACTAGAGGGAAACATACACTAGTATCGGTAGTCAAACCAAATAACGATACCATAAAAAAGGCTTGTATGGCTGGTGCAATTTTTTTTTTGTTTGTTTTTAAATCTAAGGATGTTTCAATACCTCTTTTTTTCAGATTGATATCAGTACTAGCACTCAAACCTTAGTTACCGATAGCGGGTGCTGATATCACGAGTTAGAAAATGAATTGATTTGAAGTTTTTGATGTTCTATTTCTTCAGATACTTACAAAATAAGAGATAAATAAGTTACTAATATATTTCTAATTAAAAATATTTTCTCAACTCTCTACACTGTTTTTAAAGGTAGATTGTGTAATACATGACCACTAGATGGCACTATTTTGTCTAATGTGAATGAAACACACACATAACATGATATAGAGAGGGATTGGATACATTACTGTATATTGTTTTACTGTTGACTTTTTTTTGTGAGCAAAATATTTCAAGTTTATTTTACAGTGCGATGTTAAACACAGTTTACTCTTTACTTTTGTTGAGTGAAAATACTTGAAGTACACTGGCATATGTCTACTTGAGCAGTTGTCTTTCTAGAGATTTTGATTTCTAACTTAGAGTGAAACTCACTCGATATTGTTTTACAGTTGACTTTTGTAAACAAAATTCGTGAAGTACACAGACATATGTCTACTTGACAAGTTGTCCCAGGTTGTGAGAGTTGGATTTAATTCATCATACTTCCTTTATATTGTTATACTGCTGATTGTTATATTATTATATTTTTTTCTTGATTCTCTTTGCTTTTGCTCCAATACACAAACTCCTGCAAGGAAAGAGTCTCAACTTGCACATTAGGGCCCTGTTTTAAGCACACAAATTGATATTTAATTTTGTAGCACTACTGTAGTTGTATTCATGTTGTATTTTTGTAGTATATCTGCAGTTTGAGTTTGGTAGTGTTTTTGTAGTATTACAGTTTTATATTTGTAGTATTGCTTCAGTAGTAACTTTGTAGTATTTCTGTAGTATTTTTATAGTATTTGCATTACAGAAAACACTTGTGGTTTAGTTTATCCATAAAATTGGTCATAGTGATACTGTTTTATTTTTATAGTATTTCAATCTTAATATTTCTGTAGTAGTATTTTTGTAGTATTAGTCATAGCATTGCTATTGATATATTTTGTATTGCGGTATTACTGTAGTGGCATATTAGTAGTATTTCTCGAATTATTTTTGAACAATGTCCATTGTAGTATTTTTGTTGTATTTTTGCATTACTTCTGTAGCAGTATATATATTTTTTTGTATCACTGCAGAGTACTATTGAAATATTTCTGGATAAATATTTTTTGTAATAGTATTTTTCTACTCTTGTAGTGGTATTTTTGTAATATTTCTGAAGTATTTACATTTTTGTAGTATTTCTATTGTAGTATTTTTGTCGTATTTCTTTGGTAGTTTTGTAATATTACTGCTGTTTTTTGTTGTAATACTTCTGTAGTAGCATGATCTTATTATGGTAAATGGTCTGCATTTATATAACGCTTTTCAAGTCACTAAAGACCTCCAAGGCGCTTTACAATGTGCTTCACACTTACCCATTCACACACACACTCACACACCGATAGCAGAGCCAGCCATGCAAGGCTCCGACCTGCATATCGGGGGCATTAAGGGTTCATTGTCTTGCCCAAGGACACTTCAACATTTTACTCGGGGGAGCCAGGAATCGAACCTGCGATCTCTCGGCCCCAAGCGCTCTCTCTTCTGAGCTACTGTAGTGTTTTTTTCGTCGTATTTTTTTTAATTTTCAGAATGAAAGCAAAGTGATACATGAGGTCCCTGTTTTTAGTTTTGTAGTCATTCTGTCATTTTGTCATTTTTGTAGTATTTTAGATAGAAAGTATTGTTGTTGTAGACACACAAAAGGGCAATGAGGACAAAGTATTATTCATATTTTGATTTCCCCCCCATTTGGCAGGCCAAAATAAATGCACGCTGCATGTGGCCCGCGGGCCATAGTTTGCTCACCTCCGATTTACACAGATCGGGTTAGAAATAATCGCCTGGTGTGTTCGTGCGCCGTTCTCCGGTATGTACACCAGCCAATTCACCAGGGAGACGTGCCGGGCGGGGCCCAAACAGCTAACTGGGAAGGTCGCAAGCAGGAAGAAAACAGAAATCGGCAAAGAGAAAGGCTAATGTAGAGGTGGAAAAACTATGGCTCCTGGGCCACATGCGGTCCGTCAGGCTTTTTCAAAACGCTCGCCGACAAAAATGATCAAAACTGAATCGCACATAGAATTCTGAATGAAGTACTACTCTTAGAAAATAAAGAAACAAATCTTGGTGCCAACATTTTCCCATTTGTCTACAACAAATATTATGATAGAAATACTACTAAGAAATATAACGAAAGTACAACAAAACCACATATCAAATTTAGTGCTTATAAAAAGGGATCCAATATATTGGTTTGCCTTCATTCTGAAAATGAAAAATATAGAAATACAAAAAAATGTAGACATACTAATCAAGTAATACTATCATTGAAAAAATACTACTACAGAAATTTTACAACAGAAATATTTCAAAAATATTACTATGAAAATACGTCTACAGAAATGCTACCATGAAAATACTTCAAAAATACTTCTACAGAAATATTAAAAAAAATACCCCTACTAATACTATGATACAAAATGTCTTATACAGAAATAATACGACAGAAATACTTCTAAAGTACAACTACAGCAATACTAAAACCATACTGTGGTAGTAATACAAAAATACTACAAAATGAAACTACAGCGATACTACAAAATTTAAAATACTGCAATACTACAGAAGTACCAGAAAAGTACAACTCCACAGTAATACTACAATGGAAATACTACAAATGCAACTTAAAAATACTTCTAAAGAAAAACTATCTTACAAAAATACTACTACAGAAATACAACTAAAATAGAACTACTGCATTACTACAAAATTACTGCAGAAATACTACAACAACCTGACTGCAGGAATACCACAAAAACACTTAAAAAAAAAACTAATTGTAATACTATCAAACCAAATAGTGAGCTGATATATTTGCTTTAATAGGGAGTGTTTCAATACCAATTTGATGAAATTAATTTATTTAAAAACAAATATTAAGAATTATAACATGTAGATGTGAATGTATATTTATTCATAAGTAAAAATATATTGCAACGGTCTCCCTTGGCCGCATTTCTAACACAGTTGTATCTATCCATGTATAGCGTAACTCCAGTTTTGTCTATCCTCAAGTCCAAATAATTGCCCACCCCTGGGCTAATGTGAGTGTCATTATGCTTTTTGAGTCAGCGTTATCTCCGTGGTAATAAACTAGAGCACATGCAATAGTTGGAGTGATAAGCTGCAGGTTGTTGTTATTTTTATGAACGGGCAAAGGAAACGGCCGGTTAGCTATTAATATCTCTATTAGGAACAAAGTAGGTCTTTGTGCTTTGTACAATCGTGCAAGACTTCGATAAATGAGAAAAAGATGTTCTGAAACGGTTCCACTTCAGTTGCCGATTGTTAAACTAGCTGACGTCATTTATGGACTTCTTGAAGCACTGATGTAACTGCTTGCCAATAAATGGTATCAGTAAGGCTTTTTAGATTGAAGTATCGATATGAATGATACTAAAGAAAGCATTGGTATTTTGGGGATATCGAGTACAAAGACGAATGATCCAGGCAAACTCCGCCTTGCTTGCTGGAAAAGATTTATTGGTTGATTTATCCAGGATATTTCTATTTTATTTTTTGATTGCAGTTGTACACATCTATATGTAGTGCAAGTCCACAGTTGTATCTATGCTTGTATGTTGTGAGCCCACAGTTGTATCTATGCTTGTATGTTGTGAGCCCACATTTATAGCAATCCATATGGGTGTCACGGTTGTATATACTTATATATAGTGTAAGTCCACAGTTGTATTTATTCATGTATAGTGTAAGTTCACAGTTGTGTGTATATATATCCATGTATAGTGTAAATCCACAGTTCTACATATCCATGTATAGCGCAAGTCCACAGTTGTGTATATATCCATGTATAGCGTTAGCCCACAGTTGTGTATATATCCATGTATAGCGTTAGCCCACAGTTGTGTATATATCAATGTATAGCATGAGTCCACAGTTGTGTATATATATCAATGTATAGCGTGAGTCCACAGTTGTGTATATATATCAATGTATAGCGTGAGTCCACATTTGTGTATATATACTGTTGGAGAAATTGGAGGTCCGATAATCGAGAGAAAAGTCTTCTCATATGTGGATAAGGATGGACAGGAGCCAGCCCCGTTCGGAGGGAGATGTCACTTTATTGATTCGTCAATGGAGATCTCAGAGAGCTGGGAATATGACAATGTATTTAAAGCTGGTAGTGACGATTAGGCTTCGATTGAGTACACCCCAAAAGGCGGTCCTGTATCACGTATCAAGTACAGAGCGTCCCGTCCCTTGCACGCTATCTTCAAGGAAACTTAATGTCTGCCAAGAGTATCTTCAAGGATGTCTACCCGACCTTTTCCCACTACTGTAAGCAAGTCTTTCTAAATTTCTACATGTATGCAAATCTATTCTACATATGCAAGTGTATTTACCACAACAATACATGTATAGCGTGAGTCCGCAGTTGTCGTCGTCGTCGTTGAGTCACTCAAGGCGCCTAAGGTAATCCATAGTAGCGCCAGACTCGCTCGTGGGAGGCTCCGTAGTTCTCCGAGGGAGAGAGGGCTGCGACTGTCCTGTGCCGCCAGGCCTGACTGGGTGCGACCCAAGCAAACCAAGCAGACGAATCCTCTTAAGTCCTTAGTACGTTCGGACAGGCCGGTGCATGATTTATGGAAGCCCCGTAGGCAGGTAATACAGGTGATTGGGGTGTGGTCGCAGCGAATGGTTCGAAAGCACCACTGGCATTTGGACTGGGGGCCAGGGTTGCTCTCGAAGTTGCCCGCCCTAAGAATAACAGAGAGAGGAGAGTAGAAGAGAGAGAAAGAGAGGGACAGATAGAAAGAGAGAAAGACAGACAGAGTAAAATGCAAAAAGGGGGAAAAGAGAGTGAGAGAGGTGGGGAGAGAGTAGGAAAGAGAGGGATAGAGAAAATGAGAGACAAGAGTGTAAAGGGGGAAGAGAGAAAAAGAGACAAAGAAGGAGAGAGGACCAAGAAAGAAAGAGAGCGAGTCTGAGTGGACTGAGTTGGATTCGTAAGGCTCCCCCGGGAGAGAGCCCTTCGCAGGACACCGCGGGAAGGTTCCTAGTCTTTGTCCTGCTCCGCAGTTGTGTATATATATATCCATGTATAGTGTGAGTCCGTGGTCACATTTAAAACATCAGCTCATTTTTCTCTTGCGCTTCTTGCAGTATTGTCTTTCTGGCCGTATTCAAACCCTTGACGCGTCTGACCCGGCCCGCGGGCCGCCTCTTTGACGCCTGCGCTCTAGACTCCCTAATCTCGTAATACTCAGTCTCGATTGGTATGGTCTGGATTGGTAGAATGAGCAGCCAACTCATTGAAAAACCCATCTAGAACATTTAGCCAAGATTCTAAAAATACCCCATACATTTTCCATAGCAACTTTAGTAGGCGATAATATGTCGGCAGTTCGACTATGAGCATATCCCTTGGCGCAGTGCTAGCTTGGGCAGTTGCTGTTATCACTCCAACCCGCGAAACTCTGTAGACCGGACCGACAGGAGAGACTGTTGCCAGCTGTCAGTGTACCAGAGAACCTTCCGTGTTACCTACTAGAAAGGTGGCCGAGCGTTTCTTTTGAGGTTGCGCTTGGTTTGCCGTTTCATGTTTCTTTTTCTTTTTTCTTTTTTAAGGCGAGTGTGTGATCTGGGTGGCTTTGATGTGAGAAGGCCTCAAAGACTCTGCAGGTAGAGGGGAAGTGCAAAGGGCGGAGTGTTAGCGGAATACCGGACTTGCAGGGTTTTAAGTGAGCGTCTGGTGTTCAGAAGGATGGCTGATTTGGTAGTAGTTAGTTTAGTGTAGGTGCTGGTTTTTGTGCTCTCTACTGGAGAGTTTCCCGGTAACTGCTTGGTAGTTATGTCTTTAATGAAAATCCTGTACAGCAGACCCCTGGGTTATGGTAGTCCAGCCTTAGGATGTGGATACGATTTTTTTTTTTTTTTTTTTTTTTTTTAGCCCCACGTTACATCATTTTCCCCACTGTTTCTACATACAATGTGGAATAGGCCATTTTTCGCCTCTTTTCCCACTATACAACATTTGATGTGAAATACAAAATGTTGACGTTCCCTTGTTACAGCATTTTCCCCACTATGCGCCATGTAATGTCAAATACTGTCACGGTTGCCATGGCGCCCAGTTGGTCCCAGCCGGGTTCTGACGCGGTTGCCCACGGCGCCCAATTGGCCCCGCCCATGGACACTGGCTGAGACGCGTTGACTGATTGCTCCTTGGGAGTACTTAAACGCGGTCCTTTGAGCCGTTAGTTGTCCGAGCGTCTGTGAAACTTCTGCAAGACTCCTGTTAAACTCTGTGAAATGCTTAGTTCGGTGAATTTGCCTGCGTTTGATTCAGTTTTATTTTTGGCCTGATTCGTTTGATTTTGAGCACTCTTTTGTTTGGATTTCTTCCTTCGAGCATCGGATCGCGGGTGCTGCCCTTCCTCTTTCTTTCAATGAAATTGTGAGAAAACGTTATGCCATTCGGTCTATTTTGTGTGCTGGTCGCGACATATACATAAGTATATTATATATCGCTTATGTAGGAATGTGTACGATGGTCGCGGAAGAGGATTGAAATCCAAACAAAAGAGTGGTCACAATCAAACAAATCAGGCCAAAAATAAAACAGGTTAAAACTCAGGCAAATTCACCGAACTAGGCATTTCACAGAGTTTAACAGGAGTCTTCCCGAAGTTTCACAGAAGTATCACAGTCGCTCAGACAACTAACGGCTCAAAGGACCGCGTTTAAGTACTCCCAAGGAGCAATCAGTCAACGCGTCTCAGCCAGTGTCCATGGGCGGGGCCAATTTGGCGCCGTGGCCACCGCGACAGAACCTGGCGCCACCCGGCTGGACCAACTGGGCGCCATGGCATCCGTGACAAGTACGACAATATTTAATCCTCTCATTACGGCATTTACCCCACCATACGACATATAATGTGAAAAACATTTTTCCCCCTATAGGACATACCATGTGGAATAAATATTTACGGCCCCTCATTGCAGCATTTTTCCCTTTTTATACAGATATGGCAGTTGATGTTTTTCGGGCCTTATGTTAAGGCATTTTCCGCACTAAACAATATACGATGTGGAAAACAGAAAACGAAATTTGTATGGCGTTTTCCCCACTTTAGGGCATACAATGTGGAATACGCCATTTCCCGTCCCCTCAATACCGCATTTTCCCTATGATACAACATGTATTGTCTATTCTGACGTTATTTCATCCCCTCATTACGGCATTTTCCCCACGATGTTAAATACCTTTTTTGGACCTTTGTCAGGGCATTTTCTGTACTATACAACATGCAATGTGAAAAACTAAATATCTACGGCCCCTCTTTACGGCATTTTACCCACTATATGACATTTGAAACCAAATACAACATTATTTCGTCCCATCGTTAAAGTATTATCCCCACTGTGCTGTCTCATCTCATTAGCTGTACCGCTTATCCTTATTAGGGTCGCAGGGGGGCTGGAGCCCATCCCAGCCATCTCCGGGCAGTGGGCAGGGAACACCCTGAAATGGTTGCCAGCCAATCGCAGGGCCCACTGTACTGTATTATCCCTATTTTCCCTACTATACAGTATACGGTTAAGAGACCAAATCTTCGGCCCCTTGAAACTGCATTTTTTTACCTTGTGGAATACGGCTTTTGTTCGTCCCCTCGTTACAGCCTTGTCCCTGCTTTACGACATCAACAACAAATTATTTTGCGTGCCCTAAAACTTACAAAGTTCAAACTTTGCAGTGTTCGTGCTTGCGACAAGGTGCTTGTCTGCTATTCGTCGACATCATATAAAATGCTGTTCTTCTATTAGTCTGCGCCACGGCATCGCGAAAATTCCGATATTTAATAAGCTAAAGTCCCTGCCCCAGTGCCTTTCTCTTCTCCTTTCTTTCAGTTAGAATCAAAATATGCTTTGTTAAGGCTTTCTGAATCTGCGATAAATCTGTGTTTAATAACTATGGGTCCCAAGACTCAGTGATGCTAAAGGGAGAAGCAAAAACACGATAACCCTTGAAACAGAGCTTGCGATTATCAACAAAGATAAATGCATTGTAACCTCTTGTTAATGAATACGGCCATAACTGATTGTGATTCCTATCGTATGAGAATTCTAGTAATCCCATCTCAATGTCTCCGTCCAGCCGTGCGAGGCTGTGAGTTAATTTGGCACCGTCTCTGTGAAATTGTCTGCCAACACAAACCTGCCTGTCCTTGTAATAAAGGCCCTTGGTTCATAGCCTTGGGGCTGGAGCTTAAATTTCGACTGTATCTACATGCATCTTTGTCCGAAATGCTCTGCATTCCTTTCAATGAATCTATTATCACTCCTGGCATGGTCGGCTGGTCCTGATGGATTCCTTCAGCGGAGTCTCAAGGCAAACGGGAATGGTTATTGCATTTTGTTTGGTGACCGAGGAATCGTGAGCATCTAAAGCAGTGGTCTCAAGCTCACTTGACTTTCCACCGTTTTCAAATATTGTTTAAAATTTCCTACACAAAATAAGGTTAAAAGCATTGAGGATCAAAATCAATCAATTTATTATAAATACAGACATTTAAAGGTACAGTATGTATTGGTGAGTGCATCCTAGTGGTAAAAATTGTCATTTGTTGAAAAAAAAAAACAAACCGCTGATTGCACTCGTACGGCTGCCATCCATAGTCCCCGATGCCATATTGCTGTTAGCTAGGACCAGCAGACGGCACTTTTGTCAGTGGGCTTGCCGTTTTGGCCCACTTCAAACGATATGCATGATGATAGCTGGGATCCATTATCCCCGGTTGACTATTTTCTACAACAGGGTCCCGCAGAGCACATTTTTTTTCCAGTCCAGAGTGTGCAATTGTGGCCTAAAATGAACAAATTTGTGTTGTCTCTGGTGCCTCTTTTTTTCCTTCCTTTCCAGCTAGAATTAACCCTACTGTTTCAGCCCCGATCCGTTATCCCCATCCGATTTTTGCTCCGAGCAAAGGCCTGAGGAGCAGATTTGAGTCATGTTGACTGCTTTTTTTTCCTTTCTTTCTGCCTAAAATTAATAGTACCCGTGCGGCTGCAATCCATTATCCCTGCTTGTTGTTGCTGCTGGCAGAGGCCAGCAGAGTTCAAAATTAGAGGGGCCTCTTGTTGGATTTTCGCATATCGAAGGGGAGGAGGGTTTCTGGTCCCCATTAACAGTGATAAACAAGTTATTAAAAACTTTATTTTTTTTGTGTGTTTTTAAACGCGTCACATTTATAACTGCTTCTTCTTTCGCTTTCCAGACGACTACCACTATCTGCCCGATGCCTTGCCACCTGTACCTGAAGTCCCGGACTCGGTCCTGAGCTCCAGTGACGTCCCCACCCGGTTCCTCCACAACCCGGCCTCCCGTTACGCCTCCTTGCGATACTGCTCTGCCCACAGCATGGACTCTTCTCACGATGGTACCGAAAGGCCCGTCAGCTACAGCTCCACCTCGTCCTCCGCCTCTTCCCGGGACAGTCACTGCTCGCTGGGCAGCCGATCCACCCTTGTCCACACCCCCAACTGTAACCCCTTGAACTCGGACCAGGAATCCGGGGCCATACGTCTTGAGTTGGTTCCTGCCCGGCAGCTGGGATGCGGAGAAGACGACCCTGGAGGGACAGAAACAGGAAGTCACAGGAAGGGCACCGAACAGAGGCCGACAGATCCCTCAGAACCGGACCCTGGTCTAGAGCGGGGTTTACAGGTGCAAGGACCCAGGACGTATGTGGACCGTGTCGTGCAGGAGATACTGGATACAGAGCGAACCTACGTCCAGGATCTCATGAGCATTGTGGAAGTAAGATACATATAACGTTTCTTTTAGTTCGTGTAGAGGGGGAGTCATATCAATCTTAGAACCCGAAGTGTCGATTGTCACCCGACACAAACCAAATAGAAGTACTTTCAGCCTGGTCATCCTGGTAGGGGGATTATTCCATGTGTGGCCCCTGCTCAAGGTTTCTTATTTTTGAATTTTTCCTTGGCCTCATGCAGGTTTCAGATCAGGGGATGTTGTAATTTGCCTGTGCAACCCTTTGAGACTCTGGGATTAAGGACTATACTAATAAACATAACTCGACGTTACCTAATTTCAAGATTTTAGTCAAATCAACTGAGGAGTTTGCAGTACCTAGGCAAAAACACTTGGTTCTTAACAAAAGGGGGGTTGGGCTAAAATTCAAATCCACAACCTTTTCAACTGTTACTCATTTGAACCTCACTCAGGTCAAGGCAGCTTTACTCCAAGGCAACAGCTGTATACGTTTTAGTCTTGTAAGGTGTTTGACTTTGGTCTTCTCATGAGTAAGGGACGGTTGGTCTTTAAAACAGCTGATAACGTCGAGCTTTTGTGTGTCTCGTCACACACGTGACACACAGACACACATACGGTTGTGTGTCAGAAACTCTCAACACAATAGTGTCACCTGTGCCGGCTTCAGGTTCACCTGAGTTACAGGACACCGCCTTCTTTGTGCTGCAGGAACAGTCGCACATTGACGACTCTGTGGTGAATGGGTCTTATTTGAGATTCTAAGAATTTTGTTTGGATAGAATTTTGTTTCTCCTTTTTCTTGCTATCACATGGTTTAGAGCACACGTGATGGATGTTTTTTGTTTCTGGTAACTAGCTTGATGTGATTAAATAGTTAGCCCTTCTACTTCCTTTGATATGTGAATTATCTAGTCTTCCCTGGTTTCAGCCCCTGTTTCTTAAGGAAGATCCCTCAAGATCCCTTAAAACAGAATTGATAGTTACGAATACCGACAGATACTAAACCTGGAATCGACTTTTGTGATACTTGTATGGACCAAAACTGGGACAAAGCAACAAAATGGTCACCAGGGAAACTCGGCTAAAAATTCAAGATTATCTCAGTTAATTTAACATTTTTGAGTAGAGAATAGGTTAGAATATAATAAAATAGACTGATTGAGTGAGCTGCCAATGCCTTCCAGACTGGGCAGAGAGCAGCCAATGATTCTCTGGGCTGTGTTTACAGTGATTAGTCACTGTAAGGTTATAGTGTCAGCTGACGTGCACCTACAGAACCCCAACAATCACATCATAGTGTGCATTGTCCACAACAAGATGAGAAATGGCACTCCAGGATAAAAAAATTCTCGAGACTAGGCAGAGAACAGCCGATAATTTCTTTGGGCTGTGAGTCTCTGTTTCCCCTGTCTACTGCCACCTAGCATAACACAACGTTTACTCCTATTTGTACATTGTTTACAACGAGATTAGATGTGGCACTCCAGGATAGACATGTTTTCCAGACTGGGTGAAGAACAGCTGATGATTTTTATGGGTGTGTTAATGTCTTTGTAAGGTTCTCCTGCCTGCAACCCGGCATACCACAACAATTTCTCTAATATATATTGTCCATAGCGAGATTAGGATAAATGTCCCTCAGACTGGGCAGCAAATATCCGATGATTGCGTTGTCTGTCTCTATGACTCACAGTAAGATTCTACTGTCCTTTGCCATGCACCCGGCATACCACAATGATTACACCGTAACGTACGTCCTCCACAACTAGATTAAACACAGCATTCCAGGATAGGTAAACCATCCAGACTGGGTAGAGAGGAGCCAATGATTTTCTGGGCTGTGTTAATACAAGGTTCTCCTGGGAGTATAATGTAAGATTTAAAACAGAATCCATCTGGATCTTGAATGAGTGTTTCTATACCTCAAAGTCTTGATCAGTTGGACGACTAGTAAATGTTTTACAACAGACTACACAGATAGCTAGGTATCCGACAATGTCTCCCAGACTGGGAACTGAGCAACTGATGATTTCCTCGGCTGTGTCGATGACTCTGTGTAAGCTTTGGGGTCGCATAATTTAAGGATTGAACCATCCATGGGGTTGCAAGATCTCGAATGAGCGTTTCAATACCTAAAAGTCTTGATCAGCAAGACCCCTGACAGATGTTTTACAATAGAGCTAGGTAGCTTGCAATGTCCTTCAGACTGGGCAGAGAATAGGTTATAATTTCCTAGGCTGTGTAGATGAGTCTCAGTAAGAATCTCCTGATTCTCATTCTGACTCTCCAGTTTTATAGACTGTCCAGTAGGTTTCATACTGTCGAAATCCAAACAGGAACCGCTAATTCCCAGGATGATTGAAAGCCTAGATCTCCAGGCCCGACAGTTCTGATTGATGGTCCCATTTCCCCTCGGTCCGTCTTCCTTCCCTTTGGTCCGTTTCAGACGCAGAAGTAGGGAGCGTGGACTGCTCGACAGGAGGCTAGGAAAAGGGATTTAGCTCTGAGATAAGAGCACCAGCGGCAAGTTAAGAAAACACAGAAGCGGGCTTAAGAGCAGTAGTTAATCACCCTGTACCGCCTGCAGACCGCCACCCGTCCTCGTATCGGACCACCCACCCTTGGACTAGAACTTTAAATGGTCGTGATGTAAGGATTATACTCATTCTTTTCTTTTCGGTGACCGTTCCAGTGAGGGCTGATTTATATCAGCGGCTTACAAACCCGACAGTTCACTGGAGCTTGCAATTATTTCGACCCCTCCGCCGTAATCCCCGAGTCCACGCCGCTTCCTGCTAGCAAAGACAGGATGAAGACAAATATTTACCCAGACTCCCACGGGCCTGGCGGTCTCAGCAGGGATTCAAAATCTCTCGTTTGAGTCTGTTGTTGTGTAAAAACAGTGTTTTTATTTTAAAGTTCTCGGTTAGCATATCCTGCTAATGTGCGGGTGCGTCGTTACTTTGTACGTTAAAATGAACTTCAAACGTCTCTGTACATTTTTTTCCTCACATTAAAATAATTACAGTTTAAATCAAAACCTCTTATGATTATCGGCAGCAACAAACAGGTGTGTGCTGTCCAACCACTCCCTCCAGGCTGGCGCCCTCTTGTGGGAGATGGGGTGCCAGATCCTGAAAGTCAACTTCAGGAATTGGTATTTTGATTATTGGCCACAACAAACAACTTTGACAACTAATGAAAAATGAAAACGGCTGCGAGAATTTCCCCCCATTGTTTACTAGCAAACCAAAGTATTCGTTCTCCTAAGGTAATTATTTTTTCAGTCATTTTTGTCCATTGTTTCAGGAAATATAGGGAGTTTTTATTCCCAGCTCGTCAGTTAGCATCTCTTGCTAATGTACTGTAATGTGTGAAACTGGAGTGTCATTCCCAATTTCGTTGTCACAATATGTTAACCCATTTTGTAACAATGACAATAAAGGTATATTCTATTCTATTCTGCTGTGGCACCATTGCTAACTTTTTTGTCCATTGTTTACAAAACTTTGGAGTTTTTATTTCAGGGGCTTCTGTTAGCATCCCTCGCTAATGTACTGTGGAGATGTATTCTTTCTCCTTTTCTATTGTTTTTTTCAGTTTTTTTTGCATTCATTCTGCTTTAACTGGTATATTTTCCAGTTTTTCCTATCATTTGTGTCTGTTTCCAAAAATACGGAAAAAGTTTTTATTTCAAGACCTTTACTTAGCATTTCTTGCTCATGCATTGTAGCGTTCAGCCACTACCACCAGTTTAGCGCCCTCTAGAGATGAATAGCATAACAGATCCTGACAGTGTAATTTAAGACTTGTTATGATGATTATTGGCAACAACTAACTACTTTGACAACTTTTCCTAACGCAAAATAAAAACAGCTGCGGGAAATTTTCCCCATTGTTTACTAGAATAAACCAAAGCATTCTTTCTGCTTTAACTGTCTTTTTTTACCGTTTTTTTTTTTCTTCATTGCTTCCGAAAATACGGAAAGGTTTTAGTCAATGGTTTTCTGTTAGCTAAAAATGAGGTCAAGATTTAGCTTGACAGGGTTGGGTAGGGTTACTTTAACTTGATTACTTTCAATGACTTTTGGATTACTCCAATACCAAATATGCTAACAAAAGAAACTAAATATGAATAAAATGACTACATTTTGTGCAGGCTTGGGGAGTAACGGAATACATGGAACGGCAAAAATAGTGTTCGCAAGCTGTTTGGATTTATTTTCATTTTGTTTCTGTCGCATTTTATGTTCGTTTTGCCGGAGATCAAAGCCAGGAGAGAAAGCTTACCACGTGTTGTGAGTCATAATTATATTCATATTTAGTTTCTTTTGTCTTTTATTAGCATATTTGGTATTGGAGTAATCCAAAAGTAATTGAATGTAATCCAAGTAAAGTAACCCTACCCAACCCTGTAGCTTGATAACTAGCTAAAAAGATCAGATTTTAGCTAGCATGCAAAAAAGTGTAAAAAGCTTGCTAGATGGCTTGCTAAATAGCTAAAAAAAAAGTGGGAAGAGATCTTGCTACAAAGCTAACAACGTAGCCAGATAGCTAGCTAAAAAAAATGCACATTATTTACTAATTCGCTTTATAAAAAAACCTATATGTTGGAATTAAGTTTGTAGTATTTCCTGTAAAATATATCAATAAAAAAAGTACTTTTTTATCAATGAAGCTTATAAACTGGAATTCATTTATTTGAATTTCTTAAATAACTGTCAGATTGTTTTTTTTTATGGATTTTTGTTTTATTGACTTTAAGTTGTGACTATAAAAATGCAACAGCTTCGTCCATCGATTTCCTTTCTAGCTCGACCTTTTACCCAAAACGTGAATTTTGCCATTTTATGGACGTGGCTCACTTTGAAAGTGGGACAAGTGAATGATTAACACCGAAAGTGGCGACTTTTATTGCCCGGAATTACAGATTAGCGATCAGGTGACATTGCATAATTGATTACCCGGCCTTGATTGGTTTCTCATGTTGTCTTAAACCAGTGGTTCTCAAATAATGGGATTGGGCCCCCTGGGGTGGCTCGAGGCTCTGTCAAGGAGGGTGCCTTTGACCTCGAAGGTTTTTTTAACTGTCCTAGAACAAAGTCCAGTTGCACCTTCACAACACTAGGAGGCAGTGGCACTCTCTTAGGGAGAGGTTTTCCTCTTCTTAGGGGGAGCATGTCAGAAAATAATCGAAGCCCTGCCTTAAACTAACCATTTTGAAATAAAATGTCTACGTTTTTTAGGACTACTTGGAGTGCATCACCAACCACGCCAGGTCCGGTTTGAGTTCCGAGGATCAAGGCTCGCTTTTTGGCAACATTCGGGACATCTATCACTTTAACAGGTAAGGTATTACAGCCTGGATGACAATATTTGTATTAAGTAATTAAAAAAAACAATAATAATTAAACATTGATTTACTTAAAGAAGAAACTGAAAGTATAGGCATTGATTATACAAATACAAAAAAAATCAGAAATAACCACTCTAAAAACAAATAAACAATACAAACAAGAAATTCAGTAAGAAATATAGTAATAATGTAAAAGAATGTCTACCTTTTTTATTTTTTAAAAATCGAAAACACAAATAAATGAAATTGACTACAAAATAAAATACAATTTTAAAACAAAATAAACAATAAAAATGAGTGTTATTAAAAACACGAAAAATAGATCTGTGAAAAAATGTTAGAATATTTTTTTAGTGGGCAAAACAAATAACTACAATTGAATAGAAAATAAACAATTCCAAGAGAAAATAGACAATAAAAACAAAAATTAATCGGTTTATAAATGCATAAATAAGAAAATCTAATCTGATTTTGAAATAGTTTACATATATAAATACAGAACACAATTGGAAATAGAGCAATATAATTTGAAAAAAACGACAATGTAAATTAATACATAGATAAATAAACAGCATAATAAATTTAAAAGAATAAAATAATCACAATTTGGTAAAAAGAAAAAAATACTAATTATAAATGTATGAGTAAAGAAAAAAGATTATTTCAAATAAATATTTCCAAACACAAATCTTGAAAAAATTGACAAATAAAAATACATTTCTAAAATTTGAAAACTATAAAAATGAAGAAAAAAAAACACATATATATATATATATATATATATATATATATATATATATATATATATAACATAACAAAGCAAATAAAATAATAATTACAAGATATGTCCGTAAAATGAAAAACATCTGTTTAAGAGTTGAGATTGAAAAAAATAAGTATAAAAAAGAAATTTGGAAATGGGTAAATAAGTAGTCGTAAACAACAACATAAATAAGCAAAATAAACAATACAAATCCAAACTAATAAATGAAAATTAATGGACAAAAATAATCATTGAAAATGGATACACATTAAAAATAAAATGTATCAAAAGAATAGAAAAGGATGTATGAGTAAAAATGAAATATTAAATCAATAAATGAACAAATACAAAATTGATTGAATAAAATTTAAAATAAAGAGATGTCTCTTTAAATATCAATGCTGGTCCAAGCCTAGCCATTGACCATCATGGTGGTCTTCGGACCCAAACCTCTTGTCTCTTCTTTTCCTTGCTGAGCGGTCATTTGTCAGCTGTCCTGCATAAAAAAGAAAAAAAAAAGAAAAATAGGCCGGTAAGCTCCAAAGCATTTAAAAGCCGTGACCTCATGCTTCAGACATGAGACAATGCATCCTGCAGCAGGCCTTTTTTTTTTTTAATTCAAGGAAGTTTTGTGAAAAGCCACTGCCCTTAGTCCCAATTTCTCTTGCTGGGGCTGTGCAGTGTGACGCAATAGTTGGGAAAATGGAGCACAAAGCGGCGTTTTATGATTCCGGAATGTGATATCGTTTGCAGGGATTTACTTCACGAACTGGAAAAGTGCAACGCCGACCCCGTGGCCATCGCCGAATGCTTCGTATCGAAGGTAAAAATGAATGGATACTTTAGTTTATGCAGAAGGATTGTCTAAATAATGCAGGAGGAAGACATTTTAAAGCTCCAATACGTGATTGACCACTAGATGGCACTGTGTTGTCTGGTTCGAGCGAGGGCCAGTGATGCGCGGCACAGGGTGGCGGCAGGATGCCGGAAAAACATGGCGCCGGCAGGGTTTCCATTGTGTAAAAGGAAAAAAAATGTACACTGTTATGTCATTTAATGTAATTTTGGCTGCTATAAAATCAATGTTTTTTTTAACCTGGATGAAAAGTTTTAGTTTTTTTTTATCAATAGGAAGAACTAAATATTACACACTGTCTCTTTAAAGAATGAAAAAAAAACACTCAAACACGTAATTTGATATTGCAGAGGATGAAGAAGACAGAGAACAACGTAAAATATGTGCCGTAAATTCCGGACTATAGAGCGCACCTGATTATAAGCCGCACCCACCACATTTTGAGGAAAATCGATTTTGTACTTACACAAGCCGCACCTGTATATAAGCCGCATGCGCCCATATTAATACATATGACACAATCACAAAATTAGCCCAACTTTGGAAATGTAATTAAATTGTGCTAATTTCCATTTGGATTTCTACAAATTTATAGTTTGTTTATAAATTATTTTGATTTGTTTTTTTTTGTTTTTTTTTTCAATTTTACGCAATATATTAATTATTATTTTTTATTTTATTTTAGATTGTTGGAATTTATTTATATTTTCCTGTTTGATTTTTTTTTCAAATGTGTTTGTGTATTATTAATTTATTTTTGATATATTTATTTTAATTGAAGTTTTGAAATTAATCTGTTTATATTTTCGTTTTTTAACCCTCATGTTGTTTTAGGAATTGTCACCAGTATCGCTTATTAGAAAAACTATCTATCTACCATGGTCATATCCCTCAAGAGGGGTGACCGACAGCAAGACAAACACATACAATAACAAATAAAATAAAATAGAAAATAAAATAAAAAATAGCAAAAAAACACACACAAAATTTTTTGGACCATGGCCAGCCCTATTGCCAAAACACCCCAACAAGTTAGGCACCTCGGCACCCAAGTTAGTCATGCTTTCGTCCCTCCAGATGAAAAGATGAAATTAGAAAAACTAATACTCCAAAAATCCAACTACAGTAATGCAACACAACTAATACTAAAATTCCGACTGCACAAATACTTCAAAATAGTTTTAAAAAAAACACAGTAATTCTACAAAATTAAATACAAATAGATAACAGGGACCTTATTTTTGTTTTAATGGTTTTGAATTAATAAAATATATATTTAAAGAAATTTAACATGAAGGTGTCTGCATGTATATTTCTTCATGGAAAAAAATGGATAGGTTTCCAGGGTTGGCCCCATTTTTGAACCCAATATGGCCCCTCACACCAGAAAATTGCCCACCCCTAGTTCAGTGCAGTTCATTACCTATTATCTCCCCCTCATGCAAACCTTCCTCTGCAAAAGTATGCTGTTAAAAATATCTTGCTTGTCGTGGCTTGTTTTGGCACCTGTGTTTGTCTCACACATGTAAACTTTTGGACAAAAAGCACACAACAGACGATTCAAGTCCATTCTATGGCTACAATTTCACTTGTTAAGCACTTGGGGGGGGTAGTTGTTGGGAATGTGAAGCTGGGTGCAACCCTCCCGTGGTTTAGTCAAGTCAAATCTTGTTTATTTGTATAGCTCTAATCACAAAGATTCTCGAAGGGCTGCACAGACCACAGATTATTGCAGACCAGACTAATATGACACCATCCCCTGATCTAAAACCTACATGAGGGCAAGGGAAAACTCAAAAACCTCAACATGAAGAAACCTTGAGACGGAACTGTACATAAAATAATCCCCCTTCCGGGATGACCAGGCTGCAATGGATGTTGCAATAACAAATAATAAACGGTTATTGTCAACATAAAATATAGGTTATTCATATGCTATAGAATAGAAGTGTGTTTTAAATTTAAATTAAAACATTTCCACTGAGGTTGCAGATCGAATCTCTGGGGGAAGAGCATTCCACAGCACCGGGGCCCGAATGGAGAACGCTCTCGAACCTGTGGATCGCTTCTTGGCTCTTGGGATCACTAGTAGACCGGCGTTTTCAGAGGGAAGGCTCTGGACCAGAACATAGGGGGAAATTAAATATGAGGGAGCAAGTCCATGCATGATTCTGTATACAGTGAGACCTCGGTTAGCGCGGTTAATGGGGACCAAAACCACCGCGATAAGGGAAAATCCACGGAGTAGCGGCGCACCTTAAAAAAACAAAACAACCCCCCCCCCCTTTTTTTTTTTTTACCTTTTTTTTAAATTATTATTTTTTAATAATTATGGGGACCAAAACCATCCGCTAAAAGTGAAAATCTGCGAAGTAGAGACGCCCCTTCCAAAAAAAAAAAAAAAAAAATCTCATCTCATTATCTGCACCGCTTATCCTTATTAGAGTCGCGGGGGGGGCTAGAGCCCATCTTAGCCATCTCCGGTCAGTGGGCAGGGGACACCCTGAACTGGTTGCCAGCCAATCGCAGCTGCAAATCACATTAGTTCTCGCAGCTAGCTGCGTTCTTCATCGACGCGCAAGCCGAGTGATCCACCGATAAGAGTCGTACAGCTGGGCGATTTTACGTCCGCCTGGGACGATAGGAGACAAATTCACGACGGGGTTTATACCTGCGCCGCACCGTGGGTGCCGTTCGGTTGCTCCCGCGAGCGAGCCCCTAACCCGCGGCGCGGGCACTTTCGGGCGCGATACGCACGACACCGCAACAAGCCGAGCTCCGGCCGACGGACGGGCGGCCGCGGGGGAAAGGGGTAGGGGGGACCTGTGGGGTTAGGGGAGGGTGAAGCGGAAGCCGCACCGAAACCGCACGCCGGGAAACGAGAACGGCGCGCCGTGCTAGGGTCGTCCGCCAAGGGGGATTCCCCCGTTACGGGGGTCCCGCGCACCTCCGCCGCCTTTCGCCCGCCGCGCGCGGACGGTCGCCTGTCGTCGCGCCGCGCTACTGGGGTCGGCGGACGAGCGGGCTCCCCCTAGTTGCGGGGGTAGCCCGATCACGCCCTTTTCTCGCGTCGCGCCATGTGACGCCGCGTCCGCCAAACTCGCTCCGTCGCGCGGCCCGGGAGTTCATGTTATCTGTACTCAGAACGCTTCGAATCAAGGTAAAAAAATACTTTGTTGTTTATCGCTAAAGCTAAAAGTTAATAGCGAGGCTTGTTCAAACGTTCCTCAGACGTGCCGTTACAATTACTCGCTTACTTAGCCAGTTCTTTTATTTGTTTATACTTTTATATGACTATGGCAACAGACCAAGTTAAGTTATTGCACCAGTTGTGTTAGCACTAATGCTAGCAACTTAATTTGTTCGTAGTTTTGTTTAAGAACTTTTTGTGTAAAAATTGTGTCAAGTTTATGGTGAGTTTTAGTTTTAACTGTTAATTCATGTTAACTGTACTCTAAACGCTCCGAATAAAGGTAAAATAAATACTTTGTTGTTTATCGCTAGTGCTAAAGCTAAAAGTTAATAGCGAGGCTTGTTCAAACATTCCTCAGACCTGGCGTAGTAATAACTAGCTGACTTAGCCGTTCATTTTATTTGCTCATACTTTTTGACGACTATGGCAACAGACCAAATCACTTCAAATGTTGTGTGTTTGCAGGGTTGCTGTAATAACTTTTTGGGACTACTTTTGTAACTTTATTTTTTTGCTAGTCATTTTTAATCGTACTTTAAAATTTTCTGAATTTGGATTTAACTGAATATTTCATGTCTAGGGTAATTTCTTTTAGCGCAAGTGCTAAAGCTAAGAGTAAGAGTTGTACAAACGTTTCCCAGACATACCATAATATTTACTAGCTTACTTGGCCGTTTCGTTTATTTGCCCATCCTTTTTGATGACTATGGCAACGGCCCAAATGTCTTTCAGTTACTGCACCGCTTGTGTTAGCGCTAATGCTAATGTTGGCGTAGACCAGGGGTAGGCAACCTATGGCTCAGGAGCCATATATGGCTCTTTTCATGAGTACATATGGCTCGGGAGCCATATATGGCTCTTTTCATGAGTACATATGGCTCCGAAATAAAATGTAACTATTGCACATCTCTCTGTGGCGTTCCAAAGTCAAGTGATTTCATCCAGATTTTGGTCCATATAAAGCCGAAGCAACTTAATGCAGAAGTTCGATAAGAAACCATTTAAACTGATAAATAAAAACGCTGGCAAACAACTTTGATTGGGTGAGCAGTAAAGGTGGGCGGATCCCTGCACACAGCGCAAGGCACTTCCTTCTCTCTCCCTCACTCAGTGCAGTCTACACCGAAAGTGAATGACGAAATGCTTATCGTTTACAGTAATTTGTGACATTTTTACAAAAGAACTTTGCATGCACATCGTTTTGAAACCGTTATTAAGCATAAATTTCATGCAAAAAAATTGCCTCAACACTCTTAACTTAAGGTGGAAGACAAATTGTATATGGCATATTTACATTGATTTGGGACACAGGATTTGGGATTACTATCATTTCATACATTTGATTAAATCATTAAATGACAAACAGCGAAAAAACATGTGCTGAAGAATTAGGTATTGTCTAGAGAGCAAGTTTGGCAGTTTTTTCAATTTTGTCTGAAAATATATGATGTGGCTCTTTCAATTTATTTTTAAAACATATTTTGCTTTTATGGCTCTTTGGGCCAAAAAGGTTCCTGACCCCTGGCGTAGACATTCCGTATCTGGCTGCGTGTTAAACTCCAGGGACCAGACCGAGTATTTGGACCAATAAAAAAAATAGAGCAGTTCAGTTGAGGACTTACTTATAGAGTTACCAAATAAGATAAAGCGGAGTGCTTTGGACCAATTGATCAGGAGACCGTTCTCCCACCAAAGGGGCATCGAAAATTGCTGAGCACAGTTTTTGTGGATTTGCAAAATACAACATGAAACTTTGACAGGCAACGAAACTCTCGTCCAAAGGGACCTTTGTTAAAACTGGACGCGGCTGTATTTTTGAATGCGTATGATAAGATAAGGGCTGACTCATTGGAAAACCATTGCTGGGAAAATACTGATATAAAAGGATATATTCAAACATCATATGTGGATAATGAAGAAAGATCGTGAGATTCTGATCTTCGGGTGAGGAGAATGTTGGTAAATTAGGAGGCTGGACATATTAGTTTTACCTGGTTATATCAGTATTATTTTCCCCCCATTTTATTAACACTCGACTTATTGAAACATGAATATTTTGTTTGTTTGTTTGTTTGTACATGATTCAACTGTTTGTTTGTTTGTACATGATTCAAATTGAATCTTTTCTTCCGGCGCCGTCACGAATGGCAGCCACTCCAGCAGCTCCCGTGTTATTTTTGATTGTTCTCGATTGTTCTCAGCTCAGGGATGCTGCTGGAAATGTGAATTTCCCTTCGGGGATGAACAAAGTATCTATCTATCTATCTATCTATCTATTCTGGAGACCACCGCTACACAAGTCATCAATCGAACGATCTTAGCAGTAGTCTGTCTGTCTGACATTTTGAAGCGAAATTCTTATACCTTTTTTGAGTTGTTGTATACGTCAACAGAAAACCGCAACTTCAGTTTTCTGTTACCTTGGTTTTCCGGTTTCTTGACATCAGGCTGAACTTTGTTCTTTTGCTTAAAGTTTCTGACATTAGTTTGAACTTGTAGTTTGCATTGAAAATATGCATTCATAATAAAAGCTTATATACTTCATTTACAATAGGTCTACAATTAACATAAGGTGGATTTATAACAACTGAATTAATAATGTGATTATCAAAGTAATAAGGTGATGATCAAATTATTAACTTATAAAGCTAGAAAACTCATGCAATATTGACAACATACTCGGTGACGTACTTTAGTAATCCAGTATTAGCTGCATGCTAGCATTTGAACTCTATCAGTTTCTGACCATGCTGAGCTGTAAAATTTGAAAGCATGTTTGCGACGTCATTTTATACTGTTGACATTTTTGGCTAACGCATCCCCGGGGGTTTTACAGGACGCTAACCGAGAACAGGAAACGCCGATTAGCATCGAAACAACGTCAACACAACATTTTTATTTTCGTACGTTCTTGTCGGCGACTCGTCGTCATTAACTCGAAGGCCTGGAAGAAGGATCTCCATGGGAAAAGAAACTAAATTGAAGAGCTGAGGTCTCCTCCTCCCCGTCTCCGCTAGTCGGCTACCGCAAACCGGACCGTAAACGCAACCAGATGTGTCCTCCCTGCAACTTTTTAAAAAAACATTTTTTAATGCTACGTGCACCCACGCAATCCTAATACTCTAGCTAAACTTGAGTATGTTGACCGCAGGAAAGTTTGGATGGAGTACTAATTTGTGCGGTAAGAACGTATGGGAAAATTTCGACGTATGTGCATACATGCTCTCACTGCTAACCGCGTTTTTTTTTGTTAACATCAATGCAAAAAACAGAAGTACTAATTATATCTAAACGTTTTATATATAACACAAATATGAACGGAGTTTCCTTTGTTGTTGACGTACCAAGGATGCAAAAGAAAAGTAAGGAAATGTTTTTAAAAAACAAGTAATATAATCATTTGTTAAATGATGTGAAATTATTTAAATTTTAATGTAGAAAATCGTTTCAAAACCAATATATTATTTTTAATGATTTAAATAGTCAAGGCAGGACATTCATAAGTACTAGAAAATATAAAGAATATAAAAATAAAGAAATGTTAGCAGAAAATATCATTCAACGTTTTCATTTTTTCTATGACATGAAAATTAATAATAATGTATTATAATTGATAAATACAGCTAAATTCTCCACAATCTGCAATTTCTTTGCCGATTGGGGTGATTTTCTATTTTAATAGAAATTTAAAGAAGAATGTTTTAATCTTTATTTTTCTAATGGTCCAATAAATTTTATTTTACTAAAACATTCTACAAATAAACACATTTTAATTACATATTATTTTGAATTGCATTTGAAATACCATCTCAAATATATATATATTTTTTAATTGTTTTTTTAATAGAAAATCATTTGTTACGGCATTTTTTATTAAAAAAAAAAGAAATGTAAACATATATATGAATCGTAAATTTTTATTTTTTTTAATATTTTGGTTAAACTAGAAAAACTAAACTAGAAGTACGATAATGATTTGTATTATTTTTATTTAAAACATACGAAAACTGACAGTACATATCTGATATTTTTTTTGGACTCTTTTATAATAATAATAATAATAATAATAAAACATTGCATTTAGAAGCGCCTTTGAGGACACCCAAGGTTGTTGTACACACAACAGTAAAACAAGTTTTGAGTCCGGATTGGAAGGTGGACAGGGTCACAGAATTTCGGAGGTCCGGTGGCAATGAGTTCCATAGCTGGGGGGCAGAGCGGCTGAAAGCTTAAATTTTATAGAAAAAAAAAACCTCAAATATAGAAGGAAAAAAAAACATTTTTTAAATTAAAAAATGACTGTTTAAAATACCAGACCAAATACATTTCGATTGTCTTTCATGTCTACTCTATAGCATATGAAAAACCTATATTTTATGTTGATAATGTGCGTATTATTTGCCCTCATGTAGGTTTTAAATCAGGGGATGTGTCATAATAAATGTGAATTTCCCTTCGGGGATGAACAAAGTATCTATCTATCTATCTATAATAGTCTGTAATAATAGTTTGCAATAGTCTTTGATCTGTGCAGCCCTTTGAGACTGTTTGTGACTAAGGGCTATACAAATAAACATGACTTGACATGTTTCTTTTAATAAGCTGTTTAATATATAACTATTTGTATCTATCTAAAAATACTTCCTCAAAGTATAAAGAAATAATAGTTTTTAATTCAACAAAAATGACAGTTGAAATACCATATTAGATATTTTTCACATTTTTTATTTTACTGGGTGAAAAAAGCTTAAAAAAAAAAAAATCATATTTCTGGTTTTATATATATTCAAACACCAAAATCCTCAACCAGACTACATTATTTAATCTTAAAAATATGACCTGCAGCCGACGGGCAAATAAAAATAAATGTAGAATATGAGATCATCGAATGAATGCCCCAAGAACTTTGACTTCAACATGAGTAAGACAGAAAAGCCTTTTTTCCAGAGTCTTGCCTCCTCGACAGGTTTTTGATGTTTCTGTTGGCGGCGTGCAAAAGGAAGGTCTCAATTAAGTGGGTGGAGAAGTTGAATTTAGGGGGGGGTTTAATCCCGGCTGATTTGAAAGCTTTTTGCACGTTGGAGGCCACACTTGCAGTTTTAAGTACAGGCTTGGTGGGTCAAATGACTCAGACGAATCCATAGACTTGAAATTATTTTATTAGTGAGTCTCCGTTGAATTGTAACTAAGGCCCTACCTCTAATTTGGTTCTATTTTGAATTTCAGAGTGAAGAGTTTCACATTTACACCCAGTACTGCACCAATTACCCAAGGTAAGACTGTAATAACTGCTTTATGGGTGTCAATAATGTGTGAGGATGTCAGGCACCTGCGACTTATTTTTGAAAGGAAATTAAGTCTCAATATGTATTTTGCAATATGTAGTTTTAATCATGGCATTCTGATTCATATTTTGTGTGCCAAATATTGATAAAGAATAGAAAACCTGTTTTTAATCCATCAATATTTTCTTTTTTGTTTAGTTTTTTTAAAGTATTTTTTTTAATTAAAGTGTAATTTTTGACAGATTTTTAGCTGTTTTTTTATGTAAATTAATTCAATTCATTTTCACCCAAAAGGTTTTTTATATTTTATTTCTTTATCGTCAATCTTTACTTTTCAATTAAAAAAAAAAAAAATTGTACAACCAGTTCAGGGTGTCCCCTGCCCACTGCCTGAAGATAGTTGGGATGGGCTCCAGCACCCCCGCGACCCTACTGAGGATAAGCGTAGCAGATAATGGATGGATTGTGTTTTTGGGGGAAAGACTTTTTCTAACATTATTATTTGACTATTTTTATTATTTTTTTCTAAATATAAAAAATAATTTATTTGCATCTAACGTTCTTTTTATATTATTTTTTTGTTTCATTTTTTTATTCAATTTAAAAAATGTAATTTTGCACCCATGTGTTTTTCCCATTATTTTTCTATTTAAATTTAAATGGATTTTCTTATATTCACTTTTGATATTTTTTATTTTTCATTCGAAGTGTTGAATAATTTGATTAAAAATGGAAATTTGTTTCTACAAATTGTATTAAAAATGATTTTTTTAAGGTTGCTTATAAATATTTTTTAATAAAAGAAATGTAATTTATTTGCAATTAAAGGGATTTTTTCACATTTTTTAATTGTATTTTTTTTAAGTATACTATATTATAAACATTTTCATTTTAGACCATGTATTTTTTTCAAAAGGCTTTACTTTATATTTTTTTTGTTTATTTTTAAAAAGAAATACACTTTCTGTTCCCAGAGGATTTTCTTTTTACACTTATTATTTTATTTTTGTATTCATTTTTTTAAATTAAAATATTTTTCCTTCTAAAAAAAATTTAATTAAAAAATATATATTTGTGCAATTGTTCAGCCAAGGGATTTTTTCTGCCCCCCAAAATTACTACTACTTATCTCATCTCATCTCATCTCATCAGCCGTACCGCTTATCCTCATTGGGGTCGCGGGGGGGCTGGAGCCCGTCCCAGCCATCTCCGGGCAGTGGGCAGGGGACACCCTGAACTGGTTCCCAGCCAATCGCAGGGCACACAGGGACAGACAACTCATTCGCTCATTCACACCTAGGGACAATTTGGACTGGCCAATTCACCTGAAATGCATGTTTTTGGAACGTGGGAGGAAACCGGAGTGCCCGGAGGAAACCCACGCAAGCACGGGGAGAACATACAAACTCCGCACAGGAAGTCTGGAGCTGGATTTGAACCCACGACAGGTTCCCATGACATGAACTGTGCCGCACAAGCGCTAACCACTGCGCCGCCGTGATGCCCACTACTACTTATGTTTTAATCTAAAAAAAAAAAAAATTGGATACATTTTTTTAAATACTTATTGATCTACAATTTTTTTACTGTAATACATTTTTACTTATAGCACCACCTGCCAAAAAGGCCCTGTTTCCCCAAATAACTATTTGTTTTGTGCTGGTGCAGGTCTGTGGCCGTGCTCACCGAATGCATGAGGAACAAAGCACTGGCCAAGTTTTTCCGCGAGCGCCAAGAATCCCTTCGCCACTCCTTGCCTCTTGGCTCCTACCTACTCAAGCCCGTGCAGAGGATCCTCAAGTACCATCTGCTGCTCCATGCAAGTCCACTCGGGATTTTTCCGGGTTTTTTTCTCTGATCGGCCCGCCAGACGCGGAGCCATGCGGTATCGAGGGCTAACATTGGCAGCGGGTTTGTTTTGCAGGAGATCGCCAACCGTATGGAGAAGGACACGGAAACGTACGAAGTGGTGCAGGAAGCCATCGAAACCATGCAGAGAGTGGCCTGGCACATCAACGACATGAAGCGCAAGCACGAGCACGCCGTCAGGTTGCAGGTACAGCACAAAAAACACCCCCAAAATTTAAAGCAGGGGGTCTCAAACTCGGGCCTGGAGGCCAAATGGGGCCCCAGCCTTGATGTGAAAGTCTAAAGCAGGGGTGGGCAAACTTTTTGAGTCGTGGGACGCATTGGCTTAAACATTTTTTTGAAAAATGTTGATTACATTTTTTGTATATAGCGATACAGTCTCGAATACAGACCTCAGCAATACCTGAGTCTAGCTCCTATGCTGTTAGACAGAGGAAAGAAAAGCTGCTGGACTTGATCTAGGTTTGAGGAGTGGTAATATTTATTTTGTTGAATATGTTTAATTTCGGGCAGCATGGTGGGGCACTGGTTAGGGGGTGTGCGGCACAGTTCTGAGGTCATGAGATCGAACCTTCCTGTGTGGAGTTTGCATGTTCTCATTGTGGGTTGTGTGGGTTTCCTCCGGGCACTTCGGTATCCTCCCACATTCCAAAAACATGCATGTTAGGTGAATTGGCCGGTCCAAATTGTCCCTAGGTGTGAATGAGCTTATTTGCGAATAAGCAAAGAAAACCACAATTCCAATGTTTTCCAGTTCAGGGTGTCCCAAATGCATGGGTGGTGAAGCACCTTTTCCGTTACTGATTCCATCTAGTGTTGAAACTTAGAAATGCAACAGAGTTGAGCTCAAGTGCCATGTGCGGGCCATATTCAACTATATTTTCAAAATTTGCTGTGGGTCAATAAAAACTGCCCCACGGGCCAACTGCGGCCCGCGGGCCGTAGTTTGGACATCCCTGGTCCAAAGGGTCACTTCTTAATCATGTTTACACCTCGAAACTATTTAAAGGTGGTATCCGTCACTTCAGATTTTTGTACTTGCTGATGCCATCTTCTGGCTGAAATCATCATTGCAGTCTCTGTCATGACCTTTTGTCACGCGTACAGTGACTTTTTTAGAAGCACTCAAATAAACCCTTTCTTTAAAATCTTTTTTTGTGTTTGGTTCATCACTTGAACTCTATTTGAAACAGTATTTTCTTACTTTCACTATTTTCATCCTAGAATCAAGGAAAACCACAAGCATGCGCGTGAAATCATTCTCCAGCTCCCATTCCTCCAATCTCCTTTCCCAAAGCTTGTGCATTAAAATAAACTCAAAATAGGTGCTGTGAAAAAAAATATAAAAGCTCTTTGAACTCTGTTTTGCATTACCACATACTTGATAGATAAATTATCTAATTTGTACGCACCCTACCCTTGAGATGAATTGTTATCTATATTTTGGGTAGTGTTGCCCAGGTTTTCCATTTGAAAGCTTTTGAAGCAAACTGTAACTTCTAACTCCAGGAAATCCAGAGCTTGCTGACCAACTGGAAGGGCCCGGACCTGATGGGCTACGGCGAGCTGGTCCTGGAAGGAACCTTTCGACTCCAGCGGGCCAAAAACGAGAGGACGCTCTTCCTCTTGGAAAAACTGCTTCTCATCACTAAGAAACGGGACGAAAGCTTCACCTACAAGGCTCACATACTGGTCTGTCCGCAACGGGAACTTGAACTCCGATTTTCCCGTCACCGCTGACCTTTCCCCCCTATTTATCCGTGCAGTGTTGCAACCTGATGCTGGTGGAGGTCATCCCCAAAGAGCCGCTGAGTTTTAGCGTCTTCCACTATAAGAATCCTAAGCTTCAGCACACCGTCCAGGTACCTTGTTCAAACTTGTCCTCTGACGCTAATAACGGCTATTTAGCGTGCATAACCTTCTGTTTAGCACTCGAGTGAAAATGTTAATAGCTGTTGTGTAAGACTGTTTCACAAGCTTTTTTTCAGATGAGGTTGACTTTGCTTTCATTGAATGTGAAAACACCCTGCCCCTTTAAAATGTAAACATATCCATACAGTATACTGTATATATCAAATGAGTGAAATTACAACAAACAAATTATAGTACAGTCCTTTTTTATATTACTTGCCAAGAAAGGCCCACAATGTCCATTGAAGATTTTTACAAATTATATTAAATATATAAACCAAAAACGGATAAAACCAAATATACATATATTAATTATTACTTATTATATATCTCATCTCATCTCATTAGCTGTACCGCTTATCCTTATTAGGGTCGCAGGGGGGCTGGAGCCCATCTCAGCCATCTCCGGGCAGTGGGCAGGGGACACCCTGAACTGGTTGCCAGCCAATCGCACGGCACACTGGGACAGACAACTTATTATATACGAATTATTTATTTATTACATTTGATTGTTTTCTTTTTGGGGGATTTAAAATGTCAAGAAAAGGGACATACTGCCGCTTTTAAAATGTGTACATTAAATTAATAAATATTAATGTCCTTTTGTGTCATTCAAATTGCCTAAAGTGGGACACGCTGTCAGTGGAATTATTTTTATAAAAGGTTTTCAATATATTAAAAACGTTATTTTAGAACATTTTCTATTGAATGTTTCAGATTACATAAAATTATCCAATTCAAACGTAGTATTGTAAATTAATGTATTTCTTATCATTTACAAAAGCAAATTTTATATCAGTGGAAAATATAAAATTATAAATATATAAGAAAAATAAGAAACTGTAAACACCCCAAAACTCCAGAAAATTGGGTGAGCAGTAGGAATGTGCAGAGCTATACACACAGCACGGGCACTGCTTCTTCCCTTAGCCCACTCCCATCTGCACCGAGGTTAAATATGTTTATTATCCTTGTGTTGACCATAATATCTTACTAGATTGGCTGGAAAAATTGTTTGGTATTTCAGGAACTAACCTCTCGTGGTAAAATCCTACCTCTTAGATATTACGCATTGTGTTAGATACGGTGATATGACCTCCAAGACTTTAAGTGTTACATGTGGCGTTCCCCAGGGCTCAGTACTTGGTCAACAGTACTTGGGTCAAAAAAGGTTCCGGGCCCCTGTCCTCGAGGATTGACATTTATATGTATATAGTCTGCATTATAATCTGTGAGTCATAATGATTTACCAACATTTCCGGGCACAAGCAGACTTCTTTTCTTTTTCTGGCTTTATCCCAAACACCTCAGCTTTTTTATTATTTTTTTTTTTTTCCCAAAGAGACGCTCGCTCTTATCTTGTGTACTGTTTGATGCCGCCCGCAGGCCAAGTCCCAGCAAGATAAGCGATTGTGGATCTTGCACCTCAAGAGACTCATACTTGAAAATCATCCTGCCAAAATCCCTGCTAAGGTAAAGGTGCCACTTCTCCATTTCCCAGTCTTTGCAATTCCTCTGTGTGCTTCCATAAGGTTGTGCCTTTAGTGCTACCTGTCGTCTAAAGTTCATTAGGAGGGAGCAAAATTGGCACAATAAACCAAATTTGACGTTGAATAATTAAATGGATGTGTCATTGTGTTATCCCATGTCAAGGTTAACGAGAAAAATAACGTAGAGGCCAATAGCGCTCCCTGTGGATCAATGCAGTTCTGCAGTTTATTTAACTGGCTTTGGTCAAGTGTCAAATTTTCAATAGACAGGGATCAGAATTTTCCGCGGATCCGCGGATTTCCGCTGTTTTTGAACCCCAAAGGCATTCCGACTTTTTCACTTTTTCTCTTGCGTAGCAAACAAATTCAAAATCCGACTGTCTCACTCTTTCCTTTATTGCTCTGGCGCATCCTGGCGGCCGTTAGAAAAGTTGGCCGCATTGTTGGGGGGGTCTGGGGGGGCTCCGCCCTGCTTTATTCCTGGACCCTGGCTATTTCAGCTGAAAATGAAAATCTCCATTCTGATCCCTGAATAGATGTCATAAACAATTTATTCTTCTTGTCCCTCTTCTTTTTCTCACTGCTCACTCTTCTTTTACTCCCTTCTCCCTTATATTCTCCTTCTCAAGTTCCTCCCTCATCTTCTTTCTCCATCTTTTTTCTCTCTGTTTGTTTTCCCCTTCTTTCTAATCTTTTAACTCTTCCTTATCATCCTTTTTCGTGTTCCCTCTTCATCTCCTTATCATGTTTCCTCTTTTGGATTTTTCTCCTTTTTCCTTTTTTTTCGCCTTTTTTCATATGAACCCATTTGCATTTAATTAGCATTGATTCATTAATGGCGTAATCATTATTATTTGTTTGATAAATAAAATCTTATTTTGTTACCCGTATGTTTTTAACATCGTTGTTAAAGTCCTTCATATATTTTTGTTACACTTTAAAACGTTTAGCTCAATTATTCAGCATGTATTACTTCATAATGTAATTATTATAAATTATTCAATACTACAATATTCAATTTATTTCTTACGCATTTATATTTTAATGTCTTTTCAGTCTTTCGTAATCTTCTATTGCATTTTTTTAGTTTTAAAATATTTATTTTGTGTTAATTTTGCATTATTTAACCTATCTATTCATACATTCATTCATTTATATATGCGCCACTTATCCTCAGTATTTTATGATTCATTACCCATACTAATTATGTGCAATGAGTTATTTATTTGACGAATCAAATATTAAACACATTTATTTTTTAATTACATGATTTCTTTTTTTTTCATTTAAAACATTTATTTTTGTAATACTGTCCATCCGTCTAACATTTTTATTTCACCCTACGTAGGCCAAACAAGCCATCCTCGAGATGGATGCGACTCGTAAGTAGCCTTTCATTTCATATTCATTACCACCCAGTTATACCGTAAAAATTAATGTTTGATATGTATTTATTTTTTTCAAGAACATCCTGGATTCCACTACAGTCCTAATAGTGACCAAAAGGACCCCTCGCAGACCAAGGAAGGCCCATCCCCACGCAGAGGACGCCGAAAAGGTGAGATTCTATTTAAGTAACTTTTACCAAAATGAAATCTTAAATATTTTTTTCAACAGAACCTCTTTCAAAATTACTGAAAAACGCCAAGCAAAATGCAGCCAACAACGATGGAGAAAAGGTTTGCAAAGATGAAGTCTAATATTTAACCAATGAAACCTTAATTTTCACTTTTTCCCCTCAGCGAACAAGTCTGGGTTCCAACCTGCTTTCGCCAGTTTCCCAGCTGGCCCTGGGGACCATTGGCCGAAGCCGCAGTCTCATCAACCAATCGCAGGAGTCCTTGGACCCCGCTGACCACTACGACCACAGCGATAGGGAGGAAGGGGAGGAGCCAAACCAGCGGGACGCTGACGATGAGGACGATAGCGTTCTGGTGAGATTGACTCATGCTTGGTGGAACTCGAACGCGGGCCGGTAATGTCTCGAGAGCAGCCAATGATTTTCTGGGCTGTGTTAATACAGGGCGGCGGAAAGAGGTTGCGAGTCCCAGGCAAAAGCAGTCGGAAAAGATTGAACCCTCAAGCGTCGGTGGACAGCATAGAACAGTGGAAAACTTTTAACATGAGCGCTTCAGACCTTCAGGTTTGGGAACATTCTAAAACAATTACTAGAGTTCATTGAGTCTTGTCTGAATCTTCTTGTCGGTTCATACAGAGAGCCAGGGAATCCCTGGTCAGGGACGGAAGCCACCACCCGCCACTCCGCCGGGCTGCTCGTGTCACAGAAGAACCTCCCGACTCCAGACTGGTTGTTACCGATAATGAGAATCCCGTTCGGAACATCTGGGCCGACCACCGTGCCCGAAGAGCCATGTTCCCCACCAGACAACGTAGCATGCGTCCCGATGACGACGAGGACATCTATCAGATGTTTGTCCCCACCGAACCCAGCGGGCTGGACACGGAGTTGCTGTCTGAGAGACCAGAGGCACCGTCGTCGCCAAAGACAGCGCGGCCTTGCAGTTGGCACGTGGAGAAGCTCCCTTCTGTCCAGGTTGAACCTCCGTCAGGGGACGTCAGGGCCCTCCGCAGGGCGAGCAGTGTCGGCGAAAGTGCCACGGAGGCTCGGAAACCTCCGGAGGACAACCAGGCCAGCTTGGAAGTGATTCATACCGAGTCATCCAGTAACGACATCTCTGGATCCTCATCGGCTGAGCAACTGACGACGGACGATATAGAAAACGTGTATGACAACATAAGCTATGAAGACCTCAAGATGATAGGCCTGATCCGAAGGGATTCAGACAAAAGGAAACCTTGTTCCATGAAACAAGAATTGAGCACACCAAATATTCCGGAAGTCTTAAGTGTATCAGAGCCTGTCGGTGCTTCCAAAGATTACAATCGATCTTCCACACATGAAGCAAGACCAGCTGAGGGTACAGATCTCAACATAGTCGAGGAGAATATCTATGACACAATTTGTTTCCGAGACCCTCCGTCAAAAGGGCATAACAATCCCGATCCTCAAAGAGACCCTCACCATGTTCCAATGGGAACCTCTGGTGAGTTTGTGTCACAGGAGAGCCTCCTTTATCTTGCCACATGTTCATCAGAACCAGAGTACTCCACATCTTCTGCTTCGTTGGTCTCCCAACAATCCCAGAGAGGAGATAAAACATCAGAGCCAGTTGATGAGCTGTGGAACGACCTGGAAAACTACATCAGGACCAACGAGAAGAAAGCAGACCGACTGCCTGCCGCCTTCCCTGTTGGCGCTGGCGAGCCAGCCAAAAGCAATCCAACAAAAATCCTAACACAGAGTCCAGCTGTCCATCTGCACAAACACCCTCCTGTGCTTTCATCGCAATCATTCAACATCCCGCTTATCAGTTCCCCAGAACTTCAAGGTGACGGAACCACCAAAGATGAAAGTGCGAGTCCTGTTTCTGCCTGGCAACCTCTACCAATCGTGCCAGAGCCTCAACCGGGTACAGTGAAGAGTATGCGGAACAGACTGGCCCGACTAAGCAGCGGTAGCTTCCGCCTCGAGGACGATGATCTAGTAGAACTTCCTTCAAAAATCCCTTCACCGAGAGAGAAAGAGATCAATAGTCTGTTTCCCCCGGGACAGGTGGCAAGTTTAGACTCGCCACTGGCCTCCTCCTCTCTGTTGCTGGGTGAGTCAGTGGATTTTCCCCTGGAGCTTATGGACAAAACCAAGAGCCGAGTCTTTTTGATGGCACGACAGTACAGCCAGAAGATCAAGAAAGCCAACCAGATGTTGCGCATGAGGAGCATGGATCCCGGAGACTCCTTCAGTCGAGCAAGAACTGAAAGAAGGCACAAAGACTTGGCGGCTATTTTGGAAGAGAAAAAGCAAGGAGGAGCTGCTATAGGTAATATGATTTACACAATGGGGTTAGATTTCCAGATTTGTAATCTCAAACTGTCTCTGAATTCTCACTCTAGGTGCGAGGATAGCCGAGTATTCGCAGCTTTACGACCAAGTCGTATTCAAGGACTCTTCTGCGACCCATCCAGGTCTCTCTTCTTCCCCGTCAATGCCCGAAACTTCTCTGGAGGAGGAGTGGCTCCACTCCACTTACAGCAACGGGGAACTCTCCAACTTTATGTCGTCCACCGTTGACTCCTCCAATCTGCAGCGCGGACTCGTGTCTTCCTGCTCCAGCCCGTCTCTCAAGACCACACCGAGCAGTCCGCCGTCTCAGAGGTGGAGCTCTTGCATATCGGCTCCTGTCGAGAGTGACGACCACATCTACAGCACTGTAAAAAGACATCCTCCGTCCTCCCCATCCAGGAACTCCCAGTCAGCCATTTCTCTAAACAGCCCAACGCAGAAAAATATCAAGGGACCAATCGATAGACTCCATGCTACCAGCTTGGCCCACACAGGTCGTCAGAGCAGCCTCCCCGAGAGGTCCACTCAAGCTGAATCGGACCTCACCTTACACGATGGCCAACACGTGGTGGTCCTGAACCGAGCATCGGCCCTCAGCATCCTCACCGCGACACAGAACTACTTAGCCAATTTCAAAGACGGCGGCGGCGGCGATGACGACGACGACGACTATGTGGAGATCCGCTCCGAGGACGAAGCACAACCGGGACAGGACCACCAAAACCGGACCCTCATCCATTCACGGAGTTTGCCCTGTACTCCCGTGCGCTCCGCCGAGACCCTGAAATCAATAGAGCACCAAAATCTGGAGAAATACCTCTGGAACGAAGCGCCGCAGAACCAGTCCAACATAGTTCAATCTCTGAGGGAAAAGTTGCAGTGTCTGAGCTCTAGTAGCTTCGCCTGAGCAACAAAAAAGGATCTTGCTGGATAATTACCTTCGGAATGAAGCGCCACAGACCCAACCCAACATTTTTCAATGTCATGGGGAAAACCCCTAGTGTTGGAGCTCTTGTAGCTTCGCCTGAGCGCCAAAAAGGGAACCTGCTGTCGAATTACCTTTTGGAATGAACCGCTACAGAACTAGCCAAACTTAGTTCAGTCTCTTAGGGAACTTCAAGAAATCCTGCTATGGTAACTACTTTAACAAGCTTGAAAAAGGGAATATAAGAAAAGAGTTCTGCAAAAGCCAAAACAGTTTTTTATTACCAAATGTAAATAATGAAAGAGGCTTTAAAGAGGTTGAAGAATGGCTAGCTTAGCATTAGCGGTCACTTATGTTTATGATTAGCAACCAGATCGGATGACCTTTTGAGGATCTGGTCTGCTGCGCTTTATTTCAGGCCACCTTTTCACCACCTAGCCAACTTAGCTAGCTTTCAAAATGTGCTCATAGCTTTTAAGCTAGCTTCACCGATTTCAACAACGCAAATAAGGCAGGAGTTTTTTCCCCAACTTGTCTCTATTATTAAGCTTTAAAACCATGAAACTCATCAATAAGAAATTTGGGTATTCATTTTCTGAACATCTTATTTACAACCAATCAGATTTCCGGACCATAATGCAACGGCTTTAAATAGAACTACTGATTTCAGAAAGAAGATGTTGATTAATCATTAAAAAGATTTTTAACAGCATTAACTACACACATTTATTTATTTTTTTAAAAATCCCTTAGATATTTTGCTACAAAGGGCAGGTTGTAAATGAAAGTATTTATTAAAAAGATTATTTTGAGGTTTGAGGCTGTTTGTTCGCCAAATTCAACTGTGAAATGGTCATTTTTTTTTTATTTCTGTTTGTCATTTTCTCACGCACTGCTTAATGCAAGTTCCAAAGTTTAAAAGCACATCACCCTTCAAAATAAAAGTTATATGAAGTATATTTGTGTTTACTTGTACACGTTTGTCTTCTGCTTCACTGGTGGGGATTATTAGTCTTCATTGACTCCTTTGGTTTTGTTTTTTTGCACTTCAACAATGTTGTAAAGATGTACATTTTTGAAACGTTTTTTCTTCTTGTATTGCTTTTTAAATTTTATTCTGTCATTGCTCAGCAATACGACTTATCGGAGATAATAAATTTCAATCTAAACTACTTGGGGGTTTTTTGTCATCATTTAACAAAGACAACACGGATAATCTGAAAATCGAATGCTTGTTTGCATGTTTTGAAATGATGGTAGAAGCAAAATGTTGACATATAAAAAAGGACCTGCACGATGAGGCAGGATTGCAGAGAAAGTAATAAAATATATTAGAATTTTCGATCAGTTATAATTTGTTTTTTAAATTGTAATGTTTGTCAGTGTTGTTGTTTTACTACCAGATAGCGCCCTGTCAAATTAAATGGTCTAACGACACGTTACAATATCGACGTTGCGAAACATTGTATGCAACGAGATTAGACACGGCACTCCCGGGTAGAGAAGAAAAAATTACAAGGAGTACATTTTTTATGGGATGTGTAGTTCATCCTCGTTTGATTATTTTTCGGGACATTTATTCAACAAACATCAAATTCATCCACAACAAATTCGGTAGGCTATTTTATAATCAAAATCAAACTTGATGTTTGTTTTTATTATTTTTAATTTAGTTTCGTTTTATAACCAGCAGGTGGCACCCTTTCAGAATACAAAACCGAAATTTGTTCTGTGAGATTTGCAGTTTATAGAATTTAGCTCGTATTTGTATTGCAAAATACACCAAATTCATCCAATTGATTACTACTTCTAAAAAATAATTTTACAATTTGTATAAAACGTCAAGCGTTTTTTGATAAATTTTTATAACCAGTAGATGACGCCCTCAAATCGTTCAAGAAGAAAAAACTTTAAGGGATATGTACCGGGAGTTCATACAATTTAGTACGTAAGAAGGATTAGACATGATTACTTTTCTTCAAGTCCCAAAAATAATGCTTTGAATTTATTCAGAATTCATATAAAACGTTTTAAGTTTTTAATGTTTAGTTTATTTTAATAACCAGCAGATAGCGCTCCGCCAGGTTACGAGAAGAAATGCAGGTTTTATGGGATTTGTAGTTGATACAACGCGCACGTAACACTAGATAAGAATTCATTTTCAAACCGTTTGTATAACAAACACCGAAAACACAATCAATTCTGGTTATTTTCTTCGAATGAACTTAAATGTTTGTGTCTTTATCGATCGGTTTGTACATCTCTTCTCGAAATTTCCGACGGAAACCCTGCTTACCCATAACCCTTTGCGCAGCGGCTTTCTTTCCTCTCGGCGGTGTGGTCAGCGATTCAATATGTCACTGCTGGAAGGTCCGTTAAATGTGCTCGGCCAGCGAACAACTGGCGAGTCTGTTCGCACACAAAATGGTAAGTTTACGCAGTTAACTACTTGAGGTTTTCTAATTTATTTAGTCTCCTTTAAATTAGGCCGGGTTTTTAATTTAGCGTGTAGCACGTGTGCTGAGCTAGCATGCTAGCGCTAGCTTAAAAGTCCCTGTCATGCTCGGGCGTTAATCGTAAAAAATGACATAAAAATACTCTATAGTTACATTTTCTTTTTATTTTATTCCCAATGTTTTACATACCCCCTTTTAACTATTCTAATGGATAAAATAAGCCTGTCTTGGTGTGAAATCGTGGTTGCCTTTGTGTTTCATTGCCCAATCAATCAAATTTTATTATTAAAATATTATTTATTTAGTGATGGACTTTTAAGTTGCTGTCCTTTTGAAATGTTCATTAAGAGCATGCCCGATTTTTGATTATCACAAATAACTGAAGTAGCTCCCGGGATACGTCATTAACCCGTTGTAGACTACAGACAATGCCGTTTGAACCCTAGATGACAATGGTCTGCAATTATATAGCTTACCCATTCACAAACACACTCACACACCGATAGCGGCAACAGCAGCCTGCATATCCTGGGCACTAGGGATTCATTCACCGTTTATCTGGTTTTCCAGAATGTTTTCGACTTGTTTAAGGGGCCCCCAACTTTTTAAGGGGACCACATACGTTTTTCGTTCTCTGGTAAAGGGCAGGGGTGAGTTGGTAATGGGGAAAGTGTGACGATGTAAATGTAAAAATGTATTTTTTACCAAAAAGCCACAATCAATTAACCACTCTGGATTCCTCACATAGTATAAGTCAGGAAATAAATAATAACAGATAAAAACATTACAAATGTTGCATTGTACGTACAATTGCGTATTATTAACATAATAAATGTATATAAAATGTTATCCATGTCAAATCGGTACGACGACTTGACCTTGTTGAGCTGAGTTGGGTAGATGCAGAGTCAAGGCGTTTTATATGCATAGCCCTTAGTGGCTAGAAAACAGGGGATTCAAATTCATGTTTTTAGATAACTTCTTGACTTATTTGCCTTCTTATTTCAAATAATTGTCCCAATTGTGTTATTTACGTCAATATTCCTAAGAGATGTAATGGTAAATGGTCTGCATTTACTAAGCACTTTTCAAGTCAATGAAGACCTCCCAAAGCGCCTTACAATGTGCTTCACACTTACCTATTCACACACACACTCACACACCAATAGCAGCCATGCAAGGCGCCGACCTGCTTATTGGGGGCATTAGGGATTCAGTGTCTTGCCCAAGGACACTGCGATATACAACACGGAGGAGCCGGGAATCGAACCTGTGATCTTTTGATCCCAAGACGAGCGCTCCACCTCTGTGTGCCTTTATTTCTTGATGATCGCAAGTGTCGTTTTCCTTATGTTTTTGCTTCTCCCTTTAGCATCACTTCAAGCCTGAATACAGCACAAAATACAGTATTGTATAGCTTACTCTCAAAGTCTTTACAAAGCACACTGAATTCTGATCGAAGAAGAAAGGGAACGTTGGAGCTTATTCTGCTTGTAACATAACGACATTTTCTTGACGCTGTGACGCAAACTATTAGCAGATGGACATTTTAAATGACGTTGACCACTAAATAAACGGGCATCACAGTGTTCAAAGTGCAATTTTAATGTTTTGGGTTATGCAAAATAAGTTAATGTTGTGTAGTGGGAAAATTATTTTAACAGTGGCTGAAAAACATCTTATTGCACACCGTGAAGTGAAAATGTTGCCAGGCAGAGTGCTGGGTTCCAGGGTTCTGCTGTATTAAGATATGTTCTTTAAGTATTTTTATTTTGTAATTTCAGTCATGGCTGCCGCATCCATCGCTAATATCGTCAAAAGCTCTCTTGGACCAGTGGGCCTCGACAAAATGCTGGTGGATGACATAGGGGTAAATTCTCTTCCACATATCATTGTTTTATCCTTTTCTTCATTGATTTATCGATCAAATGTTCCCGTAGGACGTGACCATCACTAACGACGGCGCCACCATCCTGAAGCTCTTGGAAGTGGAGCACCCTGCCGCCAAGGTCCTTTGCGAACTGGCCGACCTGCAGGACAAAGAAGTTGGGGACGGGACCACGTCTGTGGTGAGTTGAGAGGTTCTAGGTCGGAACCGGGTGGGGACAACCTTGTGACAATTCCTGTTTTTAGTACCACGTGTTTGCCTGATTCCGTGGCACTCGTGGCTATGCTAACAGGAGAGAGAAACTTCTGCCTGTGTCTGAAGAGGTTGAGCGGCTCAATTACCGCTGCCTCTAATGAAACGGCGGAAACACTTGAAATTTGTCAGAGGAGCCAGCCGGGAGTCAAAATTAATTGATTTGAAAGTCTCACCTGATACCTTAGCAATACATAAAGTCCTATTCAATTCCCTCTTATGCATTTATAAATAATTATACAAGATCTTTTATTGGATATTTGGTTTATTTATGATGGAACATTTAGTTATACTGTTATTGGTACACTCAAATTGAATCAAATTGTCGCTTTTATTTGGCACTTAATGTGACGATATGTGTTGAAAAACTCAACAAATAGGGGTTAGCTCGGACCTTTTTCCAAAATAAAATCTAGTGCATTTCTTGATAATTGAATGTGATAACCAACAAAGGGCATTCAATAATTGTCAAGAGAAATGTATATTTTTTGGGGTGGGGACAAACTGACATCTTATTCTAATATAGCGACAGCTGTTTTAAGGAAAAAAGAAAAAGGCAATTCTCAAAAGTAAAGGAAATTAATTATAACTAACCACCAGTGAATACCTGCTTGTATACACTGCGATTTTTGTAGTTTGTACAAATATGTGATTAATATAACATACACTCAACAATTGATCAAATTGTGAAGCAAGATTTCGTTTTGACATTAGTTTTGTTTCAACCGAAATAAAAAGATTCATTTTAAATTGTTCACCTTTCTTTCAATATGCTAAAATTGTGAGAATTTTCTTTTTTAAAAGGCGTGTACTGTATTTTTACAACTATACGGTTTGTTTTAAACTTTTATAACCGACATTGCAAGTCAATTTTATAGGCATTTTCTGTTACTGACAAAGACGATCTTGTATTTGAATCGAAAAGTTGTCTCATGACCCTTGTAAGGATAAGCGGTGCAGATGATCGATGGATTTAATTGACAAGTTGTGCCTCGTTGGCTAGTGTTGTTTAAACACCGACTGGAGATGAAGACGGGTAATGTAAGCATATTTGGAGGAATATTTAAGTGGGAATTTCGGATTTAGGTGATCCTGGCGGCAGAGTTGTTGAAGAGCGCCGACGAGCTGGTCAAGCAGAAGATACACCCCACCTCGGTCATCAGCGGTTACCGTCTGGCTTGCAAGTGAGATCAAAAGGTCGGTCCCTTAACGCCAGCTCGGCACCGACTGTTTCCCTTTCGCTTCCAGGGAGGCGGTCCGCTACATCAACGAGAACCTGACCATCGGAACCGAAGATCTGGGCCGGGAGTGCTTGATCAACGCGGCCAAGACCTCCATGTCCTCCAAGATCATCGGAGTGTATCCTTTTGTGGTTCGAGAGTTCGTCGAAGAAACGTTTTGGGGTTTGTCGCCTTGACGGAGGGTCCTCAGAGACGCAGACTTCTTCGCCAATATGGTGGTGGACGCCACCATGGCGGTCAAGTATACGGACGGCAAAGGAACGGCGAGGTACCCCATCAAGTCGGTCAACGTGCTGAAGGCGCACGGACGCAGCCAGAAAGAAAGTTTCTTGGTCAACGGCTACGCGCTCAACTGCACTGTGGGCTCGCAAGGTAAGCGGCAAGAAAGGTGGCACGGTCGTCCCATTTTATTTTATTTTTTTGCTGCCGTGACGCCGGCAGTGATACGCGTAGGATAAAGAGATTTGGTTTGGGGAGGACATTCACGGCGCTTTGTCGGCCGTGGGAACTCTCCCCTTGTCAGACAAATAAAACCTTAAGCCGTTTTCCAGAAGCTCAAACTGGAACACGTTATTTTTGTGGTCAGGCATGACGAAGCGCATCGTCAACGCTAAGATCGCGTGCCTGGATTTCAACCTGCAGAAGACAAAAATGAAGATGGGTGTCCAAGTTGTCATCAATGACCCGGAGAAGCTGGACCAGATTCGACAAAGGTTGCAAACATTTTTCTTGTCTAAATCTGTCTGATAAGGATTTGTTTAGTCGATCAAATAATATTTCAAATACAGACATTTACAGACTATTAGCTGCAATATAAGCACACGTTAAATTTTTTAAGTAATGTTTTGTGCGTAAGCCACACCTGCACAATGGAAACACTTCAGCCATCTGCTTGCTCTGTTGTCTACCCTGTCTTAAGTCACCTGCTTTTTCTGTATCTGAAATCCTGCCATCGATTCACCAATGCAAAGTATACGTATAGCGGTTCTTTCCTTCTTTATCAGCCAGCCCAGGTTCTTTAAAATTTTCTTTTGCATTTTCTATGGTCAGTTCATGCTAATTTTATACATAATCAAAGCATATTAAATGTTAAACCTTTCTTGTTCATTGTGAACTCTGCCTTCCTTAACAGCACCTGTCTTGCTCTTACCCTTTCTGCTCTGCAGCAGCTGTTTAAAAAAAATCCCCAGGAAGTTTGTTTTCTAACTGGCCTGAAAAATCTGTAAACGATAACTGTCCTAAAATATATGATAAATCCTTATAAAATGCCTCCTAAAGAAGGAAGAAAAGCAATCTGTGCCCTTATCCAAAGCAGATGTACTAGATTTGAGCCTATTTAAACCTGGTCTCTAACTACAACTTGTTAATTACATAGTAATAGAGTTTTTATAAATGCACACTAAACTAATAGCCAACTAGACAATTCCCGCGTCAATTGTAAGAGTTGTGATTGATCTGGAAGATGTTGATAGAGAACCGGTAGCGTTGAGTTGTTAGCATAAAGTTTTTAACTCAGATGTATTTGTAATTTTTAACTTGGTTCTGATGGAATATACTTGATTTCATACTATTTTTATTACTTATTCTCTATTTTTCTACTCTTTTATATGATTCTGTTTAAAAACGTGCATACTTTCAGTCTTTATTTTGAAGGGTACAGGAAACTCATCATGGTATGTTTTTACAACTGCTTGACTTCTTCTAAATAAAAACAATCGTCACTGGGCCACGAAGAGAAAGAGGAGTCATTCGAAGGAGTGGGTCCGTTTTTCTCCCCGCGGCTACTGGGGGCCTCCTGTTGATATCAAACCTGCATCTTCCTTGACTCTCATATCAGCCAAAGATTAATATCAAAAATTAATCTGTCACTAAGCTTCAGGCTCCTTATTAGGGTATTAAACATAATTAAGGGTTGGGGTTACAGCTAGAGTAAGGTTAATGTTGTGCATTTATATAGCGCTTTAAGTCATTGAAGACCTCCCCAAGCGCTGTACAATGTGCTACACACTTACCCATTCACACACGCAATTAAAGATGTAGTTTTAGGGTTAAGAGTTGGGATTTGAACTTCATGGTGGGGTTCTAAACTGAATGTAGTGTTCTAGAATATGTTTTGAAACTGGGTTAGATGTAGAGCTAAGGTTTGTGCTGCAAATTGGGATTTTAAACTGATTTTAGGCTTTACAAAATAGTAAGGGCTAGAGCTTTGGTTTGGAACTAAGGTCCCGTTTTTAATAGGCATTGGCTTTTTTTATTTGAATAGTTCTGGAAAAATAATGAAAATTTTGCTTAAAAAGTCCTTAAAGTGCTTGAATTTGGTTATGGGGAAAAAAAACCTGTTAATAGCCCCCCCAAAAAATTGTACCTCTTTAGAGATTTGTGTCACTCTTGTTATAGCGCCACCCACTGCCACTCAATCGTTATATATATATTCCACAGAGAGTCAGACATCACCAAGGAGCGTATCCAGAAGATCCTGGCGGCGGGCGCCAACGTGGTGTTGACCACCGGCGGCATCGACGACATGTGCCTGAAGTACTTTGTGGATGCGGGCGCCATGGCCGTCAGGCGGGTCCTCAAAAGGGATCTCAGGCACATCGCCAAGGCAACGGGCGGTAAGGGCGACGTTAGATTTTGACACCGGGATTAAAAAAAAAAAAAAGAAATCTAGATATCATGTTTTTTTTTTTTTGGTTCTTTATTAGCTGTCGTCTGCCCGTCTCTGACCAACCTGGAGGGGGAGGAGTCGTTCGAGGCCACCATGTTGGGGCAGGCAGAGGAGGTGGTGCAGGAACGCATCTGTGATGACGAGCTCATCCTTGTCAAGAAGTAAGCAATCGTAAAGTTAGCTAGTTAGGTAGTCATTGAAGCTAGTGGTGGGTATCAACTTGATCCAAGTAAATATACAGTTGTTAGTTTGCCCCCTTGTTTGACGTTCATGTTTTCCTCTCACTTAGCAATTTGGACTTATTGAACGTGGATCGGTATAAAAACTAAGCATTTTTTACATGGATTTGTTGAAGAGGACAACTTTAACATAACAAAATATGATGTATGACAGATTTTAATAAGTCTATCTAACAAAACTAAAATGTTTGACTTTTTTAACTACAGTGTAAACTAAGTATTATACAATAATTAGAAATTGTTTTACAGCGGGTTCTGAACAAAAGCCAATAGTCAAACTGAGGGGCAATGTCATGATAAGACTTACTGTATAAAAATGTCAACAAGGCAAATAACCCATTTAGTGCATAATGTGAAGCCAAAGTTAGTAATGCAAATAGTGTTAATTTACCCTCATTTGATTTGTTTCCATAGTGACAAAAGATTACCATGTTCAGGAACTGGTACACATTTAATTTCGGCAAAGGGAGCCTTTTAATGAGTTTATGTAAATTTGCGTTGTTACCACAGCAGCATACAGCTTTATTCTGCAATTTTTTACCTGGCATTTTCATTCTCTGTAGTTGAGAAAAAGCCTGTGCTGCACCTTTGGTTTGCCTCTGTCATTTCTATCCCTCGGTAGTGGTGAGTCTATGGATTTGAGCGGCTTCTGCCTGGCAGGCCAGGTACTGAGGTTAAAAGGCATTGAATACATCAGTAAAAAAAATTATTAGCATTAAAATGGCTAAAATCTGACTACATTAAATAAGTTCACACAAATATAATTCTTATTAATAAACTTCTGATTTAATTCTTGTAGCACCAGGTGATTATCAGAATGAAGCAAATGGTGATGGGTTTTTTTTTTTTTTTTGGAGCATTTAAATTTCTTGGGTTTACCCACAATTCACATAGCGACTGTAGACAGCTTTATTTTGGACCGAGTCTGAATTAAACCTAAGTCTTATAATTTTGGCCACGTTATTTGTACGAGGCACAATGTATTGCGTGCAAGAAATGTGACTTGAATTTGTTTTCAAAAGACTTGCCTTAAGCTGCAGGAACCCTGGGTAAGGAGTGGTGCTCAGTGTGTCAGGCAATAAGTTACTTAAGAGCGGCTGCTCGGTGAGGAAATTGGTTGAAGTATTAGATCCTAGGACGGTGGTATCGATAATGTCTATATTTGCACGTATTCCCTCACCCATAATCGATCGGCTTTGCGTCCACACAGCACCAAAGCTCGCACGTCCGCCTCCATCGTCCTGCGCGGCGCCAACGACTTCATGTGCGACGAGATGGAGCGCTCCCTCCACGACGCGCTCTGCGTGGTCCGAAGAGTGCTGGAGTCCAAGTCGGTGGTGCCCGGAGGTGGCGCCGTCGAGGCCGCGCTCTCCATCTACCTGGAGAACTATGCCACCAGCATGGTAAGGCGACGAGCGAGGCCTCGGAGGAGGAAGGGGTAAGTGACGTGTGGTTTCCGGGCGCTCAGGGTTCCCGAGAGCAGCTGGCCATCGCCGAGTTTGCCCGCTCGCTATTGGTCATCCCCAAGACGCTCGCCGTCAACGCGGCGCAGGACTCGACGGACCTGGTGGCCAAACTGAGGGCCTTCCACAACGAGGCGCAGGTCAATCCCGAACGCAAGAATCTCAAGTGGTGAGTCTCCTAGATCATCTACGCGGGGGGATTTAAGAGGAGGGGGGGCGTAATGTATATTTTCTCCTTTTGTCGCCGGGGTCAGGATCGGATTGGACCTCCTCAACGGCAAGCCGCGGGACAGTCGTCAGGCGGGCGTGTACGAGCCCACCGTGGTGAAGACCAAGAGTCTGAAGTTCGCCACGGAGGCGGCCATTACCATCCTGCGTATCGACGACCTCATCAAACTGTTCCCCGAGCCCAAAGAGGGAGGACAGTCCTACCAGGACGCCGTGCGCTCGGGATCGCTCGAGGGTTAGTCGGAAGGTGTGTCACCTTTGCACTTTGTCTGTTTACTGAGTCCCCGAATTTCCCCCTGCCCACACTCCTTTTCCTCTTTGCCACTTAATAAAAATGAAATGAAATGATTTGCGTTTAAATAGCGCTTTTCAAGTCATTGACTTCCCAAAGCGCTTTACATTGTGCTCCGCATTTCCCAATAGCGGCCTTGCAGCCATGTCAGGCACTAATCTGCTTATTGGGGTTATTAGGGGTTCAGTGTCTTACCCAAGGACACTTCGACATGTAACACGGACGAGCCGGGGTTCGAACTGGGATCCCTTCATCCCGAGACGAACGCTCTACCTCCTGAGCTAACTCATGGTTATCATCAAAAACCATTGATGTCATTCGTTTATCATTTCAACAGTGCTTTGCTATTTGGAATTTATTTACTAGCTTTAGGAAGGACATTTTGCCAAACTCGCAGGTATAAATGATCAACTATATACAGTTTGATAAACATTTTTTTAATATGGATTAAAAATCCAGTTTGACAATTTTAGCAGTGCAATTTTTAACTGTCTTCTAGCCCAGGGGTCTCTTATGTAGCACCCACAAGTGCAGTTATTGGTTTAACTTAAAATTGACATCAGTTTATATTTTAGAAAGTCATCAGGTCAAGGTTATATTCAAGCAATTAAAAGAATTGTATAGCTTAAAGCGTATCGTACATTTACTATTTTTCAAAACGCAGACTAGCAAAAATAAGCAGCTTTTTTTAAGTTTAACGAGCTTCCTGCATTTTTATTTATTAAGAGGTTAACTTTTTACTCTTGGCTAGCTCCCTTACATTTAAGCCATTGAGTTAAGTTGCTATTTCAGAAATTCCTATCAGAGTGCCTTTTGCGCTAACTAGTCACAAAAAGTAGCTTAATAAATGTTATAGGAGCCATTTAGTTTGCATTGATTAAAAAAAAAAACGTGAAAATGAGTCTAAATGCTGTTTACATTATGAAATGAGTAATTCATGTATGAATTATTTGAAGTGTCTTTGGGTTGCTGACCCCTGGACTAGTGATATTTGGCATGTGGAACAATTAATCAGATCCTCTCCAGGCACATGGCAACACCCATCCCGCCTCCGACGCAGAGTGCAGCCACGCCCCTTTTTCCCTCTGTCCTCTGAAGCGAGTACAGAAGAGTGACCAGGATCCTGCAGCCCGACATTCCGATGGGGTGCCCCAGGGAAATGGCGCCGCCGCTCACGTTCACTTTCTCCTCGTCGAGTCCCAGGTCTCGGACCACGGCCACGGCTTGAGCCGCGAAGGCCTCGTTGATTTCAAAGAGGTCCACTTGGTCCAGTTGCCAACCCGCCTTCTCCACCTAGGAAGAAGGTCGCGAAACACAAAATGTTAGTCATATTGGACCACACCGAAAATGTAAAGTTGATCTAATCCTTATGACAGGCTGTCAAACAAAAGGGAGAAAATAATAGTGAGCTCACAGCTGTCTGTTGCTAACCTCCCATTTAGGAAATCAATTCTATCAATTAGACCCCAAATCAAGATGTTCTTACGGCTTTCCTGATGGCGGGAATAGGCCCGGTCCCCATGACGGAGGGATCCACCCCAGCTTGGGCCCAAGACACGATCCGGGCCATGGCTTTTAAGCCCCGCCTCGACGCGTCCGATTGGCTCACGAGCACGACGGCCGCGGCGCCGTCGTTGATACCTGCAGACGTTTACAAACGAGGCATTAAAGCGACAATGTGTAAAAAAAGTACAGTAACGTTGCGGTAACACCAATGCCCTCTAATGGAGGAAAGCAACGGGGACATAATGCACTTAAACTGTTGAATAATTACTGATAAAACGATAATAGAATCTGCTATCAACCACGGCCGAGCCCTTGAAAATAGTTTAAAGGGACAGTGTAATAACATCAATTCAAATTGCCGCAGCTAGCAATAACGAGGCGAGCAGTGAACGATACAGATACAGCCATGTGGCTTATGGGCGTCGCTAGAGAAGTAAATGGTGGGGGGAATCCAAGATGAGCAGCTGGTTAGGCTAAAATAGCTGCGCTGTGTAAATAAAGCTTGCTCTAACAATAGTGGTGAGCCATTGCCTGCAGGCAAGTGGCTAGAAAATGAAACAAATGTAGAAGAGTCCTTAAACACGGTACTTGTGAAACGCTACATGCAGGAATTCGCTGTGGAGGCTAACATTAGCAGTTCATGGTGTTGTAGAAAATAAACTTGCATTTGTAGAATAGATTTGCATACATTTAGAAAGAAATGTAGAAAGACTTGCTTACAGTTAGGAGAAATGTTGTTTACATCTCGCGAAGGTGTCGAAGGACGAATTAGTATAAACAATCCTCCTCAAAGGAGGACAACAGATAACGGCAAAGGGCAAGGTGACATAAACTGGCATAAACTCAAACACTTCCAAATAAAGACGGAACCCTGGGCATGTACGCCAAACCGGGCACACGTGCTATGTTGAAAACTATAAAGACACACGCATATCTTTGATTGGCTGAGTCTCTTGTTGAAATTGTGTATCAATAAAAGAACTCCCTCTTATGTCATTTTGATTCCTGCATTTCTTTGAACACGTATAAGACTATTCAACAAATTGGTCTTATCTTCAACAATGGCAGGGTTTAGGCCTGCAACCAGCTCATGTTTATTTGTATAGCCCTTATTCAAAAAGGCTGCACAAACTACCATGACATGAGCTGGAGCAATAATAAACATTTCAGTTTTTCAGGGTTGAGGTGCAAGAAGTTAAGTGAGACCCATCTATTAGCTTGGTAAATTTCTAGTTTAATGGAAAGGTTGAGTGTCATCTGCATTGCAATAGAAATTTAAATGGTTCTTCCAAATAATATCACCTAACAGAAGCGTATAAATGCTGAAAAGAAAGAGACCAAGTACAGACCCCTGTGGAACACCACAGATAACACTAAAACGAGTGTAGAACTCATGAAAGCTAGTGCATATAAAGGAGGGAGGGAAAAAGAAGGCAAGAAAATAAAAACAATGAAGATGAGCGAGGTTTAAAAAGAATGGAAGAAAAAGATGCAGAGAGAGGGAAACAAAGAAAAAAGGGGGGGACAAAGAGGGAGAGAGTTTGTGTAGATAGATAGATAGATACTTTGTTCATCCCCGAAGGGAAATTCACATTTCCAGCAGCATCCCTGAGCTGAGAACAATCGAAAATAACACGGGAGCTGCTGGAGTGGCTGCCATTCGTGACGGCGCCGGAAGAAAAGATTCAATTTGAATCATGTACAAACAAACAAACAAACAAAATATTCATGTTTCAATAAGTGGAGTGTTAATAAAATTGGGGGAAAATAGTGCTTCACCTGAGGCATTGCCTGCAGTAACAGTGCCGCTGGCGTCTTTAAGGAAGCAAGGCCTGAGATTAGACATGCTCTCAAGATGGCTGCCATGCCGAGGGTACTCGTCCGCCTTCACTTCAACCGCCCCTGAAAACGTTAAATAGGATTGTATATATATTTTATTAATTATAAATATTTTCTCAAGACTTGCGTGTTTAGATTTTGATTAAATCACAAATCTATTTGTGGATGTGTGTAAAATCAAGTGATACGTGTAATAGCTAGCTTACATTTTCAGTTGCAGGAAGTTCTTCCCATTGTTTAGCACAGGGAAATGCTACCTCTATTTTGTGCATGTCATCCTTGGGTGCAACACGCTTCTTAGGACAACGTCCTACAAACTAAATCAACTGCTATTAATCACCGGGGAAGAGATGCAATGGCAGAGCAAAGCCACAGGAGGGCAGTTTTAGGCAAGGGGTGGCGTTTTTGCCATGACTCGTGACTTGCTGCGAAGGTGCGCAGAGACTGACATAGATGAGAAAAAAACAATAGAGGCACGGCTCAGGGGACGGTTCACCTTGAATTGAACAACCCTTAGGGATTCACTGTGCAACTAGATATGAAATCATTTGTTGGCGACCCATGTCTTCTCATTAACCCACATAATACAGGGATGTGATTTTTCCGCTAATTCGCGGAATTCCGCTTTTTTTATCTCCAAAAATAAAATTTTAAAATTTCCGGTGTTTTAATTGGTAAAAAAAAACGATTTCGTCTCGACAGCATGCCATTTGAGTGTTTCCGTAACTGAAATGAAACGTACTTGCGATTGGTTGAAGTCTCGTGTTGACCAATAAACGCGCTTGTTATAGGAGTGTGCCATTGTTCATTTCTCACACGTTTTTGCCGGGTGTTTAAAGAAAGATGTCCGTGATCGAACGCAAAGATGCTCCGCGAGCTAAAGAAATTGATAAGATTGTAAAAAACAAGTTTCGATGGGACTGGTTGGAGAAGGAATTATCTACGAATGTTGGAAAGAAGACTGTGACGAATTTGTTCAATGACTTTATTCGGAAGATCGATCGTGCCGGGAAAGCACTTTGCATTTGGTGTCATGATACCATCGACTATGGTGGGAGAGGTTTCAAAGCTCTTGAAAGTCACGCAAAGAGCAAAAAACACGTGAAAGAACTCCAGTCAAGAACGACAAATTATTCCATCGCTGGAAGTTTCGGTGCCCAAACGAAAACTCCAAAACTTTACGGCCTCCATCCCTTATTGACATCACAATCGGAAGCGGTAATAAAGAGACGTGATCCACCCCAACAACCTGTACCAGTTGCTGATAGAGTCGTGAATTTTGAGGTAGGTGGTAAACTTTTCAAATTTATTTGACAGTTTTCCCATTTTTTTCGAAAATATTATAACGTAATAAAAATGGCCATAAATATTTAACAATTACAATAATAGATTTTCATGTGTACATTACACCAACACTTTACTGTAGGGCCTATACTTATTGTACTTTTTACTGCCCTGGTCCTACCTGGTTTCCCCCCCCCCCCCCCCCCCAGCTAGCAATCACCCCCCCCCCCCCCCCCCCGCTAATTTTCAGATAATTTCACTTTGGTCAAATCACATCCCTGATAATAACTACCCTTATGTATATAGTGTATATTTATACATTTGTACAATTGATAATAAAATCTACTTTTATTTGTGTTAAATATGTGGCTTAGCAATGTTATGGTGGGGAAGGAGGCTTGGGGTCTCTCCTGGCCGGGGATTCATTTAGTTGACAATTTTGAAACAGACATGGCAACAATTTCAAGCATTTACAAGCACTTGGCTCAAAATGCTCAAGCACCTGTATGAACCCTGTAGCCTTTTTTTTTTACCCAGGAAAATATAAGAAATAGTGAACGTCTTAAATTTGGTCACCCACCTTTCCTGGCCGGAACCAGAACCGGGACCGTCTCGTGCAGGAAATGCCCCGCCTTCTGCGCCGCTTCCGTCTTGTTTTGCGAGCGAACGGCGAAGGCGTCCTGCGCCTCTCGGCTCACGTCCCATTTCTTGGCCACGTTTTCCGCTGCGGGGGGCGTGTTGAACGGGGGGTCAAGCAATATCGTGGCAGTCATCTCCAACGTGCGTACCTGTGACCCCCATGTGGTAGCCGTAGAAAGCGTCCGTCAAGCCGTCGGCCACCATGGAGTCCCGCAGGGCGGCGTCGCCCATTTTCAGTCCGGATCGCATGTGTACCACGTGTGGGGCCTTGAAGGTGATACCAAATTCTTAAACGTGCAAAATTCAAAGACATAAATTTCACAGGTATAATCCAATTCTTATTCGAGACGGGCTGTCTTGTTTCTGACATCCTGAGCTGTGAGGTCACCAGGAAATACATCAAATGTACCAAGATGTATTGTTTATATCCTGCTAATTTCATATACAGACTGACACAGGAACTCCTCGTGACAACTGGTGGGGGTCGCGGCCATAAATTCGTATGTAAATATATTTAAAAAAACGAGTGTCTCGGTCAGGGGTATCCAAACTTTTCTGCTTACCAGATTTGGTAAAAAAAAATCCTACTTGTCCTGGAAGCGGCAGCCCTCACAGCCATCTTTCCTTTTTTATTTACAGTCGCTATGCTGGAAATGTGGTGGGATATTATCCCACAGTAAGCCAAGGGCAAATTGATCCAAAGGGTTACTGTACTGCCATTTGGTGTAAGTGTTTTTTGTACTGGGGTGGAGGCCACATATGAATAATTTTATGACAGCAGCCGCACACAAGTTAAAATATGATCACAGGCCATAACTAGCCCACGGGACGGACCTTGAACCTCCGTGCCCTAGTTAATTTCTATCAAACAATTTTTTTTAATCAAATGAAACTCTTTCCTAACGCAAGAGCTCAGTGATGTTTGTGTAGCTCGGCGAGTTGGTTCGAGTGTAAAACTACTTTCACTCAACTGTTAAAACAAACTAGTTTACAAATTCAATGCCAAACATGAAATTATTTTCCCTAATCAGTCATCATAATATGTAATGTTAGGTTACTTAATGCAGGCTGAATGCTAAAGCGTGATACTAAAAAAACAAAAAGCTAGAAATTGGGAGTTGACCTTCTGTTACCGATCATGCCCAACTCAGAACAGAAAGATAGGATCCAGTCTCGGAGATACGATGAGTTTGACATCTCCGTACTGAAGTAAATCCCAAATACAGAAAATAAACGATGCACCCAGACAGATATTTTCACTGGAACATATTTTCCACCACAGTAAACAAATTCACTCCATCACTTTTTAGTATGACCCGTTCCCAATTGACAAGCTACCCACCCTTCATAATGAAAAATTGCAAAATGACCTCTATTAAAAAGGGGTAGAAACTGATCATTAGATCCAACACAGCTACAAAAGAAGGGTCTTGAACACAAACTACAAATTTGTGAGAAATTTTGTTCGCTACGATCGATTTCTGTTTCAGAGCTCGCCTCACATGTTGTGATAATGGGATTCGCCTATTGTAAGTGTCGTCCGTCAATGGTGTCACAGCTCGAGAGGAAACGAGCCAGACGGGTCAACTTTGAGGTTCAATTTCTCAAGTCCCTCTGCAATATGTTGGTATAATCGTGGGGAGGAACACGACACCATCTGTGCCCGATTGGAAAATCACTTTGGTCAAATCGTTTAGCGACCGTGGAGAAGTTTTGGAGAAAAACGATCCAAAATCCTGACCCTGCTCATGCTCTCCATGCCCCCCGCCACCACCACGGCGGCGTCGCCGGTCTTGATGGCCTGAGCCCCCAAGCACACGGCCTTCAGTCCCGATCCGCAAACCATCTGGCAGCTCCACGCCGGCACCGAATAGGGGACGCCGGCCCCCACGCTGGCCTGCCGCGCCGGGTTCTGCCCGTGTCCTTTTGCGACCGCGGGACAGAAAAAAATCAAATTGAGTTGTCCGTTTGTCTGCTTCTATTTATTGTTGTCCTTGGCAATACCTGCAGTAAGGACGTGGCCCATGATGACTTCAGACACATCTTCCGGGTTGAGGGAAGCCCGTTTCAGGACTTCCTTGATGACCGCGGAGCCCAGATCGTGCAGCGGAACCGTGGAAAGGGACCCGTTCAAGGACCCTTTGGAGTGTGGGGAATTTGACCATTAAACACCTCGATCGAGGAATAAACGACTCATGAAGGATTATTATTTTATATATACAAGAAATAAACATGATAGAGGAAAAAATACATTCATATGATATTTTTGATCACCACAGGGCATATTAACCCCCTAGTCCTAATCTTCGAAACCCTAGCCCCTAAAACTAACCCCTTACCCTAAACTCCCAACCTTGTAATTAAGGCCTGTACAAAAACTTGTGACTTTAAACACAGTAGACATTAGCCCTAACCTTAATATCTTACCCTACCTTTACCCCCTCGGCCCACCAATTCTTTAAATCCGACCCGCAAGACAACAGTGAGAGAAGTGCTAGAGAAAAATGAGCTGTAGTTTTAAATATTTCTACGGGATGTCACCCAAGCCAGTTAACACTTGCAAAAGAACTTTGGTAGAATTTCTCGATTTCTCTCTCACTTTCTTCTTTTTTATTTTTTTCTCCTCTCTCTTTTTTCTCTATTTCTCTCTCACTCTCCAACTATTTCTCGTTCTATTGTCTCTCTCTGTAACTTACGCTGTAATTTTCTTTCTTTCTATTTTTCTCTTTCTCACCCTCTCTTTCTCCCCCCTTTTTTGATCCCTCTCTCACCTCACTTTGTCTCTTTTCCCCTGCTCACTCTTCTACTTTCTCTGCTGTTTTGCTTCTCATTCTTTTTATCTTTCTCTTTATTCCCTTCTTTTTTCTTTATTTCTCTATTTCTCCACTCATATCTCAATTCTGCTCTTGTTCTCTCACTGTTACTCTGTCTCCCTTTTTCTCCTTATCTGTTTATAACTTACTCTTTCCTTGCTTCTTTCTCTCTTTTTCTCCCTCTCTCTTTTTCTAAACTTACTTGTCCGGCCCCTTTGAGGTTTTTTTTATAGCATTTGTGGCCCCCAGCTAAAACGAGTTTGACGTCCCTGCCCTAACCCTACACGACCCAAATCCACCCCTCAACACAAACACTAACCCACTAAACCCAACATACCCTTGCTCTTCACCCCAAATACCAACTATACCTTAACCTCTTAACAAAAACCACTTTCCAAGCATGACCTTTTGAATAGTTTTGCTTATTCATCCTGACATCTTTTTCATCTTGTTTTTTCCCTTTAAACACTTTTGGCATGTTTACCCTGTAGGTCCCAATTCTAACCCCTAGCCCTAGAAAGTGAGCTGTTCAAGACTCCTAAGAATGTGGGAAATGTGCTCATTAAACAACCAGGTCCAAAAAGGGGGGACAACTACATTGAAACATATAGGTTATTATTTCAATCATGCAATAAATAATGGCAATGAAATACAAAATTAAACTATTAAAGCTTCCTCGATTTCCATTCATGTTTGACATTATACATTTTGTTTATTAAATCAAGAACATGACAAATATTTGACATCGTACAAGAATCAGATCATGGCCCTATGAGCAACAGACCAATCACAGCCCTCGACCCAGGCCAGACCTTAAAGCGCAGCCAATAGGAACACCGCATGATCGAACGTCTCACAAATTGTATTTAATTCAACTATACTCAATTCAGTAGATATATTATATCAAAAGATTAGCATATGATTAATAAATTATCTTTAACATTTTTTAGTGAATTAATTCGAAAGAACGACAACTTTCGACATCGTACGAACGTAATATCATGAGCTTTTGAGCAACAGACCAATCACTGTCTTCGACCCAGACCACGCAGCCAATAGGAACACCGCATGATCGAACGTCACTATATTACTGATTGATTCCACGTTTACTCAATTGATGGGGGGAAATGACATTTGTTTAAAACCTGACACATGTAAAATAAGTTTAATGTCATATTTTTCGCAAAAGATTTTTTTATAGAATAAAACTCAAATCAAGAAAACGACGAAATAACGCGACATCCGTATTAACTTCACTAAACGGAAAATACTTCGCGTATAGTAATAAAATCGCCTTTTTATGAATGAAACAAGTGTTTAAAATGTATTAAACATACCAATTGGCGTCCTTGCCGCGGAAACGATGACAACAGGGTTATTATTCATGTCGAAACCTTGTTGCTCCTTTCCTGAACTGTCTCGTTGTGGACCTACTGGGGCGGATGTTGTTAATCGAGCGTAAAAAGTTGCGACAGCGCCACCGTGCGGTAAGGAGGTATTAATGCACGTTAATATGATCAAGCGGGATAAGGAGTTACAGCGCTTTCGTGTGTTGTGAAGGTGGTAGTGCTTGTTAAAGGGACGATGTGTATTATTTGAAGCAGTGGTTAGCAAACTACTGCCCAAGGGCCACATGCACCCAAACAAAAAAGGTCAAAATATAGTGACAATGTATGAAATAGTAATTAAAGTAATACTAAAAAACGTTTTTCAGGTGTACCAACTTTGACCCTAATTGTTCCCTTATGTGTCTACAATTAAAATACTACCACAGAAATACAGAAAAAATACGACAATATTACTACAAAACTGAATATCAAATGTAGTTACTTCCATTCTGAAAATAAAAATATTAGAATTAACACAAAAATACTAGTACAGTAATACTATTATACCAAAAAATTATACTAAGGAAATATTACAACTGAAATACTACTAAATACAACAGTAAGTACAGTAAGATTACACAAACTACTAAAGGATAAGACAAAAACAACATTATTTGGATTATATTAGTTCTACTCTGTAGAAATATTAAATACTCTAAAACATTACTATTAACAAAATACTACAGAAATACATCAAAAACACTCCCAATAGAATAACTTCAAACATTTTACAAAAATACTAACAAAACACCAACACAGTAATAGTACAATACAAAAATACCACCACACTAAAAGTAAAAAAACACAATATATTACGACATAATACCATAGAAGCAACTACAAAAATATGAAATACTAGAAATGCGACAAAAGATGCTACAAAAATAATATATATATATATATATATATATATATATATATATATATTTCTAAAATACAAAAATACTACAAACACAGAACAGATGTGCAGCAAAATTCTACTATGGCAATACTATAAAAATATTACGATAGAAATACTACAAATATAAAACTGCAAAAAAAACACTACAAAAATGTGTCTTCAGAAATACTACAAAAAACTACAATATTACTACAAAACTAAATATCAAATTTAGTACTGAAAACAGGGGCCTAATACATTATTTTGCTTTATTTGTGAGCAATTCAAAACAGATTTAATAAAACCAATCTATTTCTTACAAATATCAATATTTTAATGTTATCATAAATGTAAACATTTTTAACCCACAACTCCAAATAGTTGCTTTTCCCCTATTGGTTAAAAAATGTAATTAAAAAGAAAATAAGAAAGCGATATATATGACCATATAGACATGTATTTTTGGGCATAAGTAAAAAAGTGCGGTTTGGTTGATTTGAGCTTCAGTAGTTAGCATTCTTTTTTGTGCTTTTTAGCACTCGTTTTCAGTGATTGACCGATACAAAACCACACGCGTATTTTAGAAGTGAAAGTATATTTTATTGGAACAACAATGTCTATCAATCTATTAAGTGTCGTGTCAATGTATTGGGTAGTAACTCTTCACTTCCTTTGTATTAAAACTCTTTATTGGTATTTGATCAATACATGAAAAGGACTGTAGATTATGAACATCTCTTTAAAAACTACTCACAGAATCTTTTGAGTCATCCCAATTCAAATTGAAAAATAGAATCGGAAAAAAAAAACACGGCCGGCTGAGAACACGGATGCCGATTTGTGGAGTTGGGGGCGCGAATGCCAACGGTTGATTTGATTGGTCGCCAGGATGCAAAAATCAATGGCGACGAGTTTCGGTGTTCCCGAAGGTGTTTTACGACAAAAGCATGAGAAAAAAAGAAGGGCGTTACACTCTACGTATTTTTCATTTTTCATCTGTATAAAAAAAAAAAAAAAAAGCAATATTTGTTTTTAATGTGGCGAACGTTAGCGATCTGCAACCTTTTCTGTACCGCGTATTGTTTTTTTGTAGCCCGGCCCACTGACAAAATAAGGAATAACAATTATAATTACAATGATGAAAAGCCTAATTCCACCGTGTTATCACTAGATTACTAGGGCTCTAAATGACATGAGAAAAGGCATTGGATTTTGGCTCATCATCACTTTTTACTCACAGTATCGCATCGTCTTGCCTTATTCATTTTAAAGGCTCACGTGTTTGACAAATCTTTAACTTTGCTTTGCCCGATCTCTTTCCCATATTGCTCCATTATGGCACCACGTTGATCATTGTCGTAACAGAGCATTATGGGATTGAGTTCAGTCAAAAAAAATCACGTCGGTTGGATGGATCCCTTAACCATTATGGTCGTAGGGGCACGCATTCCTTTGATGTGTCTTGGGCAGGTACAGCATGGTTGTGCCCATCCCTCTCAAGGCCAATATATGTATTGTGTAGTATTTGCTGACAAAAAACAGTGCTAAATGAGCACAGCGTAGCAGCAAGATGACAAACATAGCGGCCACTAATAGGTATGGATTTTGCCGACCTATGAATATTTATAAAAGGTAACATTGGTATATTTTATGTATTTTTGCCTGTAATTGAAATCTTTTTTCTGGATCAAGTTTTTTTTTTTAATACCAGTCCGAAGCAATAAATCATACGCCCTGTCCCTTCAAGATTTAAGGGGCGAGACATTGGGTACTGCGAGTAAAAAGAGCGATGAGAAAATCGAATGCCTTTTCCTACATTTTCAACGGCAGTTTCACCGTCGCGATCCGGGTTCGATTCCCGCCGCATCCAAAGTCGAGCGCGTGTGATCGGCAGTATTTGACAAACGCTCGGCCGTCGCTCACATATACTAAATCGTTCAAATGCCGTTAATTTACCATTGTAATAAATCCCGGATTTCGAGAAGCATCGGGTAAAAAAAGAAAGGGCGGTACAGGCAAAAAGCAAAGGCTACCCTTTGTGTTCCCGACCACTGTTGTCGATTACAAAACGGCGGCTGAGTCCAGACCGTTTTGCGCGTGCCGTGAAGTCCTGGCTCCTTTGCCCACCTGGGCCTTCTCCTCGTGGGGGTCAGCGGTGGAGTCCGTGTCGTTGGAGTGTTGAGTCAATGAGGTCTCGCTGCCGGTGGGGGAGTCCACGCTCTCGTAGCCGGCACTCAGAGCCGGCGGCGCCCTAGCCCGCTCTGCGCCCTGCGCTCCCGACACTTCCTCAGAGTGATTGGAGAGTTTGGTCTCGGGACCGGACGCCGCCAAGTCGTCGTCGGCGCTGCCGATTTCGCGATACGGGACTCCTTTCTGGGAGGAAGATCCCTTGCTGGGTCCGTTGGACACCCTCCCGAAGTCTTTGGGGGCCGGGGGTGCGGCGGCCTGCTGGGGTTCGGTGGGCGGGGACGTCCTGCTGGGCCCCGGCCCCTGAGGCGGCTGGCTGAGTTGGTGGCGGGTGTCTTTGAGTTGCTGCTGCAGGACCAGAATGGTGCTCTGCATGCCCTCCACCTCCTCATCCAGCTGGATGATGAAGTCGTTCAGTTCTGAGGAGCATGGTCAACGAGCACGTTATAACGAAAACTGCAACGATTCGTCGATAATGTCGCCAAAAATCAATTAGTGAAGGAATTCCGTCGTTAAATATTGTCCGCAGACATGTTTTTACCTCAGACTGAGGCATACAGTCACATACACATGAACATTAGGTCGTATTATTAAAAAACAACATCTTTATATTTACAGACATACAAGTCAATGTGTCCACCCAACAGCTAAGGCTAGTATTTCAGCGGCTTGTTACATCGAAGATCTCATCCCATCTCATCTCATTAGCTGCACCGCTTATCCTCAGTTGGGTCGCAGGGGTGCTGCAATCATCAGGCAGTGGGCAGGGGCCACCCTGAACTGGTTGCCAGCCAATCGCAGGGCACACTGGGACAGACAACTCGCTTGCGCATTTACATCTAGGGACAATTTGGACAGGACAATCCACCTGAAAAGCATGTCTTTGGAATGTGGGAGGAAACCGGAGTGCCCGGAGGAAACCCACGCAAGCACGGGGAGAACATACAAACTCCGCACAGTAAGTCCAGTAGCTGGATTCGAACCCACACAGGAGGTTCCCAAGACCTTAGAACTGTGCCGCACACGCGCTAACCACTGCGCCGCCGTGCTGCCTTACATCGAAGATCAATTTATCAATTAAATCAAACTGAGGAAAGTCAAAAGAGCGCAAAAATGGTGGATGGATTGTCGTCAGGTCCGGGAAGACACAGACTCGGCATTGGGAGACAAAGCAATAGCTGCACCGCGGGTCCGATCTACATAACAACTCTCATCACTCTGTATATCACCAACGCCAGCTCCATTATCCATGAAACAGATGACCTGGAGTTAAAACTTGGAGGAAATCGCTACAGTCAGGACTGATGTATTTTAATCATCACAGAAGCCTGGCTCGAACGAGGATATCCGATGCTAGTATGCAGCTACCTAGCCCTTCTCTAAATTGCTTTGTGACAGAGAGAAGCCATCCAATTCTGTTGTACTTTTGTATAATGACAATAGACTACTCCACTGCGCAAGGGGACAGAATTCGATGTGCGACACTTAAAGCCTGTCTTTTTGTATCAAAATCTATGTTAAACAAGACTGTATAAACATTTACATCTTTCTTATTAGTGTGTCTGTGGAGGGTACGTTAACCGAATTCCAACATTTACAGATTTTTTTTTTTATAATGTTGACGGTTTGAGAGACAAAGATATTAATGACTAATGGATAATAAAAAAAAGTCAACAAGTGATAAGCCTGGCTACTTATGATTGACATTTTGGGCACAGTTCAAACTTCAGGCTTAAGCACCAAGTCTGACACATTCGGGTTTTTGCGGTGCTTTTCCCACCCCGCTTACACTGTGAGTAGACGGCTGGGTAAAATGTGGTCTTGACTACCGTCATGTTTTCCCCAGGTTGAACATTTTTGCAGGATTAAATGTGTTTTTTAACAGCACTCACCATCTTGGCTGCTCTTTAGTTCCTCACTGTACTTCTTCTGCAGCGCCAGCTCCGCCTCCAACTGGGCAATGCGCCCCTGCGACTGCTGCTTGCCCAATTCCTGGTTCTCCTGGATCAGCATCCGACACTTGGCCATCAGCTTCTTCCCTGTCTGGCTGCAAGGGAGACAAGGCTGACATCACGGGATGAACCAGGAGGACACATATCTGGCCAGAAGCAGACGCCATCAGCATTTAACAAAGAAAAATGTGAAGAGAAAATAGTTAGGAAACAATTCTATGTATTGGAAACGAGAAACACTCAGATGAAATGCCATGAAATGGAAAGTCCCTTCAGTACATTAAATCTTGGACATGATGCAATCCAGCTCGGTCCAATTGTCCACATAATCAAAACGCTCCCTCCTCCCTCTTTGTGAGGTCGTTGAATACAAAACAGCACAAACAAAAGAGCTGACAATAGTTAACAGTCCTGTGGAGTGTACAATCACAAACAATCAAAGACACTCAGGCCCTAAAAGTTGAACAATCCACGTTTGACTGTGAATCTCTTAGAAATCTTTGCTCAATAACAGCGTATAAAAAGATGTCATATGCTCTTCTGCTGGTATGAACAATGCATTATAACTTAAACATTTAAATTCATCTAGTAAAAATAAATGAGGTCAACGATGCTAAGACAGCCACCAATCACGCCTCACCTGTTCCCAGAGTTTGTTGGTGATTGGCTAGTACCCCATTAAGTAATGTCGTTTTTTTGTTGCCGTTGTTTTAAAAGATTACTCGAAATGCAGTGTCAAGTTGTGCATTGAACATAAAACTGATGATTAAAACCTTAGAGGCGCAGTCACTGGATCGTTTCGAGGGAGAAAAATGGTGAGTTTGCGAACGCGACACAGAAATAGAAGCAGCACATCATCAACTTTAACATCTCGACGTGTTTCCGGGTGGTAAGAAAACAAGTCACAAATGAAAAGAAACAGAAAACATGAGAAACACTACCATGAGTAGGCGGGGGCAGGGGTAGTTTGACCCACAAAGCAGGTGAGGACGTGGCTCCGCCCACAGTTCTAGTCTTAATTTTTTTTAACCTTCCAGTCGCTGAGACTTGGTGGTAACTAGACTGTCCCACAAGTCAGTACGGAATAACGCCAATTGTCTTTAAAGGCGTCCAATTACGCTTTTGCAGCCGGCCCCCCTCCCCATTTTAGCTGTTAACTGCCTGCTTTGAGCAGAGGAGTCTTTCCACGTGGTAAACCAAGTCTTCAGGAACAGTCCAGACTCCTTTCAGGCCTTTTGACGGCAGTGTTGGGGAGACGGGGACACAAGTGTCACCTGAAAAGATTGTCTTTTGCAGTTTTTTTTTTAGATAAAAGTTAAGAAAAGCAGCTGCCACAGTGCAGATCAAAACATTGTTTTGTTTGAGAGTTTGTGCGGTTTTAGTCAGTGTTCCCCCCCACCACGGCTCCTGCAGTGAGATTGAGGTTGGTGGGGGCGTGCAGAAGTCTTGACTTCTATTGGGGAGGTGGTGGTTGAGGAGGGGTGTTATTGTTTTTTTTTTTTTTGATTGTCGTTACCTATCAGGTGTAAATTTCCAGGCACTCAGTTCATTTTGGGCCTGCTCCAGTTTGTCTTTAGTCTGTTCCAGTTCGCCCTTCATTTTAAGGAAAAACAAGTTGATGGCTGGGTCCACCATGGATGAGCGCAGTTGGGCGGCGCTGGGCTGCTGGGCTTGCTTCAGGTACTGGATGTGCGTCTGGAGGGGACAAACAAAAGTTAGTGCCATAAAAAGGATATTCTATACTACTAAAACAATAGTATTTCATCCAAGGCAGTTCTTAAATTCTTTAAGTAAAAAAAAAAATGTGGGAGAGAAGCCAGGCCTCAGGTAAGAGGGGTTGATTGGATTTACTATATCTCCCGATAGTCTCGATCCAATACCTTGGTAATGCATGAAAAAAGATCCTATATTCTACTAAGTATCATATGATTAAATATACAAGCAGACATGTGAATTTTATATTTGTTTATTATTACACCGTTTCATAAGAATAGTTTTGAAAAACTCATAATGCAAGAACTAAATTATTTTGCATGAAATTTGACAAATATGTTTTATAAATGTAAAACACACAACAACGAAATTACTAATACAGAAAAATGCACAGTTCAAAGTATGACATGATTTGAAGGGGAAACTGGGGAGTGGCACCAAAATATATTTATATTTATTCATTTGAAGAACTATGTTTTTGTTTTGTTTATGTTCAGTGAATTAATAAGCTAATGGGTCATGGACAAAAATAAAAGAAGACTAAAAACAGTAATTGCGGCAAAATAACCTTCTGTCCTAAGATTTGCTTGAACCGTTTAAAAAGTCACGTGAAGGCTACAAACTCTGACCTTTAATAGAAATACTAGTTGAAACAAGGCTACATTAAAAAAAAGTTTGTGTTTTAGTGTCAGCGTGACTAATAATAATGTTTTGACCAGGCCCACAAAATAAAAACTACAAGCAAAACTTAAGTATAAAACATTGTTTCGCCTCATTGAAAGAATCAGAAACATATACGTACTGTGCACTCCTGCTCCTTGGTGGCAAGCCGCATGACCAAGATGTTCTCCCTGCGAGCAGAATCTTGCTGCTGCTGCTTGAGCTTTTCCTCAGATTCTTTCAGGCCCGTCACGTCGTTGGCTGCCGGTCCCAGAGAATAAAGCAAATGCATTAGGAGAAGGATACTCAACCACAAACAGAGCATATGTGTACTTACAACAAAGCTCTGCGTATTTGGCTTCCAGAACCTGGACGTAAGATTCATGCTGTTTCCACCTAATGACAGGGGGGGGAGAATTTGGTTGAGGTGATTAAATTGACAAGAGGGAGATCTCAAGACATATCTATTGTAGATTTTTCCGTTATCATTTAATCAGTTATGTGTTTGGCCAGCTAATAAACCAACCAATTTTGTTGTTTTGGGGAGTATTATCAATTTGCCATCTAACAGCAACAACACTGACCACAGCACAGAACACAAATGTGGGTTATGAAAAGGTAAGAAACATGTATTGGCTTATAACTACTGATTAGGATTTTAGAAAGACTAAGTTCATATCGCTTTTTGCAAGAAGATGATTACATGTAATGTTTTCTGTATCTCATAAAACAAATACGGAATACTCGGAGGATAAAATATTATATGTAAAGCAATATAACTTATACTGTGACACTGTTGAAGAAATTTAACTTTGTGTGTCTGATGTTGATCTTGACAGGCATTAAACCTTTAGAAACAGAGCTACTATTTCGCTACTGATGAGCACAAAGTAACCAGTTTGATATGCATTTTTGAATCGACTTGTTATTATTATGTAAACATTATATTAGTACAAGGTTTTCATTTTTTGAAGCCAGTACAACAAGCTCAGTCAACTACAATATTGTCCGTCTTTAATTAGGACACATACATCCATTATAGGCAACATTTTATGAATAACTTGGGGAAGAATTTATCATGTGCTCAAAGATACTGATCATGCCGCCGATTTCGCGAGCTCCACGTTGGTGACTGCTGATCTTTTATAACGACCCCAAAATGTCATAATGTTGGTGTATAGTGTACTAATTTCACAAACACGCGCACAGAGGTTTTACATCTATTTGTTATGATGACTTGTCAGTTTCTACAATGTTTACATGGGTTGAGTGTGTTTGAGTGTATACCGTGTACACAGCTCCTCTCGTGTCAAGGTCTTCATGTCAGATTCACTGAGGCGAACCTAGATGAAGAGACAAAAAAAATAACACATATTAGGAGTCATTTCAAGTGATTGATTTGGAGGGTCGATTGTTGCATTGGACAAAATAGGCTCACCTTTTTGGGTAAAGGCTCCTCGTTGGTCATTGTGAAATCTACAATGGGGAAGAGTAGGATTAGGTAATCAACTTATCACAGTAAAACTGCAGATTAATAGATCAAAGTTTTCTGGAGGTGGACTAGTAAAGACGAAGCAAGATAGCTAACACGAGCTAGCTATCTAAGTGCGACTGTTAAGCTAGTTAGCACGACACGCACTCCGAGCTAACCTTAGAGCTCGCCCGCTAACCTCGCTCAGCGTCGCCCTACCACGGGGTCCGACGAAAAGTCCTTAGACCGCGATAAAAAGATTAAATATTCGAACGTTATCAAAGCAGAGGTCGCCTGAATTTCGCATCCGTCTCGGCCTTCTTGTTCTCACAAAATGGCGGAAAAGGACCGACTCCCTCCCTTTCGCTCCTTTTCCTCACACGAAGCGAGGCCTTCTCCTCCCACACTTCACTTACCAGCTCCCGTTTGGGGCGTCGGTCTCCGGGTGACTGGGCTTAGGAAGAAATCGCAAAGACGAGGTTCTATTATATTTCTTAAGCGAGGAGCTCCGTGGGAGCGGGCGTCATCTTGTCGACAGAAGCGGAATGGAGCGAAGGGAGAAGCAAGGGGTTGCCGAGTCACACAAAGAGAGAAATGGAAAACACGAGGTGTCACTTCGTCACTGTTTGTTTGGTATCATGTGTGCACTGTTTTCCCCCCCTAATCAATTATAATCGTTTGCATGGTAACATTTCTGCACAATTAATACTATTTTCCGTCACAAATTTTTACCTTTGATCAGTGAATTTCACTTTACTACAGCATGGGACCAGAATCTCACATAGAAATGTGTGAGTAACGATATCAATAGTGCTGATACAGTAGACCCCGGGAAACGGTGGTCCCGTCTTACAACGTTTTCCCTTTACAGTGTAGAGGGAGTTTTTTTATTTCTGCACTGATCGACATCAACAACGATTTATTTTGTGTGCACAAGAGCTGGGTGGGTTGGAGTCAACGTCATTGTAGAAATGCGGATATGCTTCTGGCTGAACTACCTCCCATTTTTGCCTCTCTCACTTGTTAGTTTCATCCAGAATATCCTGTACTTTGTAAAAACATAGCGAGTTGGCGATAGAATATTGTATCTGTGGTACTGTATTTATTCGCTATTGATCCAAGGCTTGTCGTGGTGCTAAAGGGACAAGCAAGAAGTTGATAACCATGGAGACAAAGCCTGCGACTATTCAAAAATACGAAGAAGACACACGGATCGTGACCCTCATTCATGTCGTATCCCTGGGGTCTACTGTACTATCCTTTTCACGGTATCGGTACCCGAGATACCAGTAACGGCAGCCTTCTGGTGCCCATTTGACCATTAGGAACCTGAAATTTAAAAGTATGCGAAGTTGACGCTAAATTAATGAAAGGTATTTTGTAGTTTTCTCAAAAAATATTAGTCATTTTTGCAAAGGCAAGGAACTTTCAGAAGAAAAATAAAAACCTGTATTCACCCCCAAATGTGTTGGTGATATGTTTTTGTATTTACATTTATAAACACACATCCTTAAAGGGACAGTGTGTATTATCAAGTGCCTCCTGGTGGTAAAAAAATGTATTAAAAAAGTATACTGAGTTCACGTGCTTTTGCTTATTATTCAAATATCATATAAACATACATTTTTAAAATACTCTAGGTCTAGAAATTAGCATTTATTTTAGGGGACATGAGCCTCATCTAGTAGGAGCTGACATAAATGTCAGTCATCTTGCTGCTACAGGTACTCAAAAAGCTCAAGCAGGCTGGGCAAAGAAATGAGAAGTAAAATGGTGCGTTTTGGTCACTTTGTCTTCATGTTTTGAATTCTTCTTTGTGCATTGTAGCACTCGTTTTTCAGTTGCACTACACCCGGGGTCAGCAACAAGGGTCTCTGGATATATATAAATATGTTGCAGTACACCATAAAGCAACATGAAGTGGTCAAACAAATCACACTGTCCCTTTAATATAAGAGAATCTAGAGCAGGGGTGTCAAACTCATTTGAACTCGGTGGCCACGCGATAGAACAAACATTCTGTTGGGGGCCGAACTACTAGATTAAAGAGAAAGAAAAAGAGAGATAAAGAAATAAGAGAAAGAGGGAGGGACAAAGAAAGAAAAAGAGGGAGAGAGCGTGAGAAACAAAAGAGAAAAAGTCGTGAGAGAGGGGTAAAGAAAGAGGAAGAAAGCAATCAAAAGAGAAATAGAAAGACAGAAGGAGAAAAAAGAGAAAAGAAAGCGCTAAGGGTATGAAAAGAGAGAAAAGGAAAAAAGGAAGTTAGAGCAAAGGAGGTTAAAAGACACAGAGAGAGAAAGAGACAAAGAGCAACAACGGAAGAGAAAAAGAGAGACACATAGAGTGAAAGAGACAGAGGCAGAGTGGAAGAAAAGGGGTGGAGAGAGAGAGAGAGAGAGAGAGAGAGAGAGAGAGAGAGAGAGAGAGAGAGAGAGAGAGAAATAAATACAAGTACGGTGTCTTTGTTTGAGGCACCTGGCTTTGGTAACATCAAGTTGACATATTTCAACCTGCAGCTTGTTTCTCTCTTGCGCTTCTCTGAGTGCTGTCTCGCAGGCCGGATTCAATCGCTTAGCGGCCGCCTGTTTGACACTTGTGATCTAGAGGGTTTTTCAACGGTATTTCCGGGAAAGCGGCAACCATCTTCGTGTCTCGTATGATCTTTGATGTTCTGTCTGACGTCTTTACGTTTTTTTGTGATTATGTCCTTTAAATTATCGAAAATATTTTCAAAAAATATTGCACAACATATAAAGTTTTCTTTTCTATATTTTTGTTTAATAATCCTTTTAAAATCGATGACATTTTAAAATAATAATATAACAAAATAAAAGTGTGAGTCCCATATTTTGGAGTATAGAAACACCACAACAAATATTTCGCAAAAAATACCACAATGATATGATTTATAAACGCAATCAAGACATACAAATCTGAAAATGTTAATGATGCTTTTTCCTCCCAAAGGATTTCCGTGAACACCCCCGCTCGGCGACAATGGTACGCTCCATCGCGGCTGTCAAATTGAACTTGCCCACCAATTCGATTCAAGGGCAAGCTTTGAAACCCTACCAAACAGAACAGGTTCGATTCCCGTTTCGACTGTCATCAACATGCTCTGCAGAGTTGCTCAAATGCGCAGGTAAAGTCAACGGCAATGCATAAAACAGTGCCTAGCTTTATTGTGTCCACGAATTAGCCGTGCGCTCGGAAACTTCTTATGCAAAGCTAGCCTAGCACGCTAACAAACTGTTTGTTGCGCATTTAGTTATTATAGACTCGCGAAACAGATGATGATCTTGTATAATGTCCACAGTTAACTTTGTGCACCCATCAGAATCATTTTTTGACAAATATATTAAAATAAAATCCACAAAAGTGATTGTATTGATCATTATCAGGTACTTCCAAGTCAAAAAGCACATGGATGAGAAAAGGACTTCGCGTACATGCAATATTGCGTAGTGTTTTTTTTTTAAACCTCACCCCCCAAAAAATGTCAATATTGTTGACGTTACTTTTATAATCACAATAATCGTTGAGACAAGTTAACAGTCACCACCCGGGATCCGTTCTGGGGTGGGAATCGCAAATGGATATAGTGGGGGATAGATAGATGCTACCCCAGATATAAACATTAAAATATTATACAATAAGTAATACTTATGTGTAATATACATGTAAAGGAAAACATTTTTTATTCACCTTTGGTGGGTTAGCTGGTGAAGTGGAGAAGCAGGTGGATGCAGAGGGGAAGTAGACGGTGTAGTAAAGTTAAAACAGATTTAAAAACGTCCACTTGCGAGAGTTGTGATTCAATCAGATGATTTTAATTGCCTCCTTATTCGTAATAATTATCCAGATCGTCTTGGTTATAGCCATAGTCCTTAGCAAAGGTACCCATTTGTATGCTTTCTTCATATATTCACAGGCTTTATTTCCATGGTTATCATATTTTTGCTTCTCCCTTTAACATCACTGCTAGCCTTGGGGAATATACATCACGAATGCAGTACATTTAAATAGAGTATTGTATCAGCAACTCCCAACGTCTTTACAAAGCACACGAGATTCTGAACTGTGTGAAAAGAAAGGTATTGTGAGAAGTAATTCAGCCAATTGTATAGCTATATTTTCATGCTGGGCTGCAAACTAATAGTAGACCAGGATTTTATATGACGTCAACCAATAGCAGACAAGAATCTTCGAGACGTACCTCGTCTTTCGCACGATTGGCGCAAAGTTTGGTGTCATATAGTGGGGAAAAAAATCGTACTGGAGGGGTGGGGGTAGACTGTAATTTCAATCCAATTCAACACTGCTCCTCATGTCAAGTCATGTTTATTTGTATAGCCCTTAATCACAAAGAGTCTCAAAGGGTTGCACAGATCAAAGACTATTGCAAACTATAGACTATAATGACACCATCCCCTGATCCAAAACCTACATAAGGGCAAATGATGCACAGATATTGTCATTATAAACTATAGGTTATTCTTATGCTATATAATAGAAGTGTGTTTTAAGCTTAGATTTAAACATTTCCACGGAGGTTGCAGATCTAATCTCAGGGGGAAGAGCATTCCACAGCACCGGAGCCCCGAATGGAGAACGCTCTCGAACCTGCGGTTCTTTTGGCTCCTGGGATCACTAGTAGACCAACATTTTCAGAGCGAATGTGACAATTTTCCTTCCAGGTGCGCCGGCAGTTTGAGCCAAGCCGCTCAAGCGTGCAGACAGAAGCACACGCTTCCCGATCTCACGTACGACTACGGCGCACTAGAACCTCACATCAATGCCGAGATCATGCAACTGCACCACAGCAAGCACCACGCTACCTACGTCAACAACCTCAATGTGGCCGAGGAGAAGTACAAAGAGGCCCTGGCTAAAGGTAGATGACAGGTTGTGAATTTTGTCCGTGGAGAGGAAAAATATGGAAATGTTTTCTAGGGGATGTGACGGCACAGGTCGCCCTCCAGCCTGCTCTCAAGTTCAATGGAGGAGGTCACGTTAACCACACCATCTTCTGGACTAATCTTTCTCCCAATGGTGGGGGAGAGCCACAAGGTAACTTTAGAGGGTTAGCGTTACTTTTGATTAGGCAATGGAGGAGAAAAATAATCAATGCATTGGAAATAAATATTTAAGTAAGGAGTAGAATTTAAAAATTGCCTTGGGGGGCTTTCTAGTGAAGGCTGTTACGACCAGTTGAAAAAAGGCTTGACAAGAAAATTTTTAAAAATTCAACAGGTTTTTAAAATTTCCCCAAAACCATTAGAAGCCTTTTTAGTTATTTAAAAGTATATAAAAACGTTATTTGTATTTTTTTTCGTTTTTTATTTTGTTATTAAATATTGATTCTTTTATTTTTTTATATTTTTTTATTTTTTGGCAATTGTAACTTTTTTAGAAAGAGCTTTTTATAGCAACGGGTGTCTTCAGTTCAAAAATAAATAAATAAAAAACGTTAGAATCTACTGTATTAAAAATTGTACAATAAGCCCCCCCGGAAAAACGCCGTCAGAAGACATTTTTAATTATTTAAAAGTACTTAAAAACTTAATTGATATTTCTATTGTTTATTTAAATGACTTATTTTAAAATGTTTTTTATTTTTATTATTTTTTTAAATTATATTATCGCTTTATTTCTGCCAGTTTTAACTTTGGGTATGGACTTTTTATCAAAACAAAATTATTAGATAAACTGAAGGAATCAACTGCATGGGAATCTGTTTCTCCAATTCAGAATGTTTTTTTGTTGTTGTTGTTTTAATAAGTTAAAAGTATTTAAAAACAAAGTGTTTATATTTGAATGGTTTGAATTTATTATTATTTAAAAATGTTAAAAATGTTTTTGGGTCTATTTAATTTATTCATTTAAATACACACACAATTTTTTTAACTATTTGCCAGTTTTAACCCTTGAATGCAATTGTTTACTTTTTATCTATCTTTGGAAATGTATAAACGGCCTCTGTATAGTTTAAAAAACAGGTATTTTGTGAGTGTATTTTAAAATAAAAAAACACGCTCAAAATCCTTAAGATTATTAATTATTAAGATTATTTATACTGGCATAAACGCATGAATACATTCCTGCCATGAAAAGGGTGCATTAAGCAACAACAAAAAACATGAAGGAATATGGCCTCTAAATTGCTGATAATCTTTCCTGTGACTGAAAAGGAATATAAATTCTACCTCTCATAAGACTGCAAAATGGAAGAAAGTTATGGGAACCTATTAAAAAGACATACTTTCCTGCCCTCTACTGGTGAAACTCCTCACTGTTGCTTTTGTTCTTCAGGGGAGCTGATGGAAGCCATCAATCGGGACTTCGGCTCCTTCCAGAACATGAAGGAGAAGATGTCCGTTGCCTCTGTAGCGGTCCAGGGTTCTGGCTGGGGCTGGCTTGGCTACGACAAGCAGGCCGGGAAACTTGGCGTCGTCGCATGCGCCAACCAAGATCCTCTGCAAGGAACCACAGGTGAGCATCATGGTGTGCAAGGTCCTTTTCTGAAGAAACTCAAACTCTCTTACGAACCCAAGGCCTAATACCTCTCCTGGGCATCGACGTATGGGAGCACGCCTACTACCTGCAGTATAAGAACGTCCGCCCGGATTATGTGAAGGCCATCTGGAACGTCATCAACTGGGAGAACGTGAGCGAGCGTCTGCAGACTGCCAAGAAGTAGACACAGCTGCCTGGATGTAGATGGAAAATCGTTGCAGAGCATTTGGACAGATAATTATGGAATATCCTGCAAGTGACTTCAGCTTCTTGTCTATAAAGCGCACACAAAAAACAGACTTCATGTTGAAAACTGACCATACGTGACACTTTGCGGTTGTCATGAGTTTTATGTCAAGTTGCAGAGGAGTAATTATAATGTGCACTATAAATAAAAATAATTGCAGTTATTTGGATGTTTTTTTAATTATTATTTTTAAATATCCTGGTGCGTGACATTACTCAAGATGTTTTAGTGCCATTTTTATTGCTGAATAGGGTAATTCTTTTACATTTTTAGTGCAGAAAAAAATATCTTGCGTAACTTTTTTTAGTTTATACATTACAGCAGTTTAGTCACTAAGCTAGCATTAGCCTAGCAAAAGTTGACCCACGTCACGTTACTCATTCCGTCGTATCTCGCAACTACAGCCTACACTTGGCAATTAAACCAAGTTGAATCTCCAAGTAAATGAAATCAAAAAAATATGTTAATATTTAACTCATTAAATCAATTTAGAAAATAATCTAGCATTAGTGCTGTAAAAGTTGACTTCACGTCACGTTACTCCTCCCGTTGAATCTCGCGAGAACTACAGTTTACCAATATTTAAATTAATGAATTCCCATTTTAACCTCTTGATAACTTAGTGGAGAAAAAAAAGTTGATTTCATAAAATGTAACATATCACCTTTCAAATCAGTTTAGTAAATAAGCAAACAACGTTGTGGAAGTTGACGTTACTTCTCGTATCTTCTCGCGAGAACTACAGTATCTCCTTTACTCGTATTTACGTCATGCTAATATAATTTCTAGCAATCCATATCCTTTAATAAATTTTTTTAAAGCAACAGTGACAATTTCGAATAGAAACACACATTTGTTTCAATCATTTATTAACGCGATTGATAATTCCAACAAAATATACAGTACTGTATATCTAATCTCCCCACGAGGCAATACAATATCAAGCTGTACATTTGTGACATTCAAAGAACGCAAAAACGTATTTGTACACTAGCAAGAGTCTCCAAAGTGCATTTTCCGTTACCACGATTCAACTTAAAGCAACCAAAACCGCTACAGCTCAAATAAAGATAATATGGAGTTGTCATGATTTTTTTTCTTGTTTTTTTTTTTTAGCAAAATTGGTCTTAGAATAATATTAAATATGCATCTTACCACAATAATTGCTGGAGGATAAATGCAGACAATCCCTTTTTCTCAGCATTATTGTTTTTTTGTGAGTTTTTCACGTGTAAGAAAAAATCCAGAGGAAAAGAAATAAAATAGTGCATTTTGTAAGGTGATAAGTGCTTTGATACCAAATATAGAAAATGTCATTTGATGCTCAGCTGATTGCATAGTGCAACTTTTTCTTTTCTTATTCCAGCATTCAGGATTCTAGAAGCAGCACGGGATACAGTCATAATCATTTTAGTATTTTTTTCCAAAACCATAAATATGTTTCACTCAGATACATTCATGAGAAAAAAGATAAATATTTCACAAATATTCCAAGCTACTCAATTCCTTTTGGTCCCCCCAGATTCCGTTTTAAAAAACGGACATTAGTTCTATGTTTAATCGGATGAATACAAAATAGCTGCAACAATAATCAATCATTGAGATTTGTTGTTCCTGAGCAACAATGTGCTTTGTCCTCAGGAAGGCGGATACTTTTTTTAGGGCCACAGACAAAAATATAGATTATTCCAATGCAAGAGTTTGCACTGTTCAATACTTATAGAATTCTTAGACGATACCAGTCTGAGATTTGGGTTCTGGAACCACATTTTAACAGTTGAGGTATGTAAAATTATACTTGATTTTCGCCTCTCCCCAATTTTTCAGATTTGTATTTGTTTTGCCTTTATTATAATTACAATGTAAACATGAAAGGTAAAACAACAATAAATAAAATGACAAAAATATTTTTATATACTTTATCCATACATAAAAATATATAATCATTAAAGAAAACCTATGCACTATGTTGTTAAAAAAACGACATTACCCTATTTTAACTACTTATCATCCTTATAAAACTGCCAGAAAAATGATTTTTTTCACATGATAGCAATGATATATTAAATAATTTAATAAATTAATCATTACTATTTGTATATTTTTAAATTATATGATTGAAAGAAATAAACATTTTTCAGGAAAAACTACACATTGTAATATAAAAAAGATGCTTAAAAAGAATAAAGCAAAAAAAAAAAAAAAGTTATCCAGAATTAAATATTTTTTATGTATTATCTTTATTTTATTACTCAAGTAAAAGAGACAAAAATGGAGATATGTCTTCCTCACATGATAGTGACAATTTAATATTACACCATTTAATCAATCATATTTTAAATACATGTGGGAGATAAACCCAAACATATAATTATATGAGTTTGTTAATTTATGCCTTTTTAGATCAAGAACTTTGAAATATTGTTCTAAAATACACAATTACCCCCTCCTACAGTTTTTTTATATTAATCATTTAGCTCTTTCATATTTTTTGAATGTGGCCCCCCCCCAAAAAATAATTTACACGGATTAAAAAGGAACCCTTCATACATTATATATTTTTAGTCAACTCACAACAGTTTACAGATATTCGATATATGATATTGCAGGATGACCCTAAAATATATTCCAAGGTCAATCACATAGGACTTTTTGATAACCTTTAAAGGTAGATAGTGTAATATGTGACCTCTAAATGGCCCTGTATTGTCTAGTGCGGACAAAACACAGTTCCAAATGAGCAAAGCGTAGCAGCAAGATGCCAGTCAAACATGGCGGCGACTATTAGGTATGGATTGCGCTATGTAAAAGAAATACAGATTATTCAACCTCCATCCATTATCTGCACCGCTTATCCTCAGTAGGGTCGCGAGGGCGCTGCAGCCCATTCCAGCTATCTTCGGGCAGTGGCCAGGGGACACCCTGAACCGGTTGCCAGCTAGTCGCAGGGCACACAGAGACAGACAACTCACTCGCTCATTCACACCTAGGGACAATTTGGACAAGCCAATTAACCTGAAATGCATGTTTTTTGGAATGTGGGAGGAAACCGGAGTGCCCAGAGGAAACCCACGGGGAGAACATGCAAACTCCACACAGGAGGTTCGATCTCATGACCTCAGAACTGTGCCGCACACGTGCTAACCACTGTCCACCGTGCTGCCCATTCTTCAACCTATCAATATTTATAAATATTGACATTGGTAATGTAGTACCTGTAATTTTGTAATTTATTCAAATCAGTTTTTTTTAGCTGAATGGAGTTTTTTTTTGTACCACAAGGAGGCACTCAATATTACACACTGTCCCTTTACATGCTCATGTCCAATGCTACAGTTACATTTGACGACATTTTTCTCAAATACAGTATTGATTTTAAAGACCCTCACAAGAACCCGGTTTTGTTACTCGCCTGTCCCTAATATAAATACTCACAAAAATACAAGAATAAAGTCTTTCTGGGAAGACGTGGATCAGCTTTCACAGGCCGGAGGTCTGTCCTTGAGGGTGGGGTCCCGATTGCTGCGGTGCCGTTTCGCATTCGTTGCTGCCTTGCTCGTGCTTGCGAGCGTACATGAGCACCAGCGTGACGGTGGCGAAGGTGGCGGCGTTGACGGGGAAGGCGCGAAGCAGCGTGGAGGTCAAGCCCCTCGTGAACACCATGTAGCCCTCGCCGCGCACGCTCTGCCGGATGCAATCCGCGATCCCGGCGTAGCGGTTGACGCCGCCCACGCCGTCCGCCTGCAGCCGCGACTTGATCACATCTACCGGGTAGGTGGACAACCAGGAAGCGATACCAGCCATGCCTCCGGCGAACAGCAACTTGGGGATCATGAAGCGATCTTCGGGCTCGCAACCCAACTTCCGGGTAAGCACGTCGTAGGCCAGGAAGTACAATCCGAAGGCCGGCGTCTCCCGCACGAGAGTGGTCACCATCCCACGGTTGATGCCCCATACGCCCTCCCGGCGGTAGATGCGCACCAGGCAGTCCAAAGAGTTCTTGTAGGTCTTGCGGGTGGAGGATTTCTTCTCGCCCGAGCCTTGCATCTGCAAGCGGGTTTTGGCCAGCTCCATCGGGCAGCAGATGACGCTCTGGATGGCGCCCGCAGCTGCGCCCGCCAGGAACTGGTTGGTAGGCGTGTCCTTGCCCAGGTAGCGCATGGTGTTGCCCTGCACGCCGAATACGATCGCGTTGATGAAGGTCAGGCCCATCATAGGAGAACCGATGCCTTTGTACAAACCCAACATCTGTCGGAAAAGACGCTTTGATTAGGACTTAATTGACCTACCAACACCTAAACTCTCAGACTTAACAGGTCCAGATATAGGACACTACGTTTTAGAAGGGTCTGCCTTGGGAAAAGCCTGATCCCCCCTGTTTTCACCCTGTTCATGCTATACTTACAGAAAAATGCAAAGATGAGCATGAAATCACTCTCTACCACCCCTCCCTCATTTCCTGCTTCCTAATGTAATGATTAAAGTAAGATAAAAGCAGATAGGTGCACTGAAAAAAATTGTAAAAGCTCTTTGAACTAAGTTGGCCATTGTAACACATACATGATAGAGAAAATAGTCTACTTTCAACTTTGGTATATAATGAAATTAAAATGTTTTCTTTTTTTTTTAATTATGTTTTTCAATTAGTCTTTTGATTAACAAATTCATTTTTTTTCCTTATACCTAATTTGGAAAAGAATATATTAATTGAATGAGTAATTAAAAGGGATTTTTTCTCAAATGTCAATATTCTTTAAATAAAAACATCAGCGAATTTTTTCCCCCCCTCACACAATTAATCAAATTAAATTACATGTAAAAATTGAAGAAAAATCTTTTTAAAAGCTTATATCTATGTTTTACATATTTATTTATATTTTTAACATTTTTTTCAAATCCAAAATAAACATGTGTTATGCATTAAATAATTTTACAGGAGGAATGAATAAAATCTACATCACATAAAGTATAAAGAAAATAGCCCACAAATTGCTAAAATTAGTTTCAATTCAGTATTTTATGTCCATAAAAGTACATTCATTTAAATATTTGACATAACAAATGCAACACTAATGTAAAAATTGCAAACAAAAAATACACCTTTCTTTAAAAATAATATTAATATATATTAATGCCACAAAATTGCAAAAATGTAATCTTAATTTTCTTTTTTGGTTCATTATTATTTTGGAATATTAAGAGAGTATTTAATCCAAACACTGCCTCAAATATTTCTCTCTCTGAATGGAAAAATAGGGTTTCAGATTCTTTTGACAATCAATTAGTTGCTCAATAATAGTTTATAGACCGGAAATATTCATACAGAGCAAATGACATATTTTATGATGTAGGACAAGTTGGTACGTACGGATTCCTGGCGAATGATTGACTGGAAACAGTGAATGGTGCCACGGTAGACTGGTTTGTTAACATTCTGAACTTGAAGTCGGACCTGGTGGAAAAACACAAAAATGCGTTTATCAATTCACCAATGACTAACATTTCCTGTGTCAGTGACATTTTCATGGCAGTCAAAGTAATATATCGAGTTTCTCGTACCTTCACTGTGTCAAAAGGGTGACCGACAAGAACTCCAGCAGCACCTGAGGATAAAAGCGTAAAAAAACATATTGACTTATCCCAAAGTATGTCAATATAATTCAATACGATTATATTCAAAAATATCCCCAATTTTTCAAATAATTTTGCAAGGGAAAATTGCTGTTTTATTTCAAGCAACAATGCCAAATATTATGAATATTCATACAAGATATGGACCCATAACTATATAAATAATCACATGTATTCATTTATTGTTTTTTTTAATTAATAAATAAAATGTAAAACATTCAGTAAAATAAAACAAATATTTTAAGATAAACCATGTAGAATTATATTATTTCTAAAATTCAAAAAAATTGGAAAATAGTTTCTTTTCCTTCAATGATATATTTTTTTAAAAATTACAAATATTTTGGGGTAATTTCTTCTAACAACAACGACAAAACATAATTATAATAAATATATATAATAAATCTGATAGTATTCCTAAAAAATTAGGACCCCAAAATTTATGAACTATAATAGTCGATTTTTTGTAATATTTTTTCTTTTGAATCAGTAAAAGTAAATTCAATTGAGAACAAAGCATATAGAACTGGTTTATTCCAACATACATTAAAAATAATGCAAATATGTATATATTTTCAACAAGATTATGAAATAAATCAGATTTTTAAATAGAATGTTTGCAGAAAAAACATTTTTTTCCAAACACTTATTACACTTATTAAACATGTATTAATACTTCTATAAAAAGTTAAAAACCTCAACAATTTATATATCAACATCTTTTTGTAAAATAAATAAATCAAATAAACATTTGAAAAAAATGAAATAGAAAACTATATAGAAGTAGATTTATATCAACATACATTAAAAATAGTCCAAAACAATCTTCAAAAAATACTATAAAAGTGATTCGTCAAAAAAGATTGCAAAAAAGGTTTTTTTCAAGCACCAAATCATTTATGATTAATATTTATATAAATTTTTTCAGATTCCCTTTTAGTAAAATAAACCCAAAACAAAAGCAAAACATAAAATAAATATGTAAAAAAATGAATTTAAATGAAATTGAATCAAATAAAAATAAACTAATATATATATATATATATATATATATATATATATATATATATATATATAATGTGTAGAAGTTAAATTCAAAAATTGAATCAGTAAATTATAATAAAATTAAATCACGTTCAATTGATTTGAATAAATTCCATAAAATTTAATTCGATTCAATAAAAAAAAAATATCATTCAGTAAATTGCAAAATAATTCAATAAAGTTTAATTCAATAATGTGATTAGTATTTTTATTTAGTCATTTTCAAATCGAGAAAAACAATTCTCTTTGATAGTATGATAAGGATAGTGTTTTTCCCCATGATCATAAAGATAAGGTGTGTCAACTAATAGTTTATTTCAGCAATGACAACCAAGTTTGAGGTCACCTGATTTTCATTCTCTTTTAGTACGCAAGCGCCTTCACACCAAATCAAAATACACCAGTACATTCTATTCCCAAGGCACCTAATGGAAACTCAAGGAGACAAAAATCATCTTTTATTTATATAATTCACAATTTTTCATTGAATTTTACAAGTTTTTTTATACAAAAATAAAATAAAAATCCCACCTGTAAGGGAAATTATGGTCTATCTTGTATTCTATATTACTTTTATACATTTATATTTACTCAATAATTGTGCAGTTGCGTTTCCGAGTTGTTTTCCGGAGCGAGCGCCTCCAGAGTCAGGAGCGAGGGTTTCCTAGGCCAAAGGACCTTTGTTTCCACAGCTCTGGAGGCTCCCTATCTGTTAACAAAGAGGTGCACGGAACTCTTTTGACTAACCCAAACAACCCAAGAACAGGAGCATGAGCTTCCCAAGCCAAAGGTATCTACAATTTGGAGGCCACTGGTAATTTTCCCGAGACTCCAATATATGTGGGGGGAAAAAAAAACACTGTGACATATGCGATTCCTGCCTAAACCAATTAGAATGTGCTTACGTGCATGTGTTTTATTCTATCCTCCAATAGGAAATCCATGATATGGTATAAGAAAGAGGCTCACGCTTCAGTCTGTAGGATTATTTCATCGCAATCCAAGAACGCAATTTTGCCTTGTTTCAATATGCTTGCTTTTCTTTAAAAAACAAGCTTGATTGGAACTCAGAAATCTCTTATTTCACCTGGACATCGTTTAAACTTGACACCACCCCAAACAAACCAAACGACCAACAGGCAAAAGAACAGTTCATTATGTCGAAAAAAATAAAATAAACAATACACTAAACCAGGAGTATGGAGTTCCAGATTGTGGTTGTGGTTCAAAAGTTACCAAAGTCATTCCGTTTGATTTTTTTCCTGAATAAAACCCGAACCAATATGTGAATAAGACACAGCCCCTAAAAAAAGAAATAAAACTGTGATGATCCCAAAATGAAATCATGGTGCTCCAAATAGCCAGTGCCAGATCCCGGCTCTCAGTAGTAAACAAATGCCTGAAAGCCGATCCTGCTTGCTCACTCGACCTACTTTGAAACCGTCAAGGAAAAAAAAAACCGCCAGCCATTGACAGCATTTCAAATATTATTAGAGGGTGTGTGAATTCCAAACATGTTTTGCGAAAGTTAACTGACTAGCACATGCTGCGGCACCGTACAGTTGACAAAGCAGACTATTGGTCAGAGGAGGGGTGTGCGCACAGCCCGGCCTATCACGAGGGACTTGTGTCAACCCAACACAGCATCAGCTGATGGCTTCATTTTGTTCTTTTGCGCTCATATTGACCGGAACCACCCCAGACAAGGGTATAACCTTGATTAAATTTGATATGTTATTACTATTATAAATATCCATCCATTATCTGCACCGCTTATCCTCAGTAGGGTTGCGAGAGTGCTGGAGCCCATCCTAGTATTAAAAATATACACATATAGAAATAAAATGTATGAGAGTCGACTAATTTGCTGGATTTTCTCTTTTATTCGATCTACTTGAAGTGAATCTTCCATTCTTTCTTTAATATCAATAAGATTAAAAAAAATTGAATAACCGTAAAATCCGGACTATAGAGCACACCTGATTATAAGGCGCACCCACCTCTATTTAAGTGATTTGCCACTTATGTACTTACACGAGCCGACCTCTGTACAAGCCACGTGCGCACGCATTATAACTTGTGACACAATCAAAAGTTTAACTCAGACCAGGCTGTAAGTTACACGATTGTAACTGGTTTGGTTTGAACAAATTTATTGACACTAATAACAGAAAACAATGACAATCTCAACAGCAATTAAGCACATTAACAATATTATATTTCAATATGACGTTTAACAATAAACAGTACTCAATCTTAGAACCACAATCAGCATCATGAACGGAAAATGATACCCGTAATTAACGTATGATGCAGACTTGTAAAGTCCGGGTTGAAAGTAATCCAAGGAAACAAAGTGTATATTTCCAAAGTTAAGGGTGGGAAAAATATATATCCCCTATTGTCTGCTGCGACAACAGACAGATCTACCGGTAACTCAGCTTTACCCCACTTCCCATCAGCCCGCGTTTGCTCCGCCCCTTCTTTCTGATTCGCTCGTAGAACACATATAAGAATAAATCTCTAAAATAAATACATTGCAAAAATGTATAGTTGCAAATACATATTATACATGGTTACAGATATTTAGGAAGAAAGATGGTACACTGAGAGAGTTTTCAAAGCTTTAATAATAATAATAATATAACTTTCATCCCAAACCGTGCCTTTGAAAGGTACCAACACGCTAGTAGGATCACGCTCGCATTGGTGTCTGTCAAAAGAAAGCATCCCGTAATTGTGAAGTTCACAGTAGATCACCCTCAACTTCCTTCTCATAACTATTGCCATCAAGGCGTCTTCCTCATTATCAAAATATACCTTAACTTTACAAACAATGTATGGATAAACTTAGAGGTTGCAGTCCATCCTGGCGCACATATTTTACTGGTTATAATCTTACCTTTGATACTCCAACGCCGCTGGTGGCCGTTAGAAAAATTACATAAATTGGCAGCTTCACTAAATAATAATAATAATAATAATAATAATTTCCTTGTATTGTCATTCTGTGTAACAATGTACACAGAACGAAATGTCGATTGCACCTGACCCGTTGTAGCGAGTCGATGCAGCCGCAGCCAACAGAGGGCGCCGCCGACCACTTTTTAAGTCTTAGGAATGACTCGGCCGGGGCGCGAACCACCGACCTCCCAGTCTCAAAGCGGGAGCCTTACCATCTAGGCTACTGAGCTGGTATAAAATAAAATGTCGATTGCACCTGACCCGTTGTAGCGAGCCGATGCAGCCGCAGCCAACAGAGGGCGCTGCCGACCACTTTTTAAGTCTTAGGAATGACACGGCCGGGGCGCGAACCACCGACCTCCCAGTCTCAAAGCGGGCGCCTTACCATCTAGGCTACTGAGCCTACTAAGCCGCAGGGCTGAACATTTGGGAAAAAAGTAATGGCTTATAGTCCGGAATTTAAGATATCTATATTAATATAACTGATTTAAAATAAATTGTACTATCTTCCTTGCTCGAGCTGGGTATCGCTAATTTTCTGTCAGATTGGGTTCACTTTGACCTAATCCGATAAATATATTTTCAGAAAATCCTTGCTCCCATTTTAGAGGAGCTGCACGGAATTTGAAACTGTTTGTACTCGCTGCTGCCATCTCCTGGCTTCTGTCATCATTGCAGCCGTGCATTTCTCAGACATGCTTGTATAAACTCGTCTTTTTAAAAAATCTTTGTTGGGGTTTAGGTTGGTCGTTCGAAATGTACTCTAAGAAGCCTTTCATTCTTTTCACCATTTTCATACTACACTAACAAATGGAAACAAATAATACCTGCTGGGATGTCGCTCTCGGGCACTGTGTCCCACTTCTATTCCTTCTACCTAATGTGTTCTACCCCGAACAGCTTTGTGAAAAGTAAGATGAAAGTTGATCAGATCAGTGGAAAGTGAAGCATTAGGGCTCTTTGAATTAAGTTGAGCATTGTTAACACATACATAAGAGAAAATATTTTTCTTATTTTTCAACAACACCTCAAATGACCACCCTACCTACCGGTACTTGCTCCTTATACATTTTCCTAATACTTTATTTTGAAATGGAAATATTTGAATGCCATTGATCTATATTAAAATATGTTTTTAGAAAACCTATTTGCGTGGATTTTTTTTCGGGTATTTAAATATCCTTACCACATTTGTCTTATATTTCATCGATATTATTTCCGGGCAGCACAGCGGCGCAGTGGTTAGCGGGTGTGCAGCACAGTTCTGAGGTCATGAGATCGAACCTCCTGTGTGGAGTTTGCATGTTCTCCCCGTGCTTGCGTGGGTTTCCTCCGGGCACTCCGGTTTCCTCCCACATTACAAAAACGTGCATGTCAGGTTAATTGGCCGGTTCAAATTGTCCCTAGGTGTGAATGAGCGAGTGACTTGTCTGTCTCTGTGTTCCCTGCGACTGGCCGGCAACCAGTTCAGGGTGTCTCCTGCCCACTGCCTGGAGATGGCTGGGATGGGCTCCAGCGCCCCCGCGACCCTACTGAGGACAAGCGGTGCAGATAATGGATGGATGGATGGATATTGTTTCCCTATTACAACAAACTTAGTTTTTTTTCGTACCACTCACTTTCAGACATTCTGTTATGCATTGAAGTATAATTTACACGAGTACACAATGAAACGCCTTAAATATATACGAAAAATAGATCAATATCCGGGTATCTTCTTTACTGTATAGAATATAACAGGAGCCACTCTGCGCATGCGCTCCAAATGTAAACAAACAGAGGAGTGTAAAGGAGGCAATTGAACACTTCATTCAAATTCAAACCAGTCTTTCTGCTAAAGTGAGACCATAATTCAAGGATTAGCAGTGGTTTGTCCAACAAAATCCTTCACACCTTCCAGTGCGTATCTCTAACGGATTTTATTCGAAAAACCCCTACTCGTTTAAAAAGGTCGTAATCCGAGCACGAAGTTGCATCACTTTTGATTAAAAGAAAAATATTTGGAAACTAAAGCCACTTACCCCCAATGCAGCCAGCCACGAAATCCATCACTCGTCTCCTTGGATTGTAAATAATTGTCTTCCTTGAGTTAAAAAAACACTTATTCGTAGTTTCTTTTCTACGATAAATTCAATCTACTTCCTGGACGCTCGCGCGCAAAATGATAGCCCTCGTGACAGCGTTTCGACTAATTATAGCTAGCACCGCCGAATTTCCTCGCCTTTTAATTAATCCGGATGTCAATTCGAACCACTAATTTGTAACCTGTTCTTGTGTATAATCATTAAATTGTGGCGTGACCTTTTTTCGTCCCTCCCTAAGCGGGTTTGACAGCTCCTCAGTGTCCCCGCAGAGGTTGCCTTGGAGCAGGGAGCGTCACCGGAAGTAAACTCACCACGGGGGTAGGGGAGGGATTTGGCGGCGTTCTGACCAATCAGGGGGAGAGATTGCAGCCAACACCTGCTCATTTGATTGGCGGATGTACTGCTTGGGCTGTGATCGGGTGTCTGAATGTTATCACGAGGGTTGGGTAGGGTCACTTTAACTGGATTACTTTCAATTACTTTTGGATTACTCCAATACCAAATATGCTAATAAAAGACAAAAGAAACTAAATATGAATAAAATGACTACATTTTGTGCAGGCTTGGGGAGTAACAGAATACATGGAACGGCAAAAATGATGTTGGCAAGCTGTTTGGATTTATTTTCATTTCGATTCTGTCGCATTTTAAGTTAAAGTAACCCTACCCAATCCTGGTTGTCACTGACCAAAGAGTCTCGACTATCATACAAAGTCATATCACGTCCTTGCTTTCTTTACCTTTCTGTTTTTTTAATTGCTGTTAAAAGTGTCGATAATAACTCATATTGTTGGGATATAAAATAACGAAATTGTGTGTTTAACTGCGGTTAAAAATGTCGAAAAAGTTGTTAAAACGTCATATTGTCAGATATAACGAAATTGTGAATATGCTTAATTGCTGTTCAGATTGTTGAGAAAAATTGTTCAAACCTCAGATTGTTTATTTACTGTTAATAGTGTCAATAAAATTGTTTAAACCACAAACCTTTCTGTTTTTCTTTCTCTAACTTGCATCCTCTTTGTTTTTTCCTCTTTCAGCCTCTCTTTCTCTCCCCAACTTATCCACTTTCAATTTCCTCTCTATTATTTTTCTATTTTTCCTTTCTTACTAATTTACCTCTTTTTCTGCCTCTCTTTGCCTTTTCTTTTCTCCTTTATATTGCTTTCTACCATTTTTTCTCCGTCTCTTTCTAGGATATTTTCATACGCCTTTCCTTTCTGCTTTTATCGTCGCCGGCGACTTTAATCAGGCATGCTAAAGGACTGTACTTCCCAAATTCATTCAATTCGTGGACTGAGCAATTAGGGGAAAAAAAAACACTGGACCGTGTGTACAGTAAGATAAAACATCTGGTTGGATCCGGCCATCTCTGTCTGTCCCTCACCCCCTCATACACCCCCGTCCGGAGGAAAAAAAAGCCTATGCAACAAGGACAGTACAAACATCTTCTTTGTACCTTTATCTCTTTGTTTTCTTTGTCCTCACTGTAAAATGTGGGCTGGAGTCCAATTTCGTTGTCACAATATATTCAACCCATGTTGTAACAATGACAATAAAGGTATATTCTATTGTATTCTATTCTATATGTTTCCTTTTTTTACAATTATTTTATCATCTATTTTGCTCATTTCCCACTTTATTTGTCCTGTTCTGTTTCCCTCTCTTTAACTTCTGTAGCGTGTTTTCCTTTTTTATATTTGCTGCAGTGAGTCATCTTGCTCTTATTATTGATCTATTGCTGCACTTGCATTCTCCCTCTCAGTTACTTACCTTGCTTATTTCCTCTCTTATTTATGTTTTTTTTTCTTTTTTTCTTTTTTTATGTGTGACTCGACCTGAATATGTGGTTATTTTGTTCTTTTGTCATTTGTTCACTCCTTCTGTCACGTGGCGTGGTGGAGTGGAAGGGGTGACCGGACCAGAACGGAGGCAGGAAGGGAGAACTCATATGCGTTGACGATCATAAGTTTTATTTAACAAAATAAAAGTCGCCTAATACTCCGGGACCAAAACAGAACAATACAGAGTTCCTCCGGCACGAACTCAACAGGACAAGGCATAACAGACGGAAAATGTTTAAACCTAAAACAGGACAAGGCATAACAGACCTGGGATTGTGTAATGAGCCAGCGCCCGCCAAACCCAAAATCCAGCCTTAAATAGCAGACCAGCAATCAGCTGATCTGCTGCAGCTGAGTTCGGGGGCACGGCAGACTGGTAGCCATGGCGACCGTGACAGAGCCCCCCCTTTAAGGGACAGCTCCTGAGGTCCCCAAAAAAGGAAAAAATAAAAATAAAATACTACCTCACGCCCCGGAATGGTTCGACGCTCGGCAGGGTTGGGGGGGGGCCGGCAGGCAAACTGGACCGGCAAACACGAGGACAGACAGGGAATCAGAACCGGCAAACACAGAGGACAGACAGGGAATCAGAACCGGCAAACACAGAGGACAGACAGGGAATCAGAACCGGCAAACACAGAGGACAGACAGGGAATCAGAACCGGCAAACACAGAGGACAGTCAAAATTGGCAAAAACAGGCGAGAGTCAAAATCATGACCGGCAAAACAGGAGAGAGTCAAAATCAGAACCGGCAAAACAGGAGAGAGTCAAAATCAGAACCGGCAAAACAGGAGAGAGTCAAAATCAGAACCGGCAAAACAGGAGCAGCGGAGTCGGACTGGCAGGCAGCGGAGTCGGACTGGCAGGCAGCGGAGTCGGACTGGCAGGCAGCGGAGTCGGACTGGCAGACAGCGGAGTCGGAGTCGGCCCGGCAGGCAGCGGAGTCGGAGTCGGCCCGGCAGGCAGCGGGGTCGGAGTCGGCCCGGCAGGCAGCGGAGTCGGAGTCGGCCCGGCAGGCAGCGGAGTCGGAGTCGGCCCGGCAGGCAGCGGAGTCGGAGTCGGACTGGCACGCAGGGGAGACTGAATAGCAGGCAATCGGCACGGGAGTCGGGCAGGCAGGCATGAGAGTCGAACGGGCAGGCGTCAATTCCTCCCGGGACCCCATTCGAGGCACAGCAATGGCCACGACGGGCGGGGCCGTGGTTCGAACGGGCAGGGAGTCGAAGTCGGACTCAGTGGGCGCTTGCCAAGCTGCGTTCTCCAGGTCTCCCCAAATCGCGCTGGGATCGTTCGCTGAGTTCTTGTCGTGGCTGGCTCATTCTGTCACGTGGCGTGGTGGAGTGGAAGGGTTGACCGGACCAGAACGGAGGCAGGAGGCAGGAAGGGAGAACTCATATGCGTTGACGATCATAAGTTTTATTTAACAAAATAAAAGTCGCCCAATACTCCGGGACCAAAACAGAACAATACAGAGTTCCTCCGGCACGAACTCAACAGGACAAGGCATAACAGACGGAAAAGGTTTAAACCTAAAACAGGACAAGGCATAACAGACCTGGGATTGTGTAATGAGCCAGCGCCCGCCAAACCCAAAATCCAGCCTTAAATAGCAGACCAGCAATCAGCTGATCTGCTGCAGCTGAGTTCGGGGGCGCGGCAGACTGGTAGCCATGGCGACCGTGACACCTTCCCACTTTACTTATTTGTCATTCATTTTTCATCTCGTTTATCTTTCTTGGCGGTATATTTTTGGGATTGATGTTTCTTCTTTTCTGTTTATTTATTATTTATCCCCCACTTATTTGTACCCTCCTTCCCACTTTCATTCATTTATCCTTCTTGCACATTATTTATTTCTAATTGATGTTTCTTCTTTTCTGATTATTTATTTATTAATTATTACCCACCCATTTGTTCCCTCCTTCCCACTTCACTAATTTATCATTCATTTTTCATCTTGGTCATCCTTTTTTCACATTTTCTCTTTGATATTTCTTATTTTCTGTTTATTTATTATCCCCCACTCATTTGTTCCCTCCTTCCCAGTTTACTTAGTCCCCACTGTTGCATTTCAGTTGATTATCCTGTATTAAATTGTTTATTATTATGCATTTAAAATTTATTTAGTTATCACGTTTTTATTGATTGTCTTTATTTTTTTTAATGATTATTGTTGCACATCTGTCGTTTCAACATTCGCTTTTACCTTTATATTTACTTTTCTGCGGTTTCTTCCTCCTTGTATTTCACTATTATCTGTACGTATATTGATACACTCCATGTATATATCGTAGACATCTTTTCTCATCTTATCTCATTAGCTGCACCGCTTATCCTTAGTAGGGTCGCGGGGGTGCTGGAGCCCATCCCAGCAATCATCGGGCAGTGGGCAGGGGACACCCTGAACTGGTTGCCAGCCAATCGCAGGGCACACAGGGACAGACAACTCGCTCGCTCATTCACACTTAGGGACAATTTGGACCGGCCAATCCACCTGAAATGCATGTCTTTGGAATGTGGGAGGAAACCGGAGTGCACGGAGGAAACCCACGCAAGCATGGGGAGAAAATACAAACTCCGCACAGGAAGTCCGGTAGCTGGATTTGAACCCACACAGGAGGTTCCCAAGACCTTAGAACTGTGCCGCACTAACGCTAACCACTGCCCCGCCGTGCAGCGTTTAGACATCTTTTACTTCCATATTTATTTATATGTATTTTAGATCAATTTAGTTATCGCGTTTTTATTGATTATTTTTATTTTTTTAATGATTATTGTTGCACAACTGTCGTTTCAAAATTTGCTTTTATCTTTATATTTTTCTTTCTGCGGTTTCTTCCTCCTTGTATTCCACTATTATCTGTACGTATATTGATACACTCCATGTATACATCGTAGACATCTTTTACTTCCATATATTTATTTATATTATTTGTATTTATGTACCCGGCGGGCCTCGAACCTATGACGCTACCCCTTGCCCACCGAGCTGGTACATTTCACCGTGTTAGAAGGGTCACCTTCTGGCGTCCTAATTCCTCTGCCGTATGCCATTGGTAAGACATTTTGCTCGCGTCACACAGAACATTGCTCAAACTATTTTAAAATGTATTTAAACGTAATTCTAAGTTACTACATTTATTAGATTTCGATCGGCTGTCCTTTTTTTTCGCTTTTCAGAAAAACCCGGAAGTGACGCGTACAGGTCCCCTGTCACGTGACTCCACCCGGGTAATATGACGTAACAGTAAAACGCGCTTGCAAGGTTAGACAGACGCAAGGCGAGCCCGAAGAGGAATCAAGCATGGCAACGTTCCACAAATTCAACCAAAAAATGAGTTTGTTTGAATAAAAAATGCACGTCGCTGATTTTGTGTCCGGATCGCTAGCAGGTAAGGGAAATTACATTTGAAATGACAGGTCATGTTTAAGCATTGGCTTATGGGAAAGGTGGGTTGAATAACAACGAATGATTACTTAAGAAAAGGGTATTTACATGTTTTGTTACTCGGCTATATTCATCAAACAAGCAAACCAGGGAAACTGAATTATTTTACTTTTTAATTTGTTAGTTCGCCTCCGGGACCGTCGTCATATTATTTTATTATAATTATTTGGTCTTCAATTTTCACATCATAAATGGTTAATGTAATATTGTTTTGTTCGGTAAAATACTGAATAATTTGTTGGTTTATTGCATAAGTTTTCAAATGATAAAGGCTGACAGTAAATTGAATAGTTATTCTAATTCGTATTTACCTTTAATCATGTGAGATATGATTATAATTTGATTGAATAAAAGCTGGGAAAAAACGTGGAATAAAAATGCAGTTGAAGTAATCAATAGCTTCTTGTTGTACCCTAATGTATTTGTCTGACAATATTTGACCCGTTTGAGTTGACATTGTTTTAGCATTGCATTTGGGTAAAATAAATATGTTTTTGGAGCAAAAATTCTAGTCATCTCCCCCCCAAAAATCCGATTTTTTTTGTTTATTTGGCTGATAATGTTTTACATCTTTAAGACGTATTTACCTAAAAATATATATAATTTAAAAATTGATTTTCGACTATTTTTAAAGCAGATTAATAGAATAAATTTTTTAATACTTTTAAAATATTGATTTAAGGTAGGTAAGCTCTTTTTCCATATTCATTTTCTCATGATACAATATTTTTTGTCAAAACCTTCTAAAAATAAAAAAGGATACACAATATAATTTCCTGCCCAAAATCTTGTTCTGTTGACTGATGATTTTCATACACTTTACTTTATATACAATGTTTCTCATTTAACCAAATGTAAAAATATATTTTTTCAAAATTAAATAATGTTCTATTTCAAGTTTATTGAAAGTTTATAATACTGTAGCTTCAAAACAATATTTAAAAAAATGTATTTAAGCAGAATTACATTCTTACAGTTCTGTAATAATGGTAAATCGTCTGCATTTATATAGTGCTTTTGAAATCACTGAAAACTTCCCACTTTACAATGTGCTTCACGCTTACCCATTTACAACACACACACACACACACACCGACAGCAGCAAAATGACGTGTCATTTTGTTAATTTTATTTAAACACTTCAGGAAAATTAAAACATGATTTTTCCAGTTTTACTAGAAAAAGATAATGATAATATGATGACGTGAAAAAAGAAAAAGAATCCAAATTACCTGTATCTTTTCCGTTTGACTGCATTTTCCCGTTTTTTCCTCCAGACTCTGCTGTGTATGTGTCCTTGATTCTCCAAAGTTTTTTTTCTCAGGGGCCTGTGGCATGTTGGTGGGCTACCCACTGGACACTGTCAAGGTGAATGACTATATTAAAGGATGAAAATGGGATAATTTTGCAAAATATTTAATTTTTAATCAAGGAAAAACTCAAATCCCACTATTCCACTCCCCAGGTCCGGATCCAAACCCAAAAGCAGTTTACGGGAATATGGCAGTGTTTCGCCACCACGTTCTCTCAAGAAGGGGTGAGAATTGAGTAAATTAAGATAAGGGAAAAATATATATATTGCACGAGTTTTTATTGTGATGTCACCAGGCGCACGGCTTCTTCAAAGGCATGTCGTTGCCGATGGCGACCATCTGCGTGACGTCCTCGGTGGCGTTCGGGATGTACAGAAATTGCCTACAGCGCCTGAAGCAGGTGCGCGGCTCCGCCCACCTCCCCGAAACAAAACCCGAGATTTTCCTCTCCGGAATGGCGGGCGGAATCACGCAAATGATGATCATCGCGCCCGGCGATTTGGTGAAAGTCCGCCTCCAGTGTCAAAGGGAGTCGATGAGGAGGGGGACCAAGCCCAAGTATCGAGGTCCGGTTCATTGCCTCCTCAGTATCCTCAAGGAGGAGGGGCCACGGGGCCTGTACCGGGGAGCCTTACCGCTGGCGCTCAGAGATGGACCTGGTTTCGCCATGTACTTCCTGACCTATAACACCGTATGCGAGTGGCTGAAAGACAGAAGGACCGAGAAACCAGGTGATGATGGATTGAACCATTTTGGGGGTGGAGAATGGGTTATGATACCCATGATTTGTTATTTTGGTAGCTATGGAGCTCTTAGGCTCTTAACAGCAATACTGCATGCCCTCGTGTTTTTGCTGTAAATGGGGACCAAAACCCACCGCAATATGCGAAAAATCGTCTAGGTAGTCCCCGATTACTGATATGCACTCTGCCTACACCCACTCACTGCAATATTCTACCCGGGATATTGGAACGCGGCTGTTCATGTTAGGCTAAATAATGCTAAAAAAGAGCCACATTGCGCCACACAAATTTGCTGTCTAGGCCCCCACTCTCCTTGATCACAGTCGAGACAGTGCAGATCGTTTTAGGCAGGCCACAATGGCACGTTACCGGACAAAAGTCACTTCTCACAGTTCCCGCTCAGGCTTATGAGATTGGCACGAGTGCAGTTCATTTTAGGTGGAAATAGAGTAACATCAAGAAAAGAGCCACCAGGCCAGACAGCATTCTGCCGGCCCCGGCTGGCAGCAATAATCTACCAATGATAATGGATCGTGGACGCATGTGTGCTGTTCATTTTTGAGAAGGATATAAAATGAGCCGCCTTGCAAGACTCAAAATTACCCTCTTGGCCCCCACTTCCCGCAATCAATTGGAAATAATGGATTGATAATTAAGCTTTTCTGGCGGGCCACAATAGCACGCTTCAGCCATGTGAAACTCCCCAATAAGAGTAAGTTTTCTGCCGGCCCCAGCTTTAAGCAATAGTCGAACGGAGATACTGGATTGTGGCCACAAGGGTGCATTTTGTTTTAGGTGGGCCATAACGGCTGCCTACCAACAAAAGTCAAGTCATGTTTATTAGTATAGTCCTTAATCACAAGGAGTCTCAAAAGGACTGCACAGACCAGATTATTGCAAACTACAGACTATAATGATACCATCCCCTGATCTAAAACCTACACTAGGGAAAGGAAAAACTCAAAACCTCAACATGAGGTAAATGAAGAAACCTTGAAGCGAAAAAAAAATAAAATATAAAGGTAGCTATTATTGGTGGGTAGGGTTGGTATCAGGGAGATCGGTATTGGCCGTGTCTAATCAATTGTGAGGCGTCTTTGTTTCACTTCTCACATCGATCTTTGCAGCCTGGGGCGCCGTGATGTTGGCCGGGGGTTTCGCGGGCACAGTGGCCTGGTCCATAAGCACGCCCATGGACGTGATCAAGGCCCGCATGCAGATGGACGGCGCGCGTGCCACGCGGCAATACCGGGGGATTCTCCACTGCATCGCAGTTACTGCGCGTAATGAAGGCGTGGCCATCTTCTTCCGGAGTCTGGGCATCAACTGCTTGCGTGCCTTCCCAGTCAACATGGTGGTGTTCGTTACTTACGAGCTCTCCATCGGTTTCTTGAGGTCCAAGCTGGACGCCGCCAGTGGCCTTGGAATGACAACAAACGGTTGAGAGTTGAATCGGGGGTGGTCAAAGACAGACTATTCAGGCAAGAGAAATGTCTTGCATGAAGTCGAACCTAGCACTGATAATGAGACATCTTATTTTGGACTAACCAAAGGTCAAAGTTTTGCTCTCCTTGTGTCGGTATGGTACTCATTTTAGCAGCAGCTTTACGCTCAAGGTGCTAAATCAAGTTTAGCGTCTGACAAAATCTGCAATTTCAATGACAACCAGAAATCTTGTATTTTAAGGTGAATGCACTGCTCTGATTTCCTTTCCCTTTGTCTCTTCCGCTTTCCTTTCCCTACATTATTTTTTATCATATATATACAGTACAGTGGAACCTCGGTTTTCGAACGCTTCTCAGTTCGGAAAAATCGGTGTTCGACCAAAAATTTCGAGAAATTCTTGATTCGCTGTTCGGTCAAAAAATCGGATATCGAACGCTGGTACGCTAGGGTGCGATGCTGAGCGGCGTACGGGTGTTTTAGCCCCTAATTGTGCCTCCGAAGAAGGTCGGTGCAAGCAGGACAGGTGAAAAAAGACAAGTTGTTCGTCCGACTATTGCCTTTAAGAAAGACATAATGGCTAGATATGAAAGAGGTGTACAAATTTCCGATCTTACTAGTGAATACAACATGGCTAAGTCTACTATCAGTACGATAGTAAAGAATAAAGAGGCTGTAAAATCGAGTGATGCGGCTAAGGAAGTTAGCGCTATAAGCAAGCAACTGCCGCAAGTTTTGGAAGAGGTTGAAAAACTTTCGATGATTTTTCTCTCCCCACTGTCCACCACAAAGGTAAGAAATCCTATTTATAATTTTATTTTTACACGTTCATGTTAGCGTAATCTTTGGTACGGAAGATTACGCTAAAGCGAACGTACGATTAGCCTGGGTTAGCTTCATGTTTACGTTCATGGTAAACATTCAGGGTGTTGTAACGGATTTAAACGATTTTACATTACTTTTAATGGGAAAAACGATTTCGGTGATTGAACAAATCGGTTTTCGAACAGGGTTCTGGAACGGATTATGGTCGAGAACCGAGGTTCCACTGTATATATAATATATATATTTTTTTTTTCTAACTCACTTTTTCTTCTACTTCCTGCCCCTTCTTCCTTTTCTCTCTCTAGATTTATTTCCCTCCCAACCATTCTTTCTCCCTTTCATTCAGATATTTTCTAATTATCTTGCCTTATTTTTTCTGCTGCCCCTTCTCAAACTCACATCATATCTGGTGGTTTTTTTCTGTCGTTTTGACGCACTTCCTGTCAACTTATTAGGTTTCTCCCTCTACTTCCTCTTCTTCATTAACGTGCCTGTGACTTTCTTACTACCTATCCTTTTTTTAAATCAACAATCTTTTTTTATCCAGCTCCTGGCCTTACTGTGCAGAGTTTGTATGTTCTCCCTGTGCTTGCGTGGGTTTTCTCCGTGCACTCCGGTTTCCTCCCACATTCCAAAGACATGCATTTCAGGTGAATTGGCCGGTCCAAATTGTCCCTAGGTGTGACTGAGCGAGTGAGTTGTCTGTCCCTGTGTGCCCTGCAATTGGCTGGCAACCAGTTCAGGGTGTCCACTGCCCGATGATTGCTGGGATGGGCTCCAGTACCCCTGCGACCCTAATGAGGATAAGCGGTACGGCTGATGAGATGAGATCTTTTTTTACGCGTCTAACTTACAACTTTCTAATCTTTCAACTGTATCCTTATTTTCTCTATCCATTTTATCTATTTATTTGTTCCAACCTCTACTGCTCCTCGTTCCCACACACTTTATTTCCTCTTTGACACTTTTCTAATGTTTATTTTAATATTTATTCACATTTTGTCTTGCTTTCCTCTCACCATTACTTTTTCTCGGGCAATTCCTCTCTCCCTTCTTTTTCCAAACGTTTATTTATAGGTCACCGACCTCGTACGTTTTACTTGTCAAATTACACTGTCAAAACGGTGACCCTGTGGTTTGAGTATTCTTCTGCCGGATGCCATTGTGATGACGTCACACAGGACTTTCCTTAATTTAAATATATATTTTTTTTTCAATTTTAAAATTATTTAAAACTGCTTCAAAGTTACTACGATGGTCTTATCTCAATTAGCTGTGCCTTTCACGCTGTTTAGAAAACCCCCGGAGGTGATGCGTTCTGCTCCCTTGGTACGTGACTCTGCCTGGGTAATAAGACGTAAACGGCGAGGTCGACGAGTAATACGAAGTCACTACTAGTTTATTTATTTTTTGGGACATGCTTTGTGTTTTAAATGTATATAAAAGTGACTCAAACTGACTTTTAAAAAACGTTCTTTTTGGTTTTCAACCTTTAAAATAAACCCGAAAGTGGTGACCAATCAACGATCCGCTATTTGGCTCGGGTGCATCTCTACCGTCTGCTATTGGTCAGATTTTGTCTTCCTAATTCAAATGATAATGCAATGAATTTATTTTGACTAATACATTTATTTAAAATATACAAAGTGAAAATAATTGTTGTCTTTCAAATGCCCTTTGTTGTTTTTTCACCATTCCGACACACCCAGAAGTGATGACCATGTACACTTCTGCCGTCTGGATATCAAACCTTACGACACTGAGTGCCACAGAAGCTTAAAAGTTGATAATTGTGTATTTTTCAAACGGAACACTTTTCAATATTTTGAAAGAAAGACAGGAAGGAAATTAGAATTGAACAATGAAGCGCTTGAGTACTAAAGTGTGACCGTAGTTCAAATACAGGTAAACAAAGTATAGTATTTGGTGTCGTGAAGTTGGGTAAAATACTAAAAGCAATATTTTGTCAACTCAATATAACGACTTGATTCCCCAATTAAAAAAAAAAAAACACAGGCTAAATAAAAACCCATATGTGGCCTCTAGGTGGCGCTCCCGGACAGACACATGTGTTTCAAGCCTGGGAAGAACTCTGCAAAATGCACATTAATTAAAGCATATTGACCCAACTTTGTGCCTTGACAATAAAGTGGATTTATTCCGATTTTTATTGCCTCGTAAAAAACTTGTGTCTTATTATTGAAATGTGTCACCGCATATAGTCAATCATTTACAGACATTGTCTAAGTGGCGTTCTGATTTAAGAAATTTAAGAGGCCGCTGTTAGGATTTAGTATGGTTCTGTAAATTTCCACTGAATTATGTTTTTATCATTGCAATGTTTTTATCACATGATCATTGATTGATAGTCATCTCTGAATCTTTAATTACGTCCATCTTATTTTCCTACCTAGTCTTTCTTTATCTGCCACTTTTTTTCACTTTCCACTTTTTTATTTTACTTTCTTACATTTTCTCTTTTTTTTTCTCCGTAGCTTTTGCCTTTTGCATTATTTGTAGTTCTCGTGTTTTTCCCTTTACTTTTTTCCCTTTTCATTGTCTTTTCCTTTACTCTCAGTATTTCTTTTCTAGCACTCTTTTATTTTCCTTTCTTACAATCTGTCTTTTTGTCTCCTTCTCTTTACTTACAATATCTTTTAATTTTCCCACTTGTTCTCTTTTCCTCGTCTTTTAGTCTTGGTATTTCCTCAATCATTGGTTTTCTGCCTCTCTTTTTCTGCATTGTATCGATTTCTTACATTCACTCTCCGCAGTTTTTTTTTACACTATTTTTAATGCTTTGTCTATTTATGCTTTTCCTTCCCTTTGCTTTCTGTATATGTTTTATTTTCCTTTCTTCTATTCTGGTTTCCCTGTATATTTTCCTTTTTTGTTTTCTCCCCCACTTACTCTTTTTTCACTTTTCGTTTCAGCATTTTTTTCCACTAATATATTATCTTTTATTCTCGTTTTCCTCTTTCTTCTACTATTGTTACTTCTTATTTTGTCCCACTTTAACTTATTCTTCTGTTTTTTCATTTTTTAATTTATCTAGTGTTATAGCATTTATATCGACATTCTTTTTATGCACATATTTTCAACTGTTCTTACACTCACCATCTGCAGGTTTTTTTACACTATTTTTTTTAAATTTTATTTTATTATTATTTTTTTTAGACCTGCGAAGCTCTGAACCCGCGAACGTGGAACCACGAAGTAGCGACGGCCCTTCAAAAATGCTTGAAAAAAAATAAAAATAAAAAAAAATATATATATTATATATATATATATATATATATATATATATATATATATATATATATATATATATATATATATATACATGTATATATATTTTATTTCATTAACCCGCTCTGAACCTGCGAACGTCGAACCGCGAAGTAGCGAGGTCCCACTGTAGTTGTTAGCCTAACTTGTTAGCATGTAGCCGTGAGCATGTACCCATTAGCATGTACCGTAGTTGTTGGCCTAACTTGTTAGCATGTAGCCATGAGCATAACTCATTAGCATGTAGTCATGATCATGTAGCTTGTGTACACTTCTGCCGTTCTGCCATTGGTCCAACAATTTTTACGGAATTTAAATAATTCAATGTACGCGTTATGCCTCATGATTATATATGAAAGCGACACAAATTGAGAATTAAAAAAAACATTCTTTTATGGTTTTCAACATTTGAAATAAACCTGGAAGTAATGGCCAATCAACGATCCACTATTTGGCTTAGGTGCATCTCAGCCGTCTGCTATTGGTCAGACTTTTTACTTCCTAATTTAAATGTTAATGCAATGGATTTATCTTAATTTTTAAATGTATTTAAAATACACCAAGTGAAATGAATTGCCATTTTTCAAACGCCCCTTGTTTTTTTAACCATGCCAACGAACCCGGAAGTGATGACCAATCAACGATCCGCTATGTTACTGGTGTATATTTTTGCCGTCTGGATGTCAAACGTTGCCACAAAAGCTTAAAAGATGATAAATTTGTATTCTTCAAACGTAAACTTTTCAATATTTTGTAAAAAAAGGAACAATTTATTTATTTTATTTATTCTATGACACGGGCAAGGTTCGGACCTGTGACCTATTCTTCTGCCGTTATGCTCACGTCACTAAGGACTTCACCTAACCTCTAAAATAAAATCTATTTTAAGTGTATTCAAAATCATTTCAAACATACCTGTCAACCTGTACGTTTTTGCCGTACAAAGTACGTTTATTATGCATTTTAAGACGTGTACGACGTATAAGAAAATCTGTACGGAAAAACGCAAATTTGATGGGTACCATCCGGTAAACACCGGGTCACCGGCTATCACAAAACGGCAAATCTATCAAGTCAAACGAGTTCGCCGCGGTAGCCTCTATCTCGGTGTCGGGTTTTTTCATTGCAAACGAAGCGAGCGGTTCGATGCTACTGTGCGCATGCGTCTGCCGCCTGGGGATTTCCCATCATGCATCATTCCGAAAAAAAAACAGGTGTACGATTATTTTGTATTTTGTACGGGCATGGAGCCGTGGAGGTTGACAGGTATGAATCATTTCTAAGTCACCACTGAGAAGAATCAAATTCGATGCAGAAAACACGAAAAATTGCGTTTTGTGGGGAATTAAAGTGCATCGTCTTTTAATATTTATGTTTGCGTCAGATTTGTGCCCGCCAGAATGCAATAAACTCCCACGAGAACAAACCCACGTGCAATATTCTGTTGGCCCCCGTAAACGAAAACAACCATCAACTACTTTTAACGGTTGTTTAAAAAAAGAAGAAAGGAAAAGTTGTTTTTGAACACTAGCCTCGTAAATTGTGTTTATCCGTTTCTGGTGGTTCTCACGCATCAATTAGACCAACTTTTACAGCCTTCACGAGACGCTTTTCTTCCTCAACTGAGGAACTCGGTGAATTTTTTTTTTTCAAAGAATCTAAAATAAAAATAAATCCCTGAATGATGCCGTTTGTTGAGTGATTTTAATCAAAGCATGCGTATCGTTTTTGGCCACGAGCAACAAAGCGATTAAATCTAAAAAAACAAAACAAAACAAAAAACAGTGATTCTTCTGTAAATTTTCAACTATTAAATATTGGTTCAAAGTTTAGACGGCATAAATAATCAGGCGTTTATTTAAATGAGCGTTTATTTTGAAATATATAAAGTATCTTTAGTATGGGTGTAATTCTTTGCTTGATCACTAGATGTTGGTAGTGTATATGACAGAGAAGAAGAAATTCCGGAAGTCTGCAATAATGAATAGTATACCGTTATCCTTGATAATTTAGTTTTAAACGTCAAAGAAAATGACAAAAGTAAGTCAATTTTAAAATCTAGCTGTAGATGGATTGCTATTGATCCATAAATTTTCATTTGAGGGGGTTAATATTGATAGCAATATGGAAAAAAATAATGCTAATGCTAATGAGGGTGTCGTGAGCTAACCAGGGTAATGTTCTATTATCTACTACCTACTTATCTTGCAATATTTCTCAACCGGTTTTATTGGAAAAAATACATCATTATGAAGCTTCAACTTAACAAAAGAGTACACTTTTAAACTCCTGTTTATTATCAACAGTTTCACAACTGAAAATAAATAAAGACAATGGGGAAAAAAAAGTATGTTTTATACATTTTTAATTTTGCTTATCGTCTAGAATAGGGATCTCAAATTCATTTTAGCCCGGGGACCATAGGAAAAAAACCCTGATCAAAAAGAACTAAATAAATATATAAAAATATAAAGAACAAAAGAGAAAATGGAGAAAAGGAAACTGATGAAGAAAAAAAGGACAAAAATCCAAGAAAAAAACGTTTAAAAAGAAAGAAAGAGAATGAAAGAAAGAGACAGAAAGAAAGAAATAAGTAAAGTGAGAGAACGAGAGGAAGAAAGAAAGAGCAACTGAGAGAGAGAGAAAGAGAAAGAAAGAAGAAAAAAGACAAAGAGAAAACCAAAAAAGCATGAAATATTGAGGGAAAAAGAAATATAGAGAGAAAGGAAAAACATTTAAAAAAATAAATAAAAGGTAACAGAGGGAAGGAGACGGCGATAGAATGAGAAAGAGGGAGACAAAGAGAAGAAAGACAAAAAAAGGAGAGCGACAAAGACGTAAGAGACAAAGAGAAAGCGAGCAAAAATAAAATGAGTGAAAAAGATAGAGAAAGTAAGTGAGAAAGAGAAAAATACTGCTCCAGTTGCTTTGTGAGTGGCGCCCGTCTTTGTTGCCCGCCGGCTGCATGTTTGACACTCCTGGTCCACAATGTGCTGGCAGTGAAGTATGAAGGTAAAAAAGAAATGTCTTTTCTTCCCTTATGTTGTTTATACCCGTGCTATAATCAGTTAAAATTGAAAATAAATACAAAAAGTTCAGAAAACTACGGCCAAAAATTAGCTACAGAACAATGTCTGACCATAACTCTCACACTAGAAGCAAGGTTCGAAGGACCGAAAACTTGTGAAGAATGAAAATGGTTGATTATCACCCTTATACTGAAATAGTCTAAATGAAAATAAAAGGAAAATAATAAAAGAAAAAGGCGAAGAGAAAATTCCCCAACAAAGGGTCTTTTGTCCAAACCAGTTCTAAAAAGGAACTGCTATGATAAAGCCCAAGGCCACATCCGGCTACAAAACAAAACATGACTGAAAAAATAGGAGAAGCTGTATAAGTACGACTGAATGAATGAAGACCTTTTAAATGCAGACATTATACAAACGTGCCTCGATATCTGCAGTGACATGTTTGAATATTGCAACAAAGGAATAATGTGTTTTAATAAGTCCCAAAGACGACCTTACATTATACGGAAACAACCGCTATCTATAATTAATGTCAGCCAAATTAAATTTGGTGTCAGAAGTCGACGGGCATGTTGTAAATGAGTTCCTTGCCCTAGCGATGGATCTCACATCATAAACTCCGCATGGTTCCTAAAATGAAATAGGTTAGTTTGTGCACGTGTAGAGATACGTCTCTAAACTGCCTGTTTTCTATCGGTTGACGACATAAAAAATATTTTTTGCACCACAGGGTCAAGAAAATCCCGACAGGCTAGTTGTGATTATCAAGATATATGTATATTACACATAAGTTAGGATTTAACGGTAGATGTGTCATAATTACCAATTTGGAACACCTGCGGCGGCTTGATTGGCACCAACAGCCCGGACAAGCTGATTGGTGGCCACACCCTTCTTAAACCCCTCGCTTCAGTTCAGACTTTGTCAGATCGTTGCGAGCTGTTGTGTTTCACTCAGTGAGTGTTCCCGTCCGACTTCGTCCCTGTGAAAACTTCTGCCTGATCTCCGTTTTTACCCGTTTCTGGACCTGACTACGCCTGTTCTGCCTGCCCCTGTTACCTGACCCGTTTTGCTTTGTTTCCTGCCTGCCTCCGGCCTACGACCCAGATTACGAACTTGACATCGCCTCTGATCTCCAGCCCCGGCCAAACGACTTACCATTCCCGCCTGTCTTCGTCCGACACGGAAGTGTCACTCGCGCCTCGCTAGCTCCCGTTTTCTGTCAGTCCTCGGATCAAGCAAGCAAGCCTTACTCTCCCTCTCTTTTCAATAAAAACTGAGAAACGCATGCAATTGAGTCCTGTGTCCTGTGACAAGATGGACCCATGTGGGGGAGGCAGGAACTTCAGCCGGGAGGTTCTCAAAAAGAGGACGGTATTTATTCACAAGAATCAGGACCAAGGATACTAAACGACTAACAAAATGCACAAACAAAAAGCAAACTTCACAACAACTGAAACTGGAAATGGAAATTGTGAGGATCAAAGTAACAATACAAAAAAAACCCCAGAAACAAATCAATAAAATGACACCAGGAGGATGACAGGAGGACTCAAAATAACCAGACAAGTTTCCTGAACAAAAATGTCCTTTTAAAGCAGGGGTGTCAAACTCATTTTAACTCAGGGGCCACACGATAGAACAAACATTCTGTCGGGGGCCGGACTAGTAGATTAAAGAGAAAGAAAAAGAGAGATAAAGAAATAAATGAAAGAGGGAGGGAAAAGAAGAGAGAGGGCGGGACAAAGAATGAGAGAGAGGGAGAGAGCGTGAGAAACAAAAGAGATAAAAAGAGATGTTGTGAGAGAGGGCGAAAGAAAGCGAGAGGAAGAAAGAAATCCAAAGAGAAATAGAAAGACAGAAGGAGAGAAAAGAGAAAAGAAAGTGCAAAGGGTAGGAAGAGAGAAAGAGAAAAAAGGAAAAAATGAAGTTAGAGCAAAAGAAGTTCAAAAGACAGAAAGAGAAAGAGACACAGAGAGTGAAAGAGAGAGAGTGGGAGAAAAGGTGTGAAAATGAGAGAGAGAAAGAGAAAGAGAAAGAGAGAGAAAAAGAGAAAAAAAAAGGGAGAGAAAAAAAGAGTGTGAGAGAGACAGAGAGAGAGTGAGACAGAGAGAGAGAGAAAAAGAGAGAGACAGAGAGAGAGAGAAAAAGAGAGAGGGAAAGAGAGAAAAAGAGAAAGTGTCTTACCCAAGGACACTTTGACATGTAACACGGGGAAGCCGGGATTCGAACTGCGATCTCTTGAGAGAAAAAGAGAAAAAGAGAGAGAGAGAACGAGAGAGAGAATGAGAGAGAGAACGAGAGAGAGAGAAATAGATAAAGTACAGTGTCTTTGTGAGAGGCACCTGGCTTTGGCAACATTAAGTTGACATATTTCAACCTGGAAGCTTGTTTTTCTCTTGCGCTTCTCTGAGTGTTGTCTCGCGGGTCGTATTCAATCCCTTTGCGGGCCTGATCTGGCCCGCGGGCTGCCTGTTTGACACCTGTGTTTTAAAGGGATCAAGATGATTGGCTACTAGTGTGTTCAATTATCACACACCTGTGCCCAGTTTAAAACACCACTTGGGGCCATCTAGTGGTGGGAGGTGTGCCAGACCCTCACATAAGAAGCACTTTATACTATTTTGTTTTCGTTTAGGGTACGAATAAAATTATGACTCACAACACGTGGTGAGCTTTCTCTCCTGGCTTTGATCTCCGGAAAAACTAACATAAAATGCGACAGAAACAAAATGAAAATCAATCCAAACAGCTTGCCAACATCATTTTTGCCGTTCCATGTATTCCGTTACTCCCCACGCCTGCACAAAATTTAGTCATTTTATTCATGTTTAGTTTCTTTTGTCTTTTATTAGCATATTTGGTATTGGAGTCATCCAAAAGTCATTGAAAGTACACCAGTTAAAGTAACCCTACCCAACCCTGGGTTTAGAGCTATACCGCAATTTCCGATTGTGAACCCCCTCCCTCAGAATGGATTTATTTCCTATCCCGGGGTCTTTATGTTTTATTATGATTTGCCAAAAACAAAAATTGACGCGATATTTTAGCCGCAACTCCGTGAACAATGTAGATAAAAACCGCACGGTTTTATAGATTCAGTGGCTTTGTGAGAAATCATTAGCATCCACCGCAGCCTGCAGACATTACATCCTCACATAAAAACCATGCAGAAGGACCCAGCTGCAGGGAAGGAAAATAACCTGAAAACGCTGCCATATAAAAGGTTCTGTTGGAGCGTGAGAACAAGTTTACCGCATCAATCTTTCTCCCCGTCCACATGACATCCCCGCTTCGTCGGTTCTTCGGGTCTAGCAATCGGAGGCCCCCCGTTTTCACGCCGATTGCCGTCTGGGCTATTTTAGGAGGTCTGTTCTCTGGTGGCGGTGACGTGTGCTGCCGGGGGAAAACTAATTCGCCTGGGCCGTGGTGGAAGCAGGGGAGGGAATATGAGAGGATGGAGGAGAGGTTATAAGAATAGAATAGAATATACCTTTATTGTCATTGTTACAAAATGGGTTAACATATTGTGACAACGAAATTGGGCATGACGCTCCAGTTTCACACATTCACAGTGAGGTAAAAAACCCAAGAAGATAAAGGAACAAAGAAAATAAGGTTATAAAACAAGGAGGATAAGTGGCAAAATGATGCGTAGGGCGCGATCAAGCATGCAAGAGGAGAATTCATCAACAAGAGAAAGAATTAAGGATAATTTCTTCCTGACAAAGTATCGTACTTTTCAGACTATGAGGCGCACCCAAAAAAACAGAATAGAATAGAATATACCTTTATTGTCATTGTTACAATTTGGGTTGAACATATTGTGAAAACAAAATTTGACGTGGCACTCCAGTTTCACATTTAATAGTGAGGATGGAAGAAAACAAAGAAGATAAAGGAACAAAAAAGATAAGGTTATAATTTATACAATATAAAGGAACAAAGAAGATAAGGTTATAATTTACACAATATAAAGGAACAAAGAAGATAAGGTTATAATTTACACAATGTAAAGGAACAAAGAAGATAAAGGAACGAAGAAGATAAGGTTATAATTTATACAACATAAAGGAACAAAGAAGATAAAGGAACAAAGATAAGGTTATAATTTACACAATATAAAGGAACAAAGAAGATAAGGTTATAATTTACACAATGTAAAGGAACAAAGAAGATAAAGGAACAAAGAAGATAAGGTTATAATTTATACAATATAAAGGAACAAAGAAGATAAAGGAACGAAGAAGATAAGGTTATAATTTATACAACATAAAGGAACAAAGAAGATAAAGGAACAAAGATAAGGTTATAATTTACACAATATAAAGGAACAAAGAAGATAAGGTTATAATTTACACAATGTAAAGGAACAAAGAAGATAAAGGAACAAAGAAGATAAGGTTATAATTTATACAATATAAAGGAACAAAGAAGATAAAGGAACAAAGAAGATAAGGTTATAATTTATACAACATAAAGGAACAAAGAAGATAAAGGAACAAAGATAAGGTTATAATTTACACAATATAAAGGAACAAAGAAGATAAGGTTATAATTTACACAATGTAAAGGAACAAAGAAGATAAAGGAACAAAGAAGATAAGGTTATAATTTATACAACATAAAGGAACAAAGAAGATAAAGGAACAAAGATAAGGTTATAATTTACACAATATAAAGGAACAAAGAAGATAAGGTTATAATTTACACAATGTAAAGGAACAAAGAAGATAAAGGAACAAAGAAGATAAGGTTATAATTTATACAATATAAAGGAACAAAGAAGATAAAGGAACGAAGAAGATAAGGTTATAATTTATACAACATAAAGGAACAAAGAAGATAAAGGAACAAAGATAAGGTTATAATTTACACAATATAAAGGAACAAAGAAGATAAGGTTATAATTTACACAATGTAAAGGAACAAAGAAGATAAAGGAACAAAGAAGATAAGGTTATAATTTATACAATATAAAGGAACAAAGAAGATAAAGGAACGAAGAAGATAAGGTTATAATTTATACAACATAAAGGAACAAAGAAGATAAAGGAACAAAGATAAGGTTATAATTTACACAATATAAAGGAACAAAGAAGATAAGGTTATAATTTACACAATGTAAAGGAACAAAGAAAATAAAGGAACAAAGAAGATAAGGTTATAATTTATACAATATAAAGGAACAAAGAAGATAAAGGAACAAAGAAGATAAGGTTATAATTTATACAACATAAAGGAACAAAGAAGATAAAGGAACAAAGATAAGGTTATAATTTACACAATATAAAGGAACAAAGAAGATAAGGTTATAATTTACACAATGTAAAGGAACAAAGAAGATAAAGGAACAAAGAAGATAAGGTTATAATTTATACAATATAAAGGAACAAAGAAGATAAAGGAACAAAGAAGATAAGGTTATAATTTATACAACATAAAGGAACAAAGAAGATAAAGGAACAAAGATAAGGTTATAATTTACACAATATAAAGGAACAAAGAAGATAAGGTTATAATTTACACAATGTAAAGGAACAAAGAAGATAAAGGAACAAAGAAGATAAGGTTATAATTTATACAATATAAAGGAACAAAGAAGATAAAGGAACGAAGAAGATAAGGTTATAATTTATACAACATAAAGGAACAAAGAAGATAAAGGAACAAAGATAAGGTTATAATTTACACAATATAAAGGAACAAAGAAGATAAGGTTATAATTTACACAATGTAAAGGAACAAAGAAAATAAAGGAACAAAGAAGATAAGGTTATAATTTATACAATATAAAGGAACAAAGAAGATAAAGGAACAAAGAAGATAAGGTTATAATTTATACAACATAAAGGAACAAAGAAGATAAAGGAACAAAGATAAGGTTATAATTTACACAATATAAAGGAACAAAGAAGATAAGGTTATAATTTACACAATGTAAAGGAACAAAGAAGATAAAGGAACAAAGAAGATAAGGTTATAATTTATACAATATAAAGGTACAAAGAAGATAAAGGAACAAAGAAGATAAGGTTATAATTTATACAATATAAAGGAACAAAGAAGATAAAGGAACAGAGAAGATAAGGTTATAATTTACACAATATAAAGGAACAAAGAAGATAAAGGAAAAGAGAAGATAAGGTTATAATTTACACAATATTTACACAAGAAATGTGGGCATGTAGGATGTTACATACAGTTTTGGGATCGTATTAGAAATTGGCTAGAAATTCCCAAAATTCTTCCTAACACTGATTGTAACCCAGTGCACCTTATATACCGCAGAACACGGTGGATAATACTGGAAATGCATGCACTAATTATAGGTATGCGTTACCAAACAAGGTTTCACAATATTGTCTAGTTTTTTTAGTTTGATTTGATTTTATCCTCAGTTTGTACTCCAACTCTGAAGAGTTTTGGACACCCAAGGAACAATTCAGTATTTTTACCCTCGTCGTTTAAAAAAAAATAAACAATCAACAAGTAGGTGAAGGGGTTCCAGGTTTACAGTAATTGACAGAGATTTACAGTACCAGTAAGTTAACAGGGAGTTCTTACTTATCAGTTTGAAAACCTTAAACACAAGAGTGGAAAACTTACTGTGTCAAACAAAGTACAAATTGCTTCAGGTTATATATATATAAAAAAAAAAAACAATGAATAACTGTAATTACAGTAATCCCTCGGTTATCGCAGTTAATGGGGACCAAAACCACCCGCGAAAAGTGAAAATCCGCTAAGTAGCGACGCCCCTTCAAAAATGCTTAAAAAAAATAAATAAATAGATAGATAGATGTCTAGATAGATAGATGTCTAGATAGATAGATGTCTAGATGTCTAGATAGATAGATAGATATTTTTTAATTATTTTATTTTCTTCTTATTATTATTTTTTAGACCCGGTTAATGGGGACCAAAACCACCCGAGAAAAGTGAAAATCCGCGAAGTAGCGACGCCCCTTCAAAAATGCTTAAAAAAAACATTATTTTATTTCATTATTATTAGTTTTTAGACCCGCGAAGCTCTGAACCCGCGAACGTGGAACCGCGAAGTAGCGAGGTCCCACTGTACAAATAGCCACAAATGAAATAACGCAAGATCCAAATTTTAGCATCAGGTGTGCTCATTACAGACATCTCGGGTTTGAGATTGAACTAAACCTGAAGGCAAGTAACTAAAATAACCATTAAACATAAGCATCATCAATCTACTAAAATGTACATAAAAGTAATTCAATTGATAATATTTCAACAAAAGGCAAACTAATATCTGGCCTTAACTTTCAAGAATCTCAAATAATCTAAGCTATGTCATGTCAATAAAACTGCAAACCAAAGGTAAGTGAAATGTTTAGAATACTTAACTTAAATAACCGATTGAAAAAAAAAAAACCTGAATACACAATCAGGGATTAGAAGCTAAACAAAATCTCTTGATTTCTTCATTCGTCAACGAGGCAAGTATGTTAATAAAGTCAATCTCCCACTGGTGGCGTTTGACCGTCAATTTGATGATTTTGCTGTTCTATTCTTCAAGTTTTGCTTGACAAACCTTTGCTTGCATTGTCTCTCGAGCACATGTTGGGTTTGAATTCTATATATGGCTGTCTATCACGAAGTTCCTGTCACCTGACAGGAAGTTGGGAACTTTTGTTCAATGTTGTACTGACCCCTGCAGGTCCGGGTGAAGTGTTGTGAATGAAGCTATAGGGAATTTTCCTTGCTCAGTTAATTGACATGACCAGGGTTGGGTAGGGTTACTTTAACTTGATTACTTTCAATTACTTTTGGATTACTCCAATACCAAATATGCCGGAGATCAAAAAGATCAAAGCCAGGAGAGAAAGCTTACCATGTGTTGTGAGTCATAATTTTATTCATACAGTGGAACCTCAGTTTTCGAACGCCTCTCAGTTCGAACAAATCGGTTCTCGACCAAAAATTTCGAGAAATTCTTGCTTCGCTTTTCGTTCAAAAAATCGGAGTTCGAACGCCGGTACGCTAGGGGCGATGCTGAGCGGCGTACGGGTGTAGATTGCCCCCACCCCTCGTGAAGAACTGTTGTCACGTGAGCGTGCACTCGTTTTTAATATCGGTGAACGGAGTGTTTTAACCCCTAATTATGCCTCGCAAGAAGGTCAGTGCAAGCAGCAAAGTTGCTACAGGTGAAAAAAGAAGAGTAGTGCGTACAACTATTGCATTTAAGAAATAAATAATAGCAAAACATGAAGAAGATGTGCGAGTTTCCCTTCTTTCGAGGGAATAGAGCATTGCTTCTGCAGACCACCACAAAGGTAAGAAATCCTATTCATAAATCTTTTTTTTATCCTTTAACCGCTCACCACTTGTTGTGGAGACCCGGTGTTAGGTTCTCGTTTCCAACATTTATAATAAAACGCTCTGCAATATAGGACAAAGAGAATCGGTTCTTTATAATTAGTTACTTTATTAATCATCATATTGAGAGCCGCCGACATTCTGTTGTTAGACATCTTTTCGCTCGCTCTGCCCTGCTTGCTGCGCTCTGGCTCGGCTCGGCTCTGGCTCTGAGGATCTCCTCGAAAAACCTCCCTTCTAATATTCAGTTTTTGCCTTTGCTACGTAGAGTTGATTAGTCTTCTTTCGAAGGTCTGCTTTCCATCCAATGATGACAGGTGACCTTGGTCCTGGGAAACTCCTTTTTCCCAGGCTCTTTGGTGAAGAACAATCTTGAGTTATGGGATGCCAGGTCAGGATGTACTTGGTTGGTATGTGAGAACAAAAACACAGTCTGTACATAAAAAACAACTCATGGCCCTGGAGTTTAGTTTACGGGCTGAGAACTCTTCAAAATGGCTGAGAACACATATAACATATTAAATGTCAACTGTAGGATAAATACAACTCCATCACCCAGGTGCTAAATGAACTGTAAACGACCTGATTGTTTTTATTTTTTACACGTTCATGTTAGCGTAATCTTTCGTACGGAAGATTACGCTAACGCGAACGTACGATTAGCCTGGGTTAGCTTCATGTTTACTTTCATGGTAAACGTTCAGGGTTGTTGTAACGGATGATGGGAAAAACGATTTTCGGTGATCGACCAAATCGGTTTTCGAACAGGGTTCTGGAACGGATTATGGTCGAGAACCGAGGTTCCACTGTATTTAGTTTCTTTTGTCTTTTATTGGCATATTTGTTATTGGAGTAATCCAAAAGTAATTGAAAGTAATCAAGTTAAAGTAACCCTACCCAACCCTGGACATGACATATTACCGTCTACCGCTAGAGCAAAACTGAATTGGGTTTTGGTTTATTTAAGTATTGATTACAAAGTACTCTAATGTCTATTACTTTTGTTGCTGTTGTTTATCTCTTTGTATGAACATGTTAACGTCAGCGAGGAGAGAGGGGAAAGGTGGGAAAGTTCGTCTCTCCATTTGTAGCAAGAATGAATGTTAGCTGCGGCTAACAATAGCTCCTGTGGATGGTGTTTTTACTGCTTCTTGTTTGTTTATTAAATCGGCAATCAGACCTCATTAGCTACTGTGAGCCTCTTTGACTACACGTAGGGGCATTACAGTACTGGCATTTCTAATCTTCAATAGGCACAGGCATGGTAAAAAACACGGATAAACAAAATTATCAAAAAGAACTGGCGGAAAATTGAGATTGTTACTCACATTTTTAATCGATTATCCTCAGTACCTAAGCCTAAGCGCCTACAATCCATTTGCAAATTGTGGGGTTACACAAACTGTGGTCCCCATCAGCCATCTTTTGTTCCCACGCCACTCGCAGTCAATTCTAATCAAGTCATGTTTATTTCTATAGCCCTTTAATCATACATTATTACACCATCCCCTGATCTAAAACCTACATGTGGGCAAGGAAAAACTCAAAAATAAAGAAAACTTGAGAAGGGACCGCACATGAGGTAATCTTAATTTGAACGGCTGTCAGAACCGGAACAGGAGGAGCACCCAGATGCGTAACGTTTCTCACACAAGCTTTATTTTACGGGAAAGGGGCAGTCACAAACGCCAGTGATTCGGCGATCGCTGGGAGGAAGAAGTAAGGTAGAGGTGTGGCGTGGAACAATAGGAAGCCAGAGGCAGACGAGATCGATACGAGTTACACGAGCAGATAACGGATAGATGGGGTCGATACCGGACAGGACGGGACAGACAGGATTGATATCAGAGACAGGAGACAGATATCAAACAGGGCGAGATAGACGGGATCGATACCGGACAGGATACACAAGCAAGATACCGGACAGAGTCAAAACACACGTATTGCGGGTGCAGAGTTTCGTTGAGCACTAAATAGAAGGCAAGGTAAGGCAAGGCAAGTTTATTTGTATAGCACAATTCATACACAAGGCAATTCAAAGTGCTTTACAGAAATGGCAGAGAGACAGGTTAAAAACACACTACTACAGTTAAAACATAGAAGAAAAGACATAGAAAATTTCAAATGTGGTTTTTAAAATGCATTAAAACCACAGATAAAACATAATAAAATCAATGAATTAAAATAAAGTAAAAGTGCAGATAGAACCCTTTCAGTCGTATGCACAGTTGAACAAAGCTGTTTTCAGCCTGGACTTAAACACTGTCAGAGTAGACGCCTGTCTGACGTCATCAGGAAGACTATTTCAGAGTTTAGCTGCATGGAACTGAAATGCAGCTTCACCCTGTTTAGCCCTGGCTCTGGGCACCAGCAGAAGGCCTGTCCCTGAGGTTCTCAGGGTCCGAGGTGGTTCATATGGGACCAACATGTCACAGATGTACTTTGGTGCTAGACCATGAAGGGACTTATACACCAGTAGAGCTGTTTTGAAGTCTATTCTCTGAGCGACAGGAAGCCAGTGCAGAGACCTGAGCACAGGACTAATATGGTTGTACTTCCTGGTTCTAGTCAGGACCCGAGCAGCAGCGTTCTGGATATTCTGCAGCTGTCTTACAGCTCGTTTAGAAAGTCCAGTCAGAAGGCCGTTTCAGTAGTTTAACCTGCTAGAGATAAATGCATGAATAAGTCTCTCTAAGTCTGGTTTAGACATTTCATAAACCTTTGATTCTTGCAATGTTTTTGAGATGGTAAAAGGCTGATGATGTTATGGATTTAATGTGACTGTTAAAGTTTAGGTCTGAGTCCATTATTACCCCGAGATTTCTAACTTGATTTTTAGCTTTTAAACTAAGTGATTCCAGATGACTGATGACACTTTCTCTGGGTTTTTGTGGGCCAAAGACAATGACTTCAGTCTTGTCTGAGTTTAGTTGGCGAGAGTTGTTTTGCATCCACACAGTGATCTGTTGGAGGCAGTGACAGAGTGAGTTCACGGGCCCATGTTCACCCACTGTCAGCGAGATGTAAATCTGAGTGTCATCTGCATAGTTATGCTAGGACACGTTATTACTGCGTATTAACTGGCCCAGGGGCAGCATGTAAAGATTGAACAAGATGGGTCCCAGGATGGACCCCTGGGGGACCCCACAGGTCACAGCTAATTGGTCTGACACATAGTCTTTGATCTGAACAAAATACTTCCTGTCCTTGAGGTAGGACTGAAACCATTTCAGGGCCGGACCAGAGATGCCTACCCAGTCCTCTAACCTTTGCAACAAGATCACATGATCGACTGTGTCAAATGCAGCACTCAGATCCAGCAGGACTAAGACAGAGACTTTACCTGCATCAGTGTTCAGACGGATGTCGTTTTTCACCTTGATCAGAGTGAAGCCAATCAATCAAGGAGCCGTAGCTGGCGCCAAACGGGCGGGTCTAATTGGGGGCAATGGGCAACCGGGACATTAGCAGTCTCATGCTTTCCTCAATTACGTCCGCCTTACAACACACATAGGGTGCAGTGCACAAAAGGACTTTTACGTGCGCCCTCTGGTCATTAAAATACGGCACATGCATTTTATGAACTTCTTATCCAAGCACAATAGAACATCTACTACCTCATAAAACTGAAGCACAACAACAGGAAGAAAATCCGTCAAGAACATCCAAATAACTAGTAAAAATGGATCATTCCAACCGCTGAGTCTTAAAATCAGCCCCAAGGCATTCAATTCAAGACCAACCAGGCCTATCTCAAATAGTCTTTGGGCCTGGGAAAAGGAAAACAGTAGTCAACCGAATTTGAATTGAAAGCCTGTCAGAGAAAAGGGCCCATCGAGGCACTGCTCACGAATGTCCGTACCGAAACCGTCCTCACCAAAATGCCTTTGAAAGACAGTAGTTCAAACTTCAAGTTGGAAAAAAAAACCCACAGCGGATGCTAAAACTAGATCATTGCACTGAAGAGCTTTAATGAGAACAGCATCAGCAGCGGTACATGCATTTTACAGATCTAGAGAAAGCCTTTGACAGCCTACACACGAACACCCTATAGAGAATCCTCCACGCCTATGGAATACCAAATGAGCTAGAGCTCGTCATCAAGCGCTTTCATGTTCTTCGCGCCAGGCGGGGAAGGGCAACAATTCCAGGGATAAGGACCGTATAGGAGGAATGCTGATGTTGACGTTGTTCTCCAACACGGTTGAGGGATTGACGAGACCAACCGCTGAAAATCCGCCGCGTGAACGACGCTTCAAAAGACTGACAGTTTGGACTTTGCGCTCCCGTGTCTCTCGACATTAGAAAAAAAAACAAAGAGTCCAAGATCCGTCAGAAAAATCACAGGAGCCATGTCTTAGAACTGAGGATCTCTCGACAACAAAGGAGTTAACCGGTTCAAAGACTGAATGAGGATCAGGGAAAGACACGCTCAATCAAAGCGCTAAAACTGAATTGAAAATGTTTGAAAAGAACATCAATGTGGGACCTTTCTGTACTTTCAAACAATATAACCATGCCTACAATAATTAGCTATTACAGTATAGCTGAGGGATAGGACCGGTGTTCCCTCTAAGCTGGGCTCAAAATTACTAATTAAGAAGCGACTCAAGTCAAAGTTACAGTGCATGAAGGTGAAATACACGGGTTCCCCTGACGTTGTGTCCTAAATGCGTTATTTTGAAGTCGAGTCGAAGGAGAACGAAGTTGAGTAAAGTTAGTAGAGTTTGTCGGGGAACCGGCTTCTTCGGCTCGGCTCACTAAAAGGAACCGGCTCTTTCGGGTCCTAAACGGCTCTTCGGGTTGTTTTTGCTTCTTTAATCCCAACATGACCAAATATTATGTAAAATAATGCACAAAATGACTTAAATGAAGGGGGGAATAGAACAAAAAAGAAAAAAATACCGAAATGAAAAAGGAGTGAAAAGCTGAGAAAAAAAGAAACAAAAGGAAGAGAAAAAAGAAGGAAAAATTTAGAAAAAAAAGCCAGAAAAAAAGAAAAGAAAGTAATGTATGAAAAAAGTAGATAGAGAACAAAAAGAAAAAAGTAACAGCTTGGAAAAAATAAACACAATGAGATTTTTTTAAAAGGAATTTAAAAAAAGAATAGAAAAAAAACACGGAAAAAAAAAGAAAAAGTTTGTGTTGCATTCAAATAATTTCCAATTCTATCAAGTGAATCTAGTTGCCAACATTGTACTTCCACTCAAAAATGTGATTAAGTACAGTTCTGTATCTTACAACCGACTAAATAAGCCCCCCAAAATGTTAATATTATGCGACAAAATATATCAGGAAAAAAAAAGAAATGATTATCTTGTGAAATAATTGTAAGACGACGTAGGCCGTACAACCTTTGCAATAGTGCACGAGTAAATTCATTCAAAAGAGAAAAATAATTTAGCATTGCTGGAAACTCAGCAAAATGTAACTTGATGTCAAGTTTTGGACATGTTTGATAATTAATTATCTTGCCACACTTGGGATTATGGTGGCTCACTGTTGTTTCAAGCGCTGCTCACCGACTTTGTGTGAACGCTCAGACCCGTGGAAAATTACAGGGAACATTGGATAGGACATTAATCCGTTTTGAGGTGGGGATCACAAAGTGAAATTGCCAAATAGCGAGAAATAGGAACCTATGGATATTAGCTAACTGCCCCTTCCAAACTCCCGGTACTCCCAGATAGAAACATCAAAATAACACAATACTATCCTAAACACTGCTATTCGTAATATAAATACATATAGAAATAACATAGAGAGAGTAATCAACACAGCCCAGAAGATCTTTGTCAACTCTGCCCTGTCTGGAGGACATCGTTTGTCATGAACCAGAACAGGATCAGGACCCAAACGCGTGACGTTCTCACACGAGCCTTTTATTTTATCGGAAATGGGGAGTCATGCAGGTTAGGCAGCTGTCTGGCGTGAAATGATAAGAAGCCAGAGCCCGACGAGATCAATACCAATTGCCCGAGTTGCTATCGGACAGATGGGGTCGATACCGGACAGGACGGGACAGACAGGATAGATAATGAAACAGGATATCAAAAATAAACAGGACAAACTAGACGGGAACGAAAACTGGAGAGAATAATAAACAGGACAAAAATAGACTGGAACGAAACCTGAAACCGATATTAAACAGGACAAAAACAAATGGGCATATGTCAACAGGAAACAGGACTGAGTCAAAACTCACGTCTTACGGGGCAGAGGTTCGTTGACGGACTGACAAAGGAAAAATGAGAGCACTGAGCTTAAATAGACGGAAAGCCAATCTGTCAATGAGCCGCAGCTGGTGCCACATGGGCGGGGCCAATTGGGCGCCATGGCAACCGTGACTACGTTGGCTTGCGATAACCCAACTAAAAAACTCTTCTCACCCTAACCAGTACTTCTTTGACAGTAGCCCTCAGCGAAGGACAAACAAGCTCAGAGACAGTTTCTTCCCCAGGGCCATCACCACCCTAAACAATCACTCAAAACTGAAAAATATATCTCTTGCGACTTATTTGTTAATTTTTATTCCTGCTAAATGTTATTGCACTATTGTTACAATGCAGTATTTTTTCATTGCACTACTATTATTCATTAGGCCAGTACTTGTTATTATTTTTGCTTATTTTACTCAGTATTTACCCAGGAGTGCCATATCTATCTTTGCTTACAATGTTTCATAACGTTGTTATCAATGGCAATAAATACTATTTTAATTCAAACATGATAAATAGATATACAATACACATTAAAGGAAAAATACATTAGATTAAACCTTGGTGTGACGTAACTTAAGCTGCTTGAGTGGAGTAGCAAGTGGATGCAGAGGGAGAGGAGACGACGGATTATATTAAAACTGACTTTAAAGCTTCTATTTGGTATGATTGTCATGCCCCTTGAAGATGTCTTTACCTAAATTGCGCACTTTTTCATATTATTTGATAATCACAAGCTTTGTTTCCATGGTTATCATGCTTTTGCTTCTCCCAATAGTATCCCTGCAAGCCTTGGACCAATAGCAAATAAATACAATACAAATAATAAAATATTGTACTGTATTTACAAAGTGCGTAAGATTCTGAACTGACTGAAGAGACGGAATGGCATTGTGGGAGGTAGTTCAGCCTGTAGCATATCTGTATTTTCATGATGCAGAGACGCAAACAAATAGTAAAGTTGATTTTTCACCGTCAGATAGTGAGGAGGATTATAGTAAAAGTGACTTTAAAGCTTCCATTTGGTAGGACTGTCATGCCCCTTGAAGATGTTTTTACGTAAATTGCGTCCCTTTTCATATTTTTTGTTAATCGCAAGCTTTGTTTCCATGGTTATCATGCTTTTACTTCTCCCGATAGTATCCCTGCAAGCCTTGGACCCATAGCGAATAAATACAGTACAAAAAATGAAATATTGTACTGTATTTACAGAGTGCGCAAGATTCTGAACCGACTGAAGAGACAGAAAGGCATTGTGGGAGGTAGTTCAGCCTGTAGCATATCTGTATTTTCATGATGCAGAGACATATAGTGAGAAAAATGCTCTAAAGAGGGCCTGAAAAAGCATTTTATTTAACCCCTTAAAGTGAAAACGTTGTAAGGTGGAGATACTGTATCCCATGGGTCTACTGTACAAGAAAACATGAGTAGAATACTGTGCCTCTATTATGGACCTTTACAGACTAGAGAGAAGTCTTAGCTGGAATTTTTGTAGGTTCTGATGAGCTCAATTTGGTCGACTAAAGTCATCTAAATCCATCGATAAAAAGCAGAAGGAACCTCAATTCATCAGTAGGACATGCCCATGTTTGTGTTCGCTAGTGACCTAGCTCAAACTCCGGACGATTACAAAAGGCGAATACATACTTGGACAAGTCGTGCTCAATTAAGGTCTTCTCAAAGTGTACTTGTATGATTAGCCTGTCGCGACGCTCGGAGTTATACAAATTGGGTAAGTAGCGCTTAATAGGTGACCGTGTACATTCTGTATGTCTCGATGCTAGATTAGGGATTTACGCTCGATATGCAGGGTTTTAACCGCCTGTGTAGCTTGACCTCGAACCTTTGCTGCTTACACAGCAACCTGAGCCGTGTTTGTCAGCGTGTTAGTCGGTAGGGGGTTGGAATATTCAACACAACCGCCGTCGGACCCCTTAGAAAGCAGGGGAAAAACGATTACCCTAATATAATAAACCTCAGGATATGACATGAATCTCTTCTGCTGTGGGGATTGTAGTGTGAAATTGTCTTATGGAGTAGGAAGAAAATAGTATATAGGCAGAATAAATTATATGTAATGTATGCATATATGATTAAATAACAATACGCATTTTAAAATTTAAAAACGATAAAAATACTAAAATTTCATTTACTTTTGGTGTGACGTAGAGGTGTTATCAGGCCTAAATCCAGCCTGACCCGACCCGCGTAAAGGCCGAACCAGCCCGAGCCTGATTAATTAACTTGATTTGAGGGACCAAGCCTGAAGAAAACCTGATTTTTCATATTTATTTTTGTGAGTACCTGTCACAGTTGCCATTGTGCCCAATTGGCCCCGCCCGTGTAGTGCCAGCTGCGGCTCTTTAACAGATTGGCTTTCCGTCTTTTTAAGCTCAGTGCGCTTTCTCTTACTTTGTCTACTTCTGCCCCGCAAGACGTGGGTTTCGACACTGTTCCTGTTGGTATTTCCTGGCCGGTATTTTTCCCGTTTATTTAGTACTGTATAATTTCGGTTTCCAGTTTTGTTTCCGTCTATTTTTGTCGTGTTTATTATTTTCTCCAGTTTTCGTTCCCGTCTAGGTTCTCCTGTTTATTTTCGATATCCTGATTTTTTTATCTATCCTGTCTGTCCCGTCCTGTCCGGTATCGACTCCCTCTGTCCGATATCAACTCGGGCAATTGGAATCGATCTCGTCAGTCTCTGGATTCCTGTCTTCCCACGCCAGACCGGCTGCCAAAGTGCATGACTCCCCATTTCTCGTAAAATAAAAGGCTTGTGTGAGAACGCCCCGCAATTGGGTCCTGATCCTGTTCTGGTTCTGGTTTTTGACAGTACCGGACCTGGCTTCTGTCTCACTGACTTTTAAGTTACCCACGATCGCAGCGACGCTGGCTGTGCTGTTTGAGAGAGCGCTGAATCAAACGCGCAACACAAAGAAAAAGAAACAAAGGATAATGATGAAATGAAATGAAAATGAAATGATCTGCATTTATATAGCGCTTTTCAAGTCTTGCAGCCATGTAAGGCGCTAACCTGCTTATTGAGGGTATTAGGGGTTCAGTGTCTTACCCAAGGACACTTCGACAAGTAACATCGACGAGCCAGGATTCGAACTGGGATCCCTTTGATCCCAAGACGAGCGCTCTACCTCCTGAGCTACTGCCGATGGGTGGATATTTGTCTTAAAAGTCAGCAAGAGAAAAGCCTGGCCCGAACCCGAAAGTAATGCTTGACAATTACGATCTTACTTCTAGTGGGATGTGACTTGAGCTGGTCGAGTGGAGTAGCAGGTGAATGCAGGGGGGCGGGAGTGGTAATGTGTTTTAAAATGAAAACTGACTTTAAAACTTCCACACCTGAGGATTGTCTCGCCTTGAAGACTTGGTTGCTTTAATCACTACCGTATTCTTAATAATTTCCTCAATCGACAATTGTTCACTGTTATTTTCCTTAGCAAGGGTAATGCTCCATGTACCTTCTTGGTAATTATTTCCCATCCGAAGCTTTGTTTCCTTTATCATTTTGTTGCTTCTTCCTTTAGCATTGCTGCAAGTCATGGGACCCTTAGCCAGCCCTACCAAATACTTTGAACCCTCCATAGTGTACTATGCCAGTTTATAGCAAGTTATGAAAAATGAATTTTTTCATGACAACTACTAACATTGAGAATTGAAATTCAATCAATGTTCTTTTTTTATTTACAATGTTGATTGTTCCTTACTTAGAATGCATTAGACACTTGCAGTCACAGCAAGTTTGATGTGTGGTTTATGTTGTCTAAGAACCACTTTCAAGAAAGACATTGTTGGAGGAAGTTCAGCATATCAATAAATAACTATACAATTAAAGGAAAAAAATTGGAAGGGTTGAAATGCCCATTGAAGATTAGTTTTTGCTTTAATTGCCTCTATATTTTTAATGTTTAGTTCTGATCCTTGGTTGGGGTCATGCAAGTTAACAAGGGTAGCGTCCCTGACAATCGCATGGTTAGTTTCCATGGTTATCATGTTTTTGCATCTCTCTCTAGCATCTGGATTATTTTGCCGACTTGAGAAAGGTATGAGAGGTCAGGCAACAGCAAAATATGTCATAAACCAATCGCAGACCAGCATCTTATATGACGCCCACTAATACAGGCATCTTAGATGGTGTGATCATTAGATAATAAGAGGCACACCACTGACAGAGCCATACGCACGAAAAGTGTCAAGTTTACACAGTACAGTGGAACCTCGGTTCTCGACCATAATCCGTTCCAGAACCCTGTTCGAAAACCGATTTGGATGATCACCGAAAATCGTTTTTGCCATTAAAAGTAATGTAAAATCATTTTAATCCGTTCCAACACCCTAAACATGAAGCTAACCCAGGCTAATCGTACGTTCGCGATAGCGTAATCTTCCGTACAAAAGATTACGCTAACATGAACGTGTACAACTAAAAAAATCAGGTCGTTTACATGTCATTTAGCACCCGGGTCTCCACAAAAAGTGGTGAGCGGTTAAGGATAAAGAAAAGAATTATGAATAGGATTTCTTACCTTTGTGGTGCTCAGCAGAAGCCATGCTGTATGTATAGCAAGATCGGAAACTCGCACACCTTCTTCATATTTCGCTATTATTTCTTTCTTAAATGCAATAGTTGTACGCACTACCCTTCTTTTTTCACCTGTAGCAACTTTGCTGCTTGCACCGACCTTCTTCGGAGGCATAATTAGGGATTAAAACACTCCGTTCACGATATTAAAAACGAAAGCAAAAAGGAGTGCGCGCTCACGTGACAACAGTTTTTCACGAGGGATGGGGGCAATCTACACCCGTACGCCGCTCAGCATCGCCCCTAGCGTATCGACGTTCGAACTCCGATTTTTTGAACGAAAAGCGAAGCAAGAATTTCTCGAAATTTTTGGTCGAGAACCGATTTGTTCAAACTGAGAGGCGTTCGAAAAACTGAGGTTCCACTGTATATGTCTTTGAAGAATTGGTTGTTGATGTCGTATGCTGGAGAGTATGTAACCAGGGGCCGAAAAAGCATCATCATCGTCACGTGGAAAACATCGTAAACCCTGGACGCCTTTACCTGGGGGCCTGCTGCTGTGTTTCGTCTACTCCCAAGAACCCCCTTGTCTCAAGAGTACCGTATTTTCCGCACTAAAAGGCGCATCGGGTTATAGGGCGCACCCCCAAAAAATAGTTTTTGGTCCTTTATTTTCCATACATAAGGCGCACCGGATTATAAGGCGCTACAATGGGAACGTCGACAAAACAGTCAGATAGTTCAGTCAAACTTATTACCCCCTTAACATTCCCAAAGCTTGCAAAGAAGCAAATACGTGTCTCAGACATGTACGGAAACAGTGTCTGTACGATGTCACCAAACAAACATTTCTTAGTTTCCATTTTATTTTTTGCTGGCAACTGTGTGGACAGCAAGTAAGAATTTTATTGTGCAGGGGAACGGGGTTCTTTACTGTGCATATGACAATAAACACTTGGAATTGGGTTTAATTCACTCAACTCATCACAGAAACATCAAGATCGTTCTAAAACAAGATACCGGGAAAATATAAAGCCGCATAGCTCACCTAAGTTCTTTTGCAGCCATCACGTTCAATAATGATACGTAACCATGATCTTCTTACAACCGTGAGTGTAGTAAATCCATATCATCTCATCTCATTAGCCGTACCGCTTATCCTCATTAGTGTCGCGGGGGGGCGCTGGAGCCCATCCCAGCCATCTCCGGGCAGTGGCAGGGGACACCCTGAACTGGTTGCCAGCCAATCGCAGGGCACACAGGGACAGACAACTCATTAGTAGGGACAATTTGGACCGGCCAATTCACCTGAAATGCATGTTTTTGGAACGTGGGAGGAAACCGGAGTGCCCGGAGGAAACCCACGCAAGCACGGGGAGAACATACAAACTCTGCACAGGAAGTCTGGAGCTGGATTTGAACCCACGACAGGTTCCCATGAGATGAACTGTGCCGCACAAGCGCTAACCACTGCGCCGCCGTGATGCCCTGTAGTAAATCCAGGAGAGTCAAATATTTACAAATACAGAATAGTAAAACATGTTTTCTCTATGCCGTAGTGCAACCCAACGTGTGATTCACATTCATCTTTTTCGGCCAATTGCAGGCTTTGTTTCGCCCCTTTAGCCTATGCCAGCCTGTAAATGATAAAAAGGATCCCCCCCCTTTACCTCCGAATAACTTTAGCCAATAGTGACTGATTTAAATGATGATTGACACATTGGTTAGGAAATGAAACGCCGGTATATAAATCCCAGCATACACCGCGGACAACTTCGCCTTCGGGGGAAAATCTAGTCGCCGGCTGCTTGCTTTAGTTGCAAGACTCTGCGACTTAATATTGATCCATATATAAGGCGCACTGTATTATAAGGTCAGCTTTTGAAAAAAATAAAGGCTTTAGGTGCGCCTTATAGTGCGGAAAATACGGTACATTGTATTTCCTAACAAAAGAACCCTTGTGTCCGCCATCTTTTGTGCTTACCCTGGCAGAGCTTCAAACCCAGCGTTTGACGCCAACCCTCAACATCAAAATAATAGTCGGAACCTATCAAATCATCTGTGTTTTCGTTCTCGCCTTGAAGCTCAATTACGTATTTCGCAGTAATGCGCGACATCATTCCCATGGCTACGCTTTTTGTTCCCGCGTCATAGCTTTGTTTGCACGTACCGGCACACGTTATTATTGACAGGAGGTCGGGGACGTCCACAACAAACAAACCGTTCTCATGGATTGTGAAGCAATGGATGAGACATATGGGAAAAATAGCAGATAGGGTAAAGGTTGGAATTCCTTTGCGATTGTGTAACGACGCTCATCAGACCTTTGCTCTCGTATGTCTCTTGCGGACGAACGGTTGGTGGGGAATTCCAATTTGTAACCTATTAGAAACCTTCAAGGTGTCACAATATGGAGGTGGACCCATTAACTGAGGCGGGAGCGCTCGAAAAAACAACAAACAACAAAACCCGGGTACAAAGTAACAAACGACCAAAAGAAGTGTATGGAGGACCGATCCTGCCATATGTAGAAATGAATACTAACAAATATACGGATGAATGAACACATCCCGATTTGTGTGTGCGTGAGTGTGGTGAGTTTGTGTTTGTATCTGACTTATAGGTTCCGAATCAGCCAAACTGATATTCGTGACAATTAAAACAGTTGTTCTTTAGGCCTCCACGTGTGTCTTTAGCTATGCTTTGTGTCAAGGGATCCCCAATAAATACCACCAAAATCGATAAACTTCTGCTTCCGAGTGGTCTGCTTTAATGGGGTCTCTAACGGCCTCTGGTGGCCAGATTGGGTATTGCAGTTCCAGATCACCAACCACTCCAAGCAGGCAAATCTAATCTTCTATCGGTCTGTCAATAAAACACAATTTATTCTTATATTTATTCATTTAGTCGTTCATTTTGTAATTTTTTTATGTATTCATTTTGTATTTATTCTGTCGTGTATTTTGTCACAACAGAATGTTTTTCAAATGAGGGGGCGGGTCAAACTCGCTGAGCTTTTCACCTATTTGTTGAGCTAAATCGATCATCGCCTATCAACCAACAGGTGAAAAGCTCTCCTCAATTAAATCACCTTTTGTTGAAAAGAATATACGACAAAATACATGAAAAAATAGGTACTGAAATAATTAAATGAGAATTAAAAAAAATAAAAAATAAATAGAATTTATATATTTGTTACATGTTTTTTTATGTGTTTTTTTAATCTTTATTTATGTGGCAAAGATAATGACGCACCGGTGTTGAAGCCAAAATAATGAGATGCAGTTGTGGAGACAAATGAGGTGCAGGTGGGCACTCTCCAGCCACTCCCCTCAGGTCAACGCCTTCTAGGGAGGAAAACGATGTGCCAGATCCTCACAGAAAATGCCTCACCCATGACATATTTTTCGAAACTTTCGGACATGTGTTCAGCAGATATTCTCGCAGTAGAGTTCACATCAGGACTCAGGCGCAGTAGGCCCACCACCCCACCCCGAAACCACCCGCTAGTTAGCGTAGCAAAGAGTAAACAGGTCACCCGAGCGGGCGTTCCAGCTTGTACAAAAGGCCGGACGCAGCAGGCTGGCATCGTAGAACCAGCGGCGGTATTCTTTGAATATCAGCAAACAGTCGTAAACACTCCGAATGAAAACACTGCCCTACTTTAGGTCTTTTGTGGCAAAAGCGCCCCAACTGACAAAAGTATCTCCCCGTTGATGGCTCTGTGGGGTCATGAGAACAAACACAACGCTCCTTTCCCTTATTAATCCTTATTGTTAGAATCCTTCTGGAGATCTTTGCCACCCATTCTATGGATCTTCATCATCCGTCCTTTGTAAATTCAACATCCAGTTGTACTGTGCATCATCCAACACTACCCAGTATCACCTCCCCATCTTTTACTCTCATTTCATCCATTCTTATCCATGTTATAGAGATATGGCAACCCTGACTTACAACGTTTTCACTCTTAGGTTTGGAGTAGGTTGTTTTTCAGCGCCTCTTTGTTTTCTGTTAGGATCGGACACCGTTTGGAATGCAGCACAGATGTGTCCTGTCACCACACACCTGACATTTTGATTTGTTTGTTTTTTTTGTTTCGGTTGTAGATGAAAGGACCCATGTGGGGGAGGCAGGAACTGGAGGCAAGGGTTGCTCAAAAAGAAAGTCGTGTTCAATAACAAAACCAGGATGAAAGTAGCAACAAAAAGAAGCCACAAAGCAACTTACAAAATGTTCGATCAAGAAGCCAGAAACGAAACAAAACCTGACAAAGTTTAAATTTAAAACACCGATACTGTCATGATTGCCGATTGAGTGCAGCTGCGGCGGCTTAATTGGCGCCAACAGCCCGGACTGCTGATTGGCTGTCACTCTCTTTTTAAACCCCCGGCTTCCAAGGGGAAGCTGTCAGATCGTTGAGGACTGTTGCCTTCAGCTCAGTAAGCCTTTTCGTCCGACTCCGTTTATGCCCTGTGTTTTCCAGCCTGATCTTGGTTGCCGACCCGTTTCTGGATTTGACTACGTTCGTTCTGCCTGCCTGTTTCCTGACCTGTTTTGCCCCGTTACCTGCCTGCCTCCTGCTACCGACCTCGCTTACGAACTCAACACCGCCTTTGATCTCCAGTCCCGGCCAACGACTTGCTCTTCCTGCTTGTCTCCGATCCTCCTCGCCAGACACGAAAGTGTCACTTCCGCGTTCCCGCCACCTGCTACCCGTGTTCGTTGATCCGCGGATCGTGGAAGCAAGCTTTTCTCTCCCTCTTTTATCAATAAAAACTGAGAAAACGAGCGCTATTGGGTCCCGTCTTTGTTCCTGGTGTGTGACAAATACAGGAAATGGGGTAACGCAGGGAACAAAGACACCAGAAGCAAACCATCTATCCTGACATGAAGGTGGATATGAAAACGGCGATGAAAACCAGCATGACAATGGCAGACAAAATGAAGAAACGGCAATGACCCAACAAACCTGTGGTGTTCTTCTTCTTCTTCTTCTCAGGGTTTAACAGTGGTTGGCATCCATCTCTTTGGTGCATTACCGCCCCCTGTCACCACCATTCCCCTACTCAAATCCTGTAAGAAAGTCCCGCACTACTCAGAAAATGTAAAAGAATCCTCTCTTGAGGCCCACTGTTCGAGTCCAGCAATCGTTTCATAGAAAATTCCTTATTTGGTCATTCACTACCTAGCTCTAATTTCCTCTCCACACCTAGTGTCACTTGTTCCGATTACCCTCCAATCACACCTCTACCTTTTCACAATCTTAATATTTAGTTTCCTCGGCTCGGTGCTAGTTTGTTGCCTGTTGTCACGTCCTAAGCCTTCTGGTCACAGTCTTGTTGTTATCCCAGTGTACCGAACCCTTGCCTGCCCTTCTGGATCATGATTACCGCCTGCTGATTTCTTGGACTGCCACCGTTGCTACCTGCTGGATCACCGATCACTTCCCTGCTTCTTGGGCTATGATTGGTGCCTCCGATTGGTGCCTCAATACCTGATTCCTTCTGTTTCGAACCATGCCTGAAATAAAGGCCATAGCACTAATATGTTTCTGAATTGTGCTTCTCTACTCTCTGAGTGAGGCCCTGACAGAGTTCTGTCACAGCATCATGAAAATTCCTGAATGCTATTGGCTAACTAACTCCCACAATGCCTCACTGTCCCTTAATTCAGTTCAGAATCTCATGTGTTTTGTAAATAGTTTGTGAGTCGATTAAAATATACTGTACTTTTTTGTACTTTATTTATTCGCGATGGGTCCTAAGGCTTGCTCGAAACTAAAACATGATAACCATTGAAACGAAGCTTAAGGCACACAAATCACGACCTTAGTTGCATGGCCGTAACAAATTGACCTTCAGGACCGGAATGAAAAATTCTGCGTTTAAACCAGGGAAATCCAAGGGCATGACAATCCTTGCAAGTAGAAGCTCTAATATCTGTTTAATCTGTCCTGCGACCATTCTGCATCCACCCGCTATTCCATTTGACCACCCCAATTCACTTCACACAAAAATGAAATTAAATGCCCTTTTTCCTTAACATGTACATTTTTTATACTGTTATTTAATCCTGTACCCGTATATTACACATAAGTAGTACTTACTTTATACTGTATTTGTCAAGAAACGGGCCAGGAAGCAGGAAGTGTGAACTCAAAAGCGTAGACGATCTTTCACTTTAATTTAGGAAATAAAAGTTGTCCAACACACACGGACCAAAGACAAAACAAAACAGGCTTAAAGGCAATCAAAATTACAAACTAGGCATTTACTCAGAATAAACAGGTTTTCCTCAAGGTTAACCAATGGTCTGGCAACAGGCAGTCCCAAAAGGAGCGTTTAAGTACTCCACAAGCAATCAATTCAATGCGTCTCAGCCGGTGTCAAGGGGCGGGGCCAGCTGGGTGTCATGACGACCGTGCAGGACATGACAGTATTGTGGTTTTAACATTTTTATCATAGGTACTGGGGTTTCTATCCCCCGCTATATATATCTAATTTTGCGATCTCCACCACAGAAGAAATTTATTTCGGGGGTCTACTGTACAAAGTTTTACCGGGCAAGAAAAGGTCCCTTTTCAACGGTACCCACAATTCCGTCATCTAAATGTGGACCGGAAGGACCAAACACCTTGACTCACAGGAACCGCAGCACGTCGTAATTATAATAAGCCACCAAGAAAGCATCTAAGGAAAGAAATACCACTTCTTCTCCCGGTTACTCCATTTGCATCTCATTAAACAGCGTGCAAAATACCGTAAAATCCATCGTGAGGTCGTTAAGTCCAGGAACAACAATGCTGCAGGCTGTACATAGAGCATTGCACAAACCTCGGGTAGTAAAGACGTTTTTATTCAATCATTAAACCCGTTTAAAACCCCATTAATTATACAAAGCGGAAAAACAGTTTATCAGAGTCATTAAATCGGAACGAGTTAAGTTTAATAATTATCCTAGCGAGAGCTGATTACCTTGATTTATAAATCGCTAGCAGAACATTTGCTTAGCTAAGTACCTGGAATGCAAATATTTAGGTATAAACGCCATTACGTCTGTGAGAAATAACAAAACCGGGGAGATTGTTTGGGATTACTGCTAATCCGGCTCGTTAGTTGAAAAAAGGGAAGTGGGATTTAAGGCATTATAGGTTAGATGGGTCACTCATAATTTAAGGATTTGATTTATGCATTGGCTGAACCATTCAGTTTGATAGTGGACAAATATTAGCAGGGTTGGGTAGGGTTACTTAAACTGGATTACTTTCAATTACTTTTGGATTACTCCAATACCAAAACTAGATATGAATAAAATGACTAAATTTTGTGCAGGCTTGGGGAGTAACGGAATACATAGAACGGCAAAAATGATGTTGGCAAGCTGTATGGATTTATTTTCATTTTTTCTGTCGCATTTTATCTTAGTTTTGCCGGAGATCAAAGAGATCAAAGCCAGGAGAGAAAGCTCACCACGTGTTGTGAGTCATAATTGTATTCATATTTAGTTTCTTTTGTCTTTTATTAGAATATTTGGTATTGGAGTAATCCAAATGTAATTAAAAGTAATCCAGTTATAGTAACCCTACCTGACCCTGAATATTAATATCACATTCAACTTTGCTACGCAACGGTGAGAAATATACAGTGCCTTGCTCGCCCTCTCCCTCAAAGAACTTCAAATTTATGGATAAAGAAAACTCAAAACAGAACCAACAACATTTGAGACACACTCGTGAAAAGAAACCTAATGTATTCAACATTTTATTATGTGTTAACAAAAGCAAAAATGAAAAGCAAACGTTGCAAAACTATTGGCCCTTTTTGTACAGCATGGTGGCCATAAGTCTTTTTTGGGTATGGCTCTGTAAAATGTGCACATCTTGAAACATACTTGCCCATTCTTTCTTAAAAACAGCTCAAGTTCCTTAAGGCTTGACAGTGATCGTTTGTGCGCAGCATTTTTCAGATTTTTCCACAAATGCTCTCAAGGATTGAGTTCTGGACTTTGGCCTGGTCATTCTAACACCTTTATTTTGTTAGTTTTAAACCATTCCAATGTAGATTTCGTTTTATGTTTAGGGTCATTGTCCTGTTGGAATATGAATCTGTGCTCTATTCTCAGGTCTCTTGCAGACTCCAACAGGTTTTCTGCCAAAACCGCGCTTAATTTGGGTCCTTTTACTTTACTATCAACTCTAACCATCGTCTCAGTCTCTGTTGAAGAAAAGCAACGCCAGAGCATGATGCTGCCATCACCATGTTTGACAGTGAATATGGTGTTTTCAGGGTGATGTGCGGTGTTACTCTTACACCAAACATAAGGCTTTGCATTCAGCCTCAAAAGTTAAATTGATGTCTTATATGTCCAGAGCACTTTGTTTTTCTTTGGTACTGGCCCAAATTATAATAATAGTGTAATGAAAGAACAGTGCATTGTCACAAGAAAGCAATGAAGAGATGTGCAATAAAATTAGCGGCAACACATATGTCACACCCCAATCCATTACACAATTTGCCTCTACGTAAAAATAAATCAAAATCGGACAATTGTCTTTATCTGTTCCGCAATATAATTTTCAATGTTGGGTTTGAATTTAAACACGAACATTTTTCAAGTTTATAAACGTATCTCACGTTCCATTAGTTTTATTGTATTAAAACAATTAACTCATGATGTCTGAAAAGATGATTTATAATGGTTTTTTTTCAAACGACAGACAAAAAAAGTGAAAAAAAACAAAATAACAGAGACAAATTTAACATGCACTCAGATAAATAGAGAACAAACTCGTTCAAATAAATTTTGTACTTCATCTCTTGTCTAAAGACCCCTACTTAATGTCTTCCCAATAAAATAAAATTGTCACACATCCTGTACCTCGGGCGTGGCCTAATAAAACAGTTACCAAAACAACTCAACTCAAAACATTTGAATGTGGTAATAGAAAACGGCTGAACCGGACGAGCTCTCGCTAGCTTGGCGGAAAAGTACAAACTTTGCAAATAATTCATAAGGTGAATTCCACCAGGAAAAAAAAAAGAAAAGAAAACATTCTCATAGCATGATGCCGAACCAAACGCGAATGTTTCAATGAGTTATGGGAGCGTTTGTTGCGCCACGGGGCGAGGAAGGTGAGCCGAGGACAGGATATGAAAAGGACAAGAGCGCACAAGAAGACAGGATGCCAGGAACTCGCAGGAAACAAGGACAAACCAGACCTTGAGCCAAGATCTCTGAAACATGAATTATAATGAGATTCAAATGGGAAAAGGGAAACTAAAGTGAAATTAAGATCAAGGATTTCATAAATCCTGTTCTTATTATCACAGTAAGACATTGAAAATGACAACAAAGAGGCGCTAATCTTCACAAATTGAACCGTAGCTTGATGTGCACCCCCGGGTGGAACAGAAGAACATGAACGTTGGACAATTTTTTGGAATCATGGTATGTAAGTAGACAGGTACTAAAGATAAGTTAATAGACAGATAGTCTGGGTAGCTATTGTTGGTAACTCGGTCGGGATGTTCTGACAGTAGGGATGTGGAAATAATGTCAGTAAGTACTGTAAATTCCGGACTATAGAGTGCACCTGATCATAAGCCGCACCCACCACTTTTTGTGTAATTTGCCACTTTTGCACTCATACAAGCCGCTCCCTTGTATAAGCCGCGTGCGCACATATCAATACCAGCAACACAATTACAAGTATAACCCGGACCAGGCTGTAAGTCGCACAATTGCATCTACATAGATAGTACACAATTCTAGAACTACAATGATACCGGTAATTAACGTATGATGCAGACTGGTAAAGTTTGGGTCCCGTTGAAAGTAATCCAAGGAAACAAAATGTATATTTCCAAAGTTAAGGGTGGGAAAAATATATATCCACTATTGTCCGCTGCGACAACAGACAGATCTACCGGTAACTCAGCTTTACCACAATTCCCATCAGCCCGCGGTTGCTCCGCCCCTTCTTTTTGATTCGTCCGTAGAACAGAATAAATCTCTAAAATAAATACATTACAAAAATATACAGTTGCAAATACATATTATACATGGTTACACATATTTACGAAGAAAGACGGTACACCGAGAGAGTTTTCAAAGCTTTAATAATATTAATATAACTTTCATCCCAAACCGTGCCTTTGAAAGGTACCAACACGCTAGTAGGATCACGCTCGCAAAATATTAAACGTGCCTGTTATAAGAAAGCATCCCGTAATTGTAAAATTCACGGAAAATCGTCCTCAACTTCCTCCTCCTAACTATCGCCACCAATGGCGTCTTCCTCATTATCGGAATGTACTTTAACCTTGCAGACAATATATGCTTAAACATAGAGGTTGCAGTCTTTCTTGACGCACATATTCTACTGGATCTTAATCTTACCTTTTAAACTCCAGCGCCGTTGGTAGCCTTTAGAAAAATTCCATAAATTGGCCGCTTCACTGAATAAGCCGCAGGGCTGAACATTTGGGAAAAAAGTAGCAGCTTATAGTCCGGAATTTACGGTAGTTAGGAAAGTAGTTAGACAGGTAGCATAGGTAGGCACTGTCGGTTGGAACATAAGGCAAGAAGCTACAGTAGGGTTGTACTGTCCGTTGCACGGTAGGAAGATAGGTACTGTAAGTTAGTACTGCAAAGTATTCTGGGTTGGTCGGTAAGTAGGTTCGTAGTGTCGGTATGTAGGTGTGCATAAGTTAATAGACAGATAGTCTGGGTAGCTACTGTTTGTAACTCGGTCGGGATGTTCTGACGGTAGGTATGTGAAAATAATGTCAGTAAGTAGTTAGGAAGGTAGTTAGAGAGGTAGCATAGGTAGGCACTGTCGGTTGGAACATAGGGCAAGCAGCTACAGTGGGGTTGTACTGTCCGTTGCACGGTAGGAAGATAGGTACTGTAAGTTAGTACTGCAAAGTATTCTGGGTTGGTGGGTAAGTAGGTTCGAAGTGTCGGTATGAGGGTGCATGAGTTCCGTTGGTGTTTTAAGAAGTTAGGTTGGTAAGTTTGTTGGTTGGTCATTCAGTTGGTAAGTACTGTCAATAGGGGGGTTGGTAGATAGGTACTGTTTGTAAGTATTTTAGGAAGGTAGGTACTGTCGGTAGTGAAGGATTTTATACATTTGACTATAAAGGATTTTATACGATTGAATACAAATTACATTTAATGCAAAAGATATTCACTGACTGGGCTGTGGTGCGAGGTCAGGGCACCCTGGTGGAAAATGTTGTTTACAGGAACGGCAGGAACGGGACGTACGGCTGATAAGATAATCAGCACATCCAGACGCTGTTGACGCAGAAAGGCCCTGAAGACGTAGAAACGCTCTGTGTTGTTTTGAGTACCCCAGACATCAGGACGCTCTTCTACGAGATGGTGAAGCCCTTGGCGCGCCCATGGGAGGAGTCTGCACGCCATTATGCGGGGAGAAGATGGCCAATAGGAGAAAGTTAAAGTACTTGAGAAAAAGGATTCCCAGAGACTCTAACGTCACTAATTCGGCCGTTTTCGATGGAGTACACTTAGTTAAATTGTTAGGGAAATAAAATCTGCCCTTGTGTGAGAATGTCGGCTTTCCTGTTCATCTTTTCCCTCAAGAAACGAGCGCGCATAAATTGTTGGGCGAATGTAGGTTGTGTTTGGTTAATGGAGTCAGATAACTAATTCGAACAATTTGGTAAACGGTACATTTTGATAATAATTCCCAACAGTAGGTAGATAAGGAGGTAGGTAAACAGGTACTGTTGGTAAGTCTGTTAGAAAGATAGTTAGTCTTAGTTTGCATTGTTGGTTGTTCGGTTACTATGTAAGCAATGTCAATAGAGAGGTAGGTAGAAAGACTGTTGGTAAGTATTTTAGGAAGATAGGTAGTGAAGGATTTTTTATTTTATTTAATTGACTATAAGGGATTTAATATAATACAAATTACATTTGTTGAATGCAGTGGGGATTTTTCACAGGGAAGGCTTGGGGTCAGTGTGGCCTGGACAAGAATTATGTTTACAGAAAAACAAGAACAAGGACAAGGGGTGACGCGGGAAAAGGAGACAAGGTTTCTGATAAGCTTTCTTGTTGTGAGTCCTCTAGACGTGGCGGCGTCTTCCGGCGAGGAGGAGGTGACGTTGGCACCTGACCCACCCCATGGGGGCGTGGGGGGGGGGGTCTTTGTGACGCACCGGTCAGACATGGTGGGGAGTTCCTGGCCCACCCAGGGGAGGAGTCAGCACGCCCCACGGGAGTGGCCGATGCCCTGACGTGTCAAAAAGACGGAAGACGGAAAAACACAGATCGGAGAACGGGAGATGGGAGGCTCAACAAGACTACTTAGACTAATTTGATAATAATAATAAAAAAGAAAATAAATCTGCCCCCGTGTGGAGAAGCCTGTCTCTTGTCAATATGTTTCCCAAAAATTAAGAAATTTGTTAGGAGAATAACGTTTGTGTTTGGTCAATGGAGTCAGATAATTAATCCGAACCATTTGGTAAACGCTACATTTGTTGGAAATATACTTTTTCCCCTAACAGTAGGTAGGCAGGTGGGTCCTGCCGGTAAGCATTGTAAGTCAGTCGGTGAGTAAGTAACTACTGTTGGTAGTAAAGCAGACAACTACTCTACTGTTGTACTTTTTGTATTTAGGTGGATAGGTCCTGTTGGTAAGCATTTAGGAAGGTAAGTAGGTAGACAGGTACTTTAGGTAGGTACTGTTGGTAGGAAGCAGCTACTGTAGGGTTGTACTGTCAGTAGGTAGGCAGGTAGGTGGGATAAGTACAGTTGGTGAGTATTTTAGGAAGGAAACTAAGTCGGTCCTGTTGAAAGGTATTGTAGGTTGGTCGTCATACAGAAAAGTACTGTCTGACAGGAGGTACTGCAGGTAAGTACTGTTGAGGAGCAATGTTCCCTGTAATTTTCCACGGGTCTGAGCGTTCACACAAAGTCGGTGAGCAACGCTTGAAACAACAGTGAGCCACCATAATCCCAAGTGTGGCAAGATAATTAATTATCAAACATGTCCAAAACTTGACATCAAGTTACATTTTGCTGAGTGTCCGGCAATGCAAAATTATTTTTCTCTTTTGAATGAATTGACTCACGTACTATTGCAAAGGTTGTACGGCCGACAAACGTCGTTTGTTCTGACAATTCTTTCACAAGATATCCGTTTCTTTTTATTTCCTGACATATTTTGTCGCATAATATTAACATTTTGGGGGCTTATTTAGTCGGTTGTAAGATACAGAACTGTACTTAATCCCATTTTTTAGTGGAAGTACAATGTTGGCAACAAGATTCACTTGATGGAAATGGAAATTATTTGAATGCAACACAAACTTTTTCTTCTTTTTTCTGTGTTTTTTTCTACTTTTTTTAAATTCCTTTAAAAAAAATCTCATTCTGTTTATTTTTTCCGAGCTGTTACTTTTTTTCTTTTCGTTCTCTATTTACTTTTTTCCTACATTTCTTTTCTTTTTTTCTGGCTTTTTTCCAAATTTTTCCTTCTTTTTTTCTCTTCCTTTTGTTTATTTTTTCTCAGCTTACCAAAACTTTTTTCATTTTGGTATTTTTTTCTTTTTTGTTCTATTCCCCCCTTCCTTTAAGTCATTTTGTGCATAATTTGACATAATATTTGGTCATGTTGGGATTAAAGAAGCAAAAACAACCCGAAGAGCCGTTTAGGACCCGAAAGAGCCGGTTCCTTTTAGTGAGCCGAGCCGAACAAGCCGGTTCTCGACAAACTCTACCAACTTTACTCAACTTCGTTCTACTTCGACTCGACTTCAAAATACTGCATTTAGGACACAATGTCAGGGGAACCTGTGTATTTTTAGCTTCATGCACTGTAACCTTGACTTAAGTCGTTTCTTAATTAGTAAATTTGAGCCCTCATTTTTATGCGCTGGCTAGATTTTCTTGTGCGCTGAGAATGTGCGAGCAGTGCGCAATTGCGCGTGCGAGCAGTGCGCAATTGTGCACGCGCACAGCTTAGAGGGAACACTGTTGAGGAAGTAGATAGAACACTATAGGTAGTGTCGGTAGATGGGTACAGTGCAGGTATTTTGTGAGTTCAGATTCAGATTCAGATTCAGATCTACTTTATTGTCATTCTAGTACACGTGTATACAGAACGAAATGTCGATACATCTGACCCGCCCAGTTTCCTTGAATGTACAGATATAAGTAAAAGTTGTATTGTATTATGGCTACGTATAGTATTTTACCATAGTGCCGATAGTGCAAGAGGAGTAGCTAACCAGATGTGCAAAATGGGCAGTCAGGTTAACAAGTCAGGTAAACAGTAACATTAACACTGTAACAATAACGCTGTAAGTACAATAGTGCAGAGAGCAATTGTGCAAGGAGTGGCAAGCTATAAAGAACTGCCAGTAGTGCAAAAAGTCAAATTAGCAGCCGTTTCGATTTAGGTTAACTACCAGTATATGTTAGATTGACCATTTAACAGTCTAATGGCCAGGGGGACTAGACTACTGCGGAACTGCGGAGTTAGGTAAGTAAATGCATAAGTTCCAAGACAGCATTCATAAAAATGCCTAGGATGACAAGAAACAGATCATACGGTCATCCCGCACTACTCGGAAGCGAGACTTAACAGCTTCCAAAGAAATCTACCATTTGTCAGAATGACAGATTGCTGGAGGCCAAACTGTGACTGCGGGGTTTGGGGGTGGGGGGTCTGTAGAAACCAGGTGGTGCGCAAACACCGGGTCCGATGGCGCAACGTGAGGAAACACGTCCCCCTGAAAACCAGAACACGGGGCGCTTGTAAACATCACGGCGGTGAGAACGGAGTCAGTGTTGCAATGGCTCGACGTATGAGTCATTTTTTGAAAACACCTGCTGCCGTGCGCATCGGGAAAAGGACGAAACACTGGAGGGCAAATTTAGCATATGGCTCACCTTAGAATAGGAACTATTCAAGGTATTGAGTAAAAGATTGAAGAAAATAGTATTTGGCTTGTCACATAATAATTACACCTTCTTAAATGTCTCCAAACGGAAGAGCAGCTTCAGTGACAGACTGCTGTCACAGTCTTGTTCCACGGACAGACTGAGGAGATCATTTCTTCCTCATGCCATGAGGCTCTTTAACTCTACCCAGGAAGTAAAAAAACACATTAAACCACATCCACACATTTGCATATTACCCTATTTTTATTACAGTGTGTATTTTATTGAAGCACTATTTAAATACTCCACATCAACACGTAATATTGGGTATTTTTGTATTCTATGTCTTTTATTTTATTATTTTATTTGTCAACACAAGGATACTGCTGGAGCCCATCCCAGCCATCCTCAGGCAGTGGGCAGGGGACACCCTGAACTGGTTGCCAGCCAGTCGCTGGGCACACAGGGACAGACAATTCACATGCTCATTCACACCCAGTGACCGGCCAATTAACCTGACATGCATGTTTTTGGAATGTGGGAGGAAACCGGAGTGCCCGAAGGAAACCCACGCGAGCACAGGGAGAACATGCAAACTCCACACAGGAAGGTTCGATCTCATGACCTCAGATTTGTGCCCCACACGCTCTAACCACTGCCCCGCCGTGCTGCGCACATTATTCCTAGATTTGAAAACACAGGCAGACTGCTGCATATTCTTCTGCATTGTGTCAAATAGATCAAATAGACATGAATGTGGAAGCTGCGATGGAAAAAAGGGTAGGTAGGCAGGGTTGGGTAGGGTTACTTTAACCGGATTACTTTCAATGACTTTTAGATTACTCCAATACCAAATATGCTAATAAAAGACAAAAGAAACTAAATAGGAAAACAATGATGACTCACAACACGTGGTAAGCTTTCTTTCCTGGCTTTGATCTCTTTGATCTCCGGCAAAACTAGCATAAAATGCGACAGAAACAAAATGAAAATACATCCAATCAGCTTGCCAACATCATTTTTGCCGTTCCGTGTATTCCGTTACAATCCTGCACAAAATTTAGTAATTGTATTTATATTTAGTTTCTTTGGTCTTTTATTAGCATATTTGGTATTGGAGTAATCCAAAAGTAATTGAAAGTAATCCAGTTAAAGTAACCCTACCCAACCCTGTAGGTAGGTATGAATGTCTAAATATGCCTTTCTACATTCTGAACTAGGATTTTCAAAATCTAGCAGTTCTGCCTAATCCAAGTGTTCAGCTATCTGCTTGACCTTTGACCCGCTAACACGCAAGAAAATCACAGTGTCCGTTCCAAATGAGCAAAGTCCTGCGACAACAAAACACGGGTCACTTCAGGGTCCGATGAATCCAAACAAGCGTTATTTCGGCAGTTTTTGTTTTAAGCTCAAAGAAAGGCTATTGATAGTGAAGGATACAGTGGTTTGCAAAAGTTTTGGCCCCTGAAGAATTTGGGACCTATTGCAATATTTTGATAAAAATCTTTTCTAAGAGTCAACTACATGCGAGATACAATCGTGAAAATAAACTATATTTATTCGACGTTTTATAGTGTGCTAACAAAAAAAGTGGAGGTTGCAAAAATATTGGCCCCCATTGAGTTAATACTTATTACTTATATGATTACTGATGCGAGGCACCTGAGCTTGCTACTTTGGGGCCAACTGCTGATTGGCTCCCTGTCACTTTTTAAACCCCCGTCTTTCTGTCACCGGTTGTCAGTCCGTCTGCGAACCTCAGCTTACGCTAGGCAAGCCTTTCGACCCCGACTCTCTCCTGTTCTGGTTCCCGTATGTTTCCAGGCTCCGACACTTTTTCTGATTTTGGCCACAATTTTTGCTCCCCCGTCCCGGCTACTGGCCTGTTTTCTCCGCCATCGCTCGCCACGGAAACACCACTTCCGCGTCTGAGCAACCTGCTCGTCGCGACCAGCGATCTACGGATCGTGTGTACTATCCTTTCCCTTTTTCCCAATAAAAATAAGACAAATGCACGCAAGTGGGTCCTGTCTCCGTTCTGGTCCTGACACCTCCCTTTGCTCAGATCACAGATACCAGTTTTTTGGGGTATGTCTCTCCAACCTTTTTTAAGCTCAGGGCTAATTTGGGTACTTATTAGTGCAAAGAGCACCCCACTTTCATATACATTTCTCAGAAAGGAACTTGTGCTACTTACTTTGTTGTTATTACCAGAAAATAGAAAAAAAATGGGAAGAAAGCGAGAGAAAGAAAAAAAGGATAGAGAGAGAGAAAAATAGAAAAAAGAATGGGTAAGAGAAAGAAAGAGAGGGAACGATAAAAAAGGTTGCAACACGTTGGAGACCCCTGCTCTATAGAACTGAGGTCTGGACTTTGGCTTGGCCATTCTAACACCGTTAGTTTGAAACCAATCCTTTCTCGTTTTTGTTTTATGTTAAGGGTCATTGTCCTGTTGGAAGCCGAACCTGCGCCCCATTCATAGGTCTCTTGCAGACTCCCAACGGATTTTCTGCCAAATCGCCCTGGATTTGGGTCCATCTATCTTCCCTCTAACCATCTCCCTAACCCTGCTGAAGAAAAGCAACCCTAGAGCAGGATCCTACCAACACAATGTTTGACAGCGAGGATGGTGTTTTCAGGGTGATGCGCAGTATTCCTTTTACGCCAAGCGTTTTGCATTCAGCCCATAAAGTTCACTTTAGGCCTCATCAGACCAGAGCACATTTATAACACAAAGGTAATCAATCATCTATGTTCAAAATCTACTTTTAGAAAAAAACAAAAAAAACAACCATCACGTATCCAATAAAACCGAAAAACTTTTAATCTCCCGCAAAGAAATATCGCGCGGCGACCTAATTTATGCCGCATTTACTAAAATTGGAAAATGTCCAACGTTGCATTTAGGAGCCTTGGCAAATCGCCCGCCGCCACTCGGAAGAGTAATGGAGCTGCTGAGGGGGCAAAATCAGACCAGGGAAGAAGTCATTAACGTCGCGTTCAATCAAACCAGGAAAACTCCTTTGTTATCTTTAAGGAAGCTGGGAGATTCCACCACTTTGTTTAAAAAAAGTCCCAGTTTCTCTAAACGCAACACGACAATGCCTTCCATGCTGTGTTTTGGTCATGATAATGCGAAATTTAGGCCTCCATTGTACACTACATCCAAGATCAGCATCAAGGTCAATATGGACCTTGAACGCATCTCGTTTTTTCCTCCGAACTAAGGAGTTACTTCAAATTAGCTTATCAACTTGAATAGCGTTGAAATAAAACGCAGCAAAGTGGGCTTCTGAGATCAGTCACAAAAACAGTAAAGAGTGTTACCGTAAATTCCGGACTATAGAGCGCACCTGATTATAAGCCGCACCCATGACATTTTAGGGGGAAAACCGATTTTCTCCACACACAAGCCGCACCTGTATATAAGCCGCATGCACACACATCAAATAAACACGAAATTAATCCAAGCCGAACTTCAAGTCCCGCGATTGGAACTAAATGTCCTTCATTGAAGCACCCAGTTCAAAGATCACTGCTGCCCAGATGAACGTAAAACGATATAGGTACTTAAAATTTGTTGCAGACGTGCAGGTTCTGGGTGCCCGTTGGTAGTAATCCAAGGAAAAAAAGTGTATATTTCCAAAGGTAAGGGTGGGAAAAATATATGTCCATTATTGTCCGCCGTGTCCACAAAAACTCACCTTTACCGGTCCCCACTTTCCCATCTAAATCTTACCTCTCATACTCGTGTCAGGGCGGACCAGAACAGAGCAGGAGACCCCAGAGCGTTCGTTACAAGTCTTTTATTTGGGGAAGCGTACAGGGTTAGCGGGAGACGCGATGACCGTCGAACGTCAGCAGCAACACCGTGAAGACAACTTCGGGACACGTAGCCAATCGTAGCGTGGGACGGAAGCAGGTCGAGTTTACTGGGACTGGAGAGAAGATCGTAGCGTGGAACGGAAGCAGGTCGGATCGGAGGCAGGCAGAATCAGGTAAACAAGTCAAAAATACACAGGAAAATCAGGCGCGTCAAACGGGGTAAAAAGTAATCCTCCGACGAAGAGGTCTCCGCGTAGCGTGCTTAAAAAGGGAACATAAACCAATCAGGAAGCGCATTTCAGCGCGCCAGATGATTACCCCAGGTGGCTCCACTTGGGTAATCATGACAACTCGAGCGCCGCTGGCGGGCGTTAAAAAAATTACATAAATTGGCCGCATCTCTGAATAAGCCGCAGGGTTGAAAATTTGGGGGAAAAGTAGCGGCTTATAGTCCGGAATTTACGGTAATTGATTTACAGCCAATTTATTAGGTACAACCCCCTGTTTTATGAAGCCCAATGCTAGTAGCAAGTAGCGATGCTAATTTTTCTGATCTAGGTATAACGAAGGCATCGGAACTCTGCATAATACAATTTGGAGAGAAATGAATCCGTTTTATAAACAGGGTTGGGTAGGGTTACTTTAACTGGATTACTTTCAATGACTTTTGGATTACTCCAATACCAAATATGCTAATAAAAGACAAAAGAAATTAAATATGAATAAAATGACTACATTTTGTGCAGGCTTGGGGAGTAACGGAATACATGGAACGGCAAAAATGATGTTGGCAAGCTGTTTGGATTTATTTTCATTTTGTTTCTGTCGCATTTGATGTTCGTTTTGCCGGAGATCAAAGAGATCAAAGCCAGTAGAGAAAGCTTACCACGTGTTGTGAGTCATCATTGTATTCATATTTAGTTTCTTTTGTCTTTTATTAGCATATTTGGTATTGGAGTCATCCAAAAGTCATTGAAAGTAATCCAGTTCAAGTAACCCTACCTAAACCTGTTTATAAAATGTATGTAATCAACTAGTTCAATTCTATTCAAATAATTTATTAATTTAAAAAATCTCATTTTTTTACAATGTGTTTAAACTATTTGTAGTATTACCAAAATGATAAAAATATATTTAAAAAAATATATATTTTAATTCAAATTTTATTTGAGCAACTAA